>NC_092859.1:123038857-123222665 GCF_032062135.1 Pyxicephalus adspersus
AATCATCTTTGTCAGCCTTTCTCAACCTTTTTGTGTCAATTGTTTTTTTTAGATTTTTGTTATAAAGCATTATAGACGTATACAAAAGGCATGGGGGTACAATATAAAGGAGTTACATAATATCTGAGTGTGCAACACATATTGCTGTACATCATATAGACACCTGCCATGGAGATAGGGTACATCATTTTCTTGAACTAAACCTAGATACTGTCAGTGATTTTTATCAAGTGTTATCCAGCCCTCATAACATTTTCTATGTATTTCATGATGCTTCAATTATAGAATTATATAATATTTTTTCAACCTTTTCAGGGGAAAACTTTGAAAAAAAAATAATAGGTCATAGAGAAACTTCTATATTTACTATATCCATATTTCACAGTACTTTAGTGTGGCAGTGAGTAGGAAGAATGCCTCTTATTTTGCTAGTCATTGGGAAAAATGTCACCCTTCCAAATAGCCAAAAAGATCATTGGTGTCAGCTAAACTGACTGAGAGGCACAAATAGCTAATTGCTCAAGGAATCTCTGGAGGAACCCTAGGGTTCTACAGAACCCTGTTTGAGAAAAATTGATCTAAGTTTTGTTGTACTACATTTAATCCTAAATGCATAATTTTGTATAGTGTCCTCTATTAAACCCTACTGTACAATACTACAGAAGCTAGACGTTTAAAGACGTGTAAAGTTGCCAATTTCAGATATCACACTTCTTTAAATCTGGAAACAGTAAATAACCTAGAACATGTGGTCATTTCATTAGAAGACTAGGAAATTCTTTAAAAAAAATTAAATGAGGTCTAAAAGTTTGAGGGAAGGGAAATCGTCGGAAAGCAACAAATCTTTTAGTCCAAGATCCAGGTTAGGGAATATTTCTGGATTTTAAATTCCTTACCTGAAATATAAATGTATTGTATAAAAGATTTATAATCAGAAATAATAAGGGATAGACAGAGCTTTTTATACAGTAAGAGGTGTGTAAATAGACCACCTGAGATTGTGAAATCTCATTATACATCTGTAGGTTATGATTTATTGCGCTGCTGGCAGACAGAAGCTTTATTTGCTCAGCGGTAAAGTTGAAACCATATAATGACCCTTAGCAGTTGCCTGGGTGTTCTTACTACTTTAACTACAGACTGAGAGTTGGCAGCCTATATCAGAGATTATATCTCTCCAGCCATATGTCCTCAGAGGTGGCACTTCTGCAAGTTATTGTAGAAGCGGGTGGAATGTCAATAACCCCATTTGCCTAAGTAAGAATGTCTGCCATCAGTGAAGAGTTATGGGACCTGATTTATTACAGCTCTTCAAGGCTGGAGATGATACACTTTCACCAGGGAAGCTGGGTGATCCAGCAAACCTGAAATGGATTTATTAAAAGTCATTTGCTATTTGTTAGCAAATAGTTTCATTTCTGGACCAGATCCATTTCAGGTTTGCTGTGTCACCCAGCTTCACAGATGAAAGTGTATCCTCTCCAGTCTTGGAGAGCTTTAATAAATCAGGCCCATAAAGTCACCAGCTCTCCAGAAATACATTTTCCCAAACAAATGGTACGATAGCTGATTTTTGGGGGCCGTGGGAATATTCAATTGTGGAGTGCTGATGGCTTCATAAATCTTCAATGCAAGTTTAATGCACAGCACCATCCATTGCAGACATTGGGAACACCCACCCAACTCTAGCTGTAAGGAGTGCTGTCTATAGTACCATTAGTGGCATTGGGATCATGGCAGCAACCTTAGCAGTTGCAATGGAGCATAAAGCAAGTGGGTCTATACAGAAATTTCAAATTTTAAATGGAAGATGCTCACCTATGTCCCCCAAGTGGTCTAGGATGGAGGAATTTGCTGTAATTGTGGACCCATGCTACAGTGATCAAAGCTCTGAAAGAAATAGAGGTATTTGTGAACACATTTTATTTCAGGGAGACATGTACTGGATATGTTTGTTATGGGGAAGAAAATCCTAGGGTATTCCATGGTGGCTTAGAGGTCTTAGCACTAACTATTAGTGACATTAGATTGTGAGCCCCTTTGAGGGACAGCTAGTGGCATTACTATGGACTTTGTAAAGTGCTGCGTAAAATGTTGACACTGTATAAATACTGTGTAATAATAATATTGCTCTGAAAGAAGGCATATGTGTTACATGGTAAGGAAAAGAAGGTCATATGTGCTAAGAAGATAGACATGTCTCTTTTAGAGTAGTTAAATTTTTGTGGGGGGGCAGGAAGAATGATAAGGTTTAATGATAAGGATGGAAACATTTTCCTGCAGGTTACATATTTTCACCAGCACAATACTTACCCTGTCTAGTCGGTCTGCAGCAATCACAGGTCCAGAACCTGTTATTGCTGTAGGCATGGGAACCCCAATTTTCATTGCCAGCTCCATGGTGGACTTCTTTAAAGACAACGATCCTACCCACTGATTGGATGATATAAGCCCTGTGTGTGCACAGGAGTTAAATTATCTCAGGCGGATGGCTCTGTGTGCTGCTCCTTTGTAGGTTTAAACAAAAAGCCACTAGGAGACACGGAGTTAGTTGTTTGATAAAAGAGACATTGCAAGGCTCTTGTCAAATAGTACTACCTCCTGGTTTTAGTGTTTCACCATTTGTATCTACAATTTCTAAATATAATGGCCTTAAGGGGTGCACTGGAGTCTGTGGATTATCATTCCAACAGGGACACAAAAAACACTTCTTTTAGTAAATAAGGGAGTAACTGGCACTTCTCTTTGTTAAAACAAACAGCAATAACAAATTTCAATTTTCAACTGTTCTCTATTTAAATAAAACAAACATTTTGTCTGAAATTATAGACAGGACGAACCTGTGAACCCAGTACAAGGTCATTCACAAAAAGTAGGAAATATATGATTATGAAATGCCACAACTTTCCAAAATACTACTATGTACGATGTATACTGAAAGACGTCTAAATTATTACCAACTGTGCCAGCAGGATTCTGAACAAAGAATCTCACTAATCTAATGTGAGTTCAGTTTGGTTGGGTGTGGTATGTTATGGTTGGGTGTATTTTGTGAGAATAGGTGGGCCAAACATTCCTATCAGAGGTTACCAGCACAGAGCAGATGTGTCAGGACGTGTTTTTGCTTTAGGAAAGACAATGAATTGTAAGAAGGTGGTCACTGGCAGAGCACATCTGTCCAAGCTGATCACCCAATTAATAGAAGGTAGTTACACACAACAGGATGGATAGGATAAGAATGTACTATCACCCAGGTCAGTAAGCAATCTAAAGCACAAAGGCATAGATAGAAAGAAGAGTTCGGTATCAATGTAATTAGCAAGTCATCTGTTATTGGACTGTGCTACTCTCTAAAGTAAAGCTTTCAGAAAAGTTCTTCCCCACCTCTCCTTTTGTATCTTTCAGAATGTGTGTGTTAAACAAAAAGGGTCATTCTACCAATCTTCGGGGTTTCCAGCTTGTGTCCAGAACAAAAGAAACTCCTGGAGTGACAATTACCGAGTATTATAATTATTATATTGTAAACCTAATTGAGAATAACTGGGTCAATTATATTTTCTTAAACTAAAAGATACTTGGATTGTGTTTTAGACTCCCTGTGTCCATTGGATTTGTTCATATCCTTCATACCCTTAGCCAGTATGTACAGGGAGTCTCTAAGCACACATAACAATGAGTAAAAAAAGTGTTAGGTTGTGGTATGAGGTTTAATACGTACAATCTCATCAGGAAGCTAGCAGATGCATGAAGTATAGACAAGAGTTTCCTTCAGTACATCCAGATGCAGGAATGAAATGTTATGCAGCACTTTTATACATACTGTTTTTCTTAGGTTTTCGTTTATCACTAGAATGTCTAAACTGCACACATGTCCACATTGTATAAAGAAGTCATACAACATTTCTTGTCACTCAACAAACTACCCCAGAACTCTAATATATTAGCACTTTCAGAACATTTCAAATTTTTTAAATTACATAAACCCTACTTACCTTTAAACACATACATTTTATATAGATATATATACACACACTCTAATAAATATTGAACATTTATGGTTTTCACAGTATATGTGTGTGTGTGTGTATATATATATATATATATATATATATATATATACACCCAGTTTACCTTTGTTAATTAGACATTTGGTATTGGGAATATCCATGACAAATACTTTGCAATATATGCTGTTTTTTCAAATGATACAGTTCAGCACTATTTACATATTTATAGAAACCCTGATATAAATATTTCTGATAGAAAAAAAAGGTGAATCTGCTCTCTATTGATCCTGTTTTACAAGTGTAGCTATTTTTAATCCATCGTTAATTTGCTGTTCTGAATGAAGAGTCCCAATGGTACATGAAAATATGTGGAAAATTTCAATATTTTATGATTAATACGTGTATAGGTAGACCATTCCCTTTAGGGGATCCAGATAATAGCATAAAAATGTATTTGTAGTAACGTTTGGTATAAGTAAGATAATGCAGTTTAGTGTAAAATTGGTTTGCTGTCATGGAAAATATATTTGCATTCCATATATGCTTTCTCTAGAAAGCTAGAGCCTATTATAACATTTGTTATCTTCCTGTAACAGGAAAATAGTAAGTCTATCTTACTTTCCAGGAAAACCTTGACAATAAAAGGCATGTGTTTCATGCCCCACGCTCTGTGAATGGTCTGCATTGCTATGGTACAATAACATCCCTTGAATTTTAGAAGCTATTTTCAGCTTACTTGCTATGCTAGTTTTGGGATGATCATCTGCAAATTTAATAGATGGCCTGCAGATCAGCTCACAAATCAAAGCTTTAGAAAACTTAGAAACAGACAAAGGGAACTGATGTAGCGCTGATTAAAGCTGCAATGTCGACTTGATTAAAGCTACAAAGTCTGCCGGCTCCCAGCACAGTGTGACTTTCAGATATGCAAGGCTTAGTGTGATTTATCCAGAAATATGGTGTAAGAATTAAGTAAGAATTCTTACTATAAGTAAGAATGTAATACATGTAATCAGCTGAATTAATTCAAGCGGAACCTAACCTAACTATTAAAAAGTTGCAAGCAGGCAGGTTTATTATTGCATAAGGATCATGTGTCCCTTCTGCAATAAAATAAACTTACCTAATTGCATTTTTTTATTTTTTAATTACTCACCTGCTTTTGCTTCATTGCAGGCACCACCATCTTCACACAGTCTTCTTTCGAGTTCCAACTTTTTTACCATCTTGACTGGCCAGGCCCCAAAGATATGCCAGGATACCTGCATGTGCATGAACAGCTTAGTTTATGTTGAAGAAAAGATTGTGAGCAGGCAGGTACGTTTAATATATTGCAGAAAGAACATTGCCTGTCCCCTCTAAAATATTGAACACTTTTGTGACTGGGGATGACCACTACCATTTTCCTATGGCAGAGGACACAGCGGGGTGCCTTTCTGCTTTTTCTCCCCTCTCTATAGAGCTGAATGTGAATGTGATGCTGAGTCTACATGATAGAAAGAACTGAAATCCAAAGAGTGAAAAAGAGCGGCCTGGGCAGTTCAACTGAGAAGGGCTAGATGATGATGATGATGATGATGAATGTTCATCAGCTAGGACATGGGTCAGGGCAGGCTCCATATGACTTGTTGCAGTTTCAAATTTAAATTGTGAGAAGCTGATTGAGTACAGTTTAATCAGAGTAAGCTATTTCCCTTCAGGAATGGAACCTATCCAGTTGTGCAAGAGAGAAGTTAAGGCTGGAGGTAAGACTAAACACAACAAAAAATGAATTTTGGAGTAATGGCTGCATTAGTTTTTAGACTAAGTACATTTCATGAAAGTACAGAAAAAACTCTTGCTATAAATCCATGTGCTTCTGCTCCCCTCCCCTATAATACTGAAGATGAGAGGAGGGAAAGCTGTTTGTCCTTCAAATCAAAAGAGCAGCCTAGGTTGACAAGGCTGATCCCCCATGGATACAGTATAGTGCACGGGTGTCCAAAGACGGCCAGATTTGTTAAGGTGAAAATGTGTGGGGGGCGACCATTCAGCGCATACTCAGGGTTAGTGTGGCCGTGGTCTGTGTGGGTCCCACACAGGAAACATCTACCAGAGTAATTACCTGTGCACAGAGTCCAGTGTCAGTGTGGGCTCTGTGCAGAGCACATTCTTGGAATCAGAGTGGGAGTGCTCCGAGCAGGTCCTGCAAAGCTTACGCCCACTATAAATGATGTAGGGGATTCCCTGTGCACACAGGACTCCCATCCTGACTATTATGCCTGCCGAGTAGTGGGCTGATAATTGATAGGCAGTCGATCAACTCTAATGAAAATAAAAATAGCTTTTTTGTACGTGTGTTTTTTATACTGTGGTTAACAGTTCTGGCAGGCCACATAATATTGATTTTTTGACAGAGGCTGCGGGCTGGTGGAAATCTGAACACGGGACGGACATTGGACATGCCTGGTATAGTGGGTAATGCAGCTTACTCATCTAAGAACTAGTAAGCTTCGCTATATGAAATTTTGGTGTTTAGAGAATTTTCCAGACATAAAACACAGTCCTTCCTGCTATGAAAAATACCAGCTCTGGTTCCCTTGTGCCAGAATTTACCATGTATTGATGTCCATTTTTTTTTTTTTAAATGGCTTGATTATACTATGCATGTTAAGGTGAGAGGTAATGGAATGCTAAGAGAGTAAAGGTGCACACAATATATCTTTACTTTTTGATGTTGTTTGTCTTGTCACACTTTAGAGTAAACCCAAAGACAAGTCCCTCTCTGCAGCTCAATTCACATGCGTGTTCTTGGCCAATACTAGCGTTGTATACAAACTAGAATGCCCCAAAGAGCACATTCCAGTTTCTGTTTGCACAATGATAAAACTCATATACCATGGTTGGGGATATAAGTGGTGAAGCTTGTGAGTCTGGGGAAGCATTGTCAGAATCTGTTCTTTAACTGTGTCTATAGTGTTAGCGCAGGAGTTAACAAAAGATGTGGGCAAGGAAGCCGAATATTGGTTGTAAGCAGAAAAAAGTCAAGAGTGCCTCTAATTAATCTATCTCATTCCTATTCTGTTTTTATTTGGGTTTAGTTTGTTTTCTACCATTTATCTTAGTATCAGTATAACTATAATTGCAGCAATTCAGTAAACTTGGACATCCTTTGTTAGTTGCCTGCATGGTAGTAGTGAGCACATGTAAATCTGTGGTAAACATGAATATAGAAAAAACAAATTCAGTTATAGGTCAGGCCTGGAGTTATTATTTATACCTTGCATTTATATAGCACCGTCACGTTACACAAAGCTTTACAAAGTCTATAATCACATCGCTGATCAAAGGGTCTCAGAGTCTAGTGCCCCTACTTCAGTCATATGTCAATACCACAATCTGTAATTTTGGAGGAAAGCCAATTAACCTACCTGCATGTTTTGGAAAATGTGAAAACCCATGCAAACACAGGGAGAACATACAAACTCTGTACAGATGGCGTCCTGGCTGGGAGTCAAACCTAAGACCCTGGTGCTGCCAAGACAAGTGTGCTAACCACGGAGCCAACCATGAGAGCAGCCAAGTCTGTAGAGCAATTGTCCACTTGGAATGATCCCAAAAACATGCAGTTAGATTAGTTGGCTTTTCCCTCTTATTTTGTGTTAATGACCATGATAGGGACATTAGATTTGAGATCCTCTAAGGGACAGTTAGTGACATGACTATGGACTTTGTATCACGCTGTGTAGTATTTTGACACTATATAAATGTAATATTAATAACACTAATAATCCAAAATCAATCAACAGATTGTTTCCCATGTTGGCAACATATTCCAGTATATTTTGCTGCATACAATGTATCATTTGGGAAAATGATCTTTTGCCATATGCCAACCTTTAGGTTTGGATTTTCCATTCCTGTTTTACATATCACCACAGCTGAGTGGGATAGGGATTGGAGGCCAGTACATTTGTAACGAGGCCGTGGGTGTGTAAATAAAGGCTCTATTGGAGATGGTGTTATAGTAGCAGCTGAACAATGTTTTAGTTCTTCTCCTTATGCATGAGCTGAAAAGGAGCATGCAAATTTCTCTGTCTGTCTTGCATTTCATTAGAAATAAGATGCAAATTGTTATTAATGTGACATTTGACATTTTGTTTGCTCTTTTCTGCATTAACATTCTCCTGGTACAGTCATGTCCTATTATACTGAGTTATTAGTCTCTGGTGTAGACACAGAGAAGTGTTGAGATAGAGTTCACAGAGCCACGCCAAGGTAACTCTATACTTATAATCAGTAGTGAGGTCTCCAAATACTCCTATTTACTATAATACAAAGCAGCTGTTCTATCGAGTGTGTGTTTATACAATGTATTGTGGAGGTTAACTTTTAGTAAAACCCTGCTGATTGTTCTAGGTCATAATATAAAGGTATGCTATTAACCCTGCCCAAACCAGACTGAACATAAAATAAAGCACTGTATCAACAGAGGTTACATTTATTCAAAACCATGTATTAAACCAATTAGTGGACATGAGGTGCATGCATCTGAATGTAATGGCATGACATGCAAATATAGACTTTTCCTGAAAAGTCAAGTTTCTATGATGAAGGTCATCTACACACCTATAAATTGTGATATTGTGTATCTTATTTGCAATGCCCAATGTACAAATTATGTGTTGTAGTACTATTCATTTAAATGGCATCAAATACTCTGAAGGCAGACACTGGCTTGGCAAGGCACACAATGCACAGGTTGGCAGAACTGTGCATTATGCTTCACTGTCGTTATAAAAAAAGAAGTGGTGTAGTTATAAAAAAAGAAGAGGGGGCACAGTTATGGTAAAGGCTATCAGTGGCAAGCGCGCAGGGAGTGCGTATACGCTACACCCCTGTTCACTGTGTTGGGAGAAACAGTGCAGGTAATTTTTTGGGTCCATAGTGGTATGTTAACAGCCTATCAAAACTAATAGACCATCCTCACAGATATGAATAGAGCCTAAAGAAAACCTGGTTACTTGTTCAAGTCCTTTTTTTCTAAGAGAACCTGGAGAGAAATCGCCTAAATAAAAGGTAAGGACAACAATTCCCAACCTGTCTTTCCTTATCTAAAACTTTTCTTTTTACAGTAAAGTAATCATAGGATCCACCAAGGAATAGGACCTAATGGCTGCATGGCAGATACCCTCCAATACCACACAGGTTGCTTAGTGCTGCTGACCAAGCGTGAGGCTTAGTTTGATACCACCATGGGTTTAACTCTAATATCAGCAATTCACTATTTCAGTAAATGTATACAGAATAAATGCTGTCTGTAGCTCACAGTCGATGTTTTCATTGCCAACTGCTTGGTGGATGCTTCCCACTGTGTACCTTAACAGCGGGTTCACATAAGTTATATTCCTTGCTGACACTGGTTTGTGTTGGACTTGAACCCAAACCTGAAATGTTCACTGAACCTGGAGCCAATTTCACCCTGCTCATCACCACTCCTTACAGCTGCTACTTTTCAGGATGGAGTGTAAACGTTTGTTTTTATTTGGAAGTCTGGGTTTTTATGCAGAATTCCAGATGCATGGATACATTTTCTTTGCATAACCATTGGTAGTCTGATTTGCATGTGATTGTGTTGCTAATTTGATTATTGTTCTCAACTGAATGTTAAAACATAAGTGTGGCTGGAGTAACATTAGTGCTGGAGGAATTCTAACATTTCTAAAACAGCACAGCTATGAGAAAGTGCTGACAACACAAAGAATGGCCATGCGTCTGGGAGTAAATGTAAATACAGGGGAATACCAGGATTCTGCAGCTGCTTATTAGCGGGATGCAGGGGGTCTGTCAGATGCAGGGAATGGTTTTTCACTGCAAGAAACTTTAAGAAGATAACAAAACATGCTTCAGACATTCCTTATTGTGTTTTTTTCCAAACAAGACTCAAAATGACACTCATTGCATGCTGTACTCTGGAGTTGTGTTGTCATATTGTAAATGTTTATTTGAAGTTGCTTGTGAACACATCCCAGTCATGGAGTTATGGGGGAAGTATCATGAAGGCGGCCCAGCTGAATAGGCTTAGTCAGCACACTGATTATTTATCTTATGATGACTCCACTGAACGGTTAACTCCTGACAACACAGAAACAGATGAAAAGCCAGGTGGGGTCCGACTCCATCACAGATTTAATCTACAGCTGCCATGCCATACTACTGCTCCCTCCCTCGGACTCCTAAATAATCTTCTCTATAAGGCCACTAGCACAGGACACTGCTGCTTTTGTTGTGCTCAGAGGCCCAGGGAATGGGGGTGAGACAATCAATTCCTCATTATCCTAATTTCTAGCACACTATGTGTTTATACATTGAGTGATTCCAAACCGGTTTTGACAACCCAAAAACAGCCACATATTATCAGGGGTAGGAGGCTGAAATGTTAGTAAAGTTTGGGTATAGACTGACAGATTTGGAAATTTTAATGATGGCCATATGGGGACTCTATAATAAATATTATGTTGAATTTCTATAATATCAAAATATATTACATAGCCTTTTACAAAGTCCATAGTCATGTCACTGTCCCTCATTGGGGCTCACAATCTAACATCCCTTGCATCATCATATTGTAGTAACACAGTTTAAGTTTTTAACCTAAATGCATGTTTTTGGGATGTGGGAGGAATCCCATGTAAACACAAAAAGAAGATACAAACTGATATAATCACCGCCAATGCTTGAACTTGGGAACCTAGTGCTTCAAAGACAAGGGTGCCAGCCACTGAGCCAAACATGGTGCCTAATAATTTTTTATTAGGCCAGTGAGTGGGAAGTTTGATATCCAAAGTGACAGTCCATCTAGTTTGACCAAATGTTGTCCAACCCATAACAGCCTGCTTTTATGTGTCAATTCTAATTGATTACTACATGTACAAAAAAAAGGGAACCTGTCTGTGCTATATTTGCCTGAACAGAAAACCGCAAAGTAAAATACATTGTCTTTTACTAGAAGCCAGGGCATGGGAAGGCTGACTTCCATTGGAGGCTTGAAAGGATATAAAGCTTTAATGGCCAGATTGTGTCAATTTAATGTTTTATCAGTAACCATATATTAATCATATATAATTTACAGGGCAAGGAGCCAAGTTAAAATTTCTGTAATCCACAGCAACAATCAAAAATTATGTTCCTGAACTCAGACAATCTTAATGGTTGTTTTGTGCTTTATATCAAGCACACCTTTCTGCCGTTCATTGGAGGCTTGAGAGGGTCGATTCCCTTAAAGAATAGATCAGGGTCATTTAAGGTTTGATAAGCAACCTAATATTAGTCATATCTAATATAACTGCAAGTCCAAATTTCTGTAACCCACAGCAACAATCAGAATTTATGTTTCTGAATTCAGACTGTTAATAAATGTCAATAGTTTTGTGGTATACTTCTAGCAGCTTTCTCCCCAAAGGACAGTTGCACTAGTAATAGGCTAAGTAAATTCGCCCTCCCTAGCCCTAACTAACCTAAAACCCCTCCCTGGCCTTCTGGTAATTGTCTCAGCAAAGCAGTCACTGCCTCCCCATCATCTCACTTCTCTAGGCCCAAATCTTCTTCATTGCTGGCCTTCCTTGTATAGCAAGCCATACCCACTCACTCCATGTGGAATATTTATAAAGCGGTGACTGTAAATTCACCAAACATTCACTGGTGGTATATCACTCACTTAAAATATAAACATCAATATATTATATATACTTCTGTGGATAGCTACTATATATATATATAGCTATATATATATATATATATATATATATATATAAATATATATATATATATAGCTACTAGAATCATACACAAAGGTGGCTACAGCAGGGCCCCATTGAACTCTGCAACTGTAGCCACCCATAAAACAGAATGTGAGGAATCATTTTTTCAGCAATCCAATGCCAAGCAAAGCAATAGCAGGCTGGGCAAGAAAGGACACAGCAAACACAGTAAGTGATGACTTTGCCAGCATTATTTGTAATTTTGCCATGAAGGTTTAATTACATCTTAACAAATACAAAAGATAACCTTTAATAATGCAGGCACCACAGCACCCCTACTTTACTTTGCCTTCTACTTTGGTTTTATATTGGGTGTACCATTCTAAATAAAGTGGATGACAATGCACCTCATACTAGTTCAAGGTAAAATTTCACAGGTCTGAATGGGTCTTGCAGTTTTTCTCAACCAAGGTTTCCTAAAATGTTGCTAGGGGTTCTTGGAGCAATGGGGCCATTGTGCCTCCAAGGCCAGTTACCACTTACCCCAATGATCTGTAAGGATGTCATTTTTCCCAATGCCCAGCAATATAAGAGGGGTTCTTCCCACTGACCACTAATATACTGTGAGCTATGAATATAGTATATATATAGATAGCAGGGGTTCGCTTAAAAAAAAAAAGTTATTTCCAAGGTTTGGTGTCTTTGGTCCAACTGAAGACTATTGGACCAGTGCTGTAGATTTTAGACCTGAAGATGAAACATCTTTTAACAAAATCCTTTGTATGTATTTCAATCTTCCTAATCGCAACTGATAGTCTTAGGTGCAAAACCAAACCACAATCATTAGACACTATTAATAAACTGTATTTATAACACAGAATTGTGAACTAAAAGCCCAATTATATTTAACACCATGTTTTTTTACATGGGTAAGGGCATTTATTTTACGGCACAATATGTATGGAGATGATGTTCACCTTTTGATAATAATATTAATATTTAAAATTTGCCTCTTTGCCTGCTGCAATTTCTGAGTACTGTCAGCATTGGGTACACTGAATCATCAACAACTGCCGACAAATGAAACTTATCAACGAACAAGGCTGTAGCAGAGTGCTGCAGTTACTAGCACATAACTTTGTCAGCCTGGAAGTGATCATGATAAATTAGTTGTCTCGGCTTTCATATAATGCAACCAAAAATTGCTTCTGCTGCTGAACTCCGCAGCTGGGAGACGAGTCTACATAGACATTATATGAAATCATGCAGCTGGTGGTATGAAGGCCAAGGGCAAAATACATAGAGGCCCTGTTGCTAAAACATTTATTTTTGCAAAAATCTTCCCATAAGACTATACTTAGAAGGAATAAAGGAGCTGGGCCAGCACTATGGCATACAGGGAAAGAAGGGCTGTGCTAGGGAGTTGACTCTCCTGTAGCAGTCAAAAAGGTGCATTGCAAGTGAATAAAAGTTATGGAAACAAAAAAATATTTAAAACTCTTGATTTTGTGCACTTTTGGTGATTGGGTCTATTAAAATACTTTACAGGAAAAAATACAATTTTTTTTAAAGTAAAGATGAGCAAAAATCATCAATCCCTCCTTTCTCAATCTCACCTGTTTCCGCCCTGACTTTGGTACTTGGAGTCACTGATTTTAATGAACATACAAGTGAAGTCAGCACTTTTTATAAATAAATCTATTTTGGATTGGTGACTGTGAGTTATAAAGCCCATGGATGATCAGCACAACAGCCAGGCAACAAACATTTTTAGAGGGAGATTTCCATATTTATTTCATGACAGGTTTTCTTTAAACTGAAGGTCATGGTTTTGTACAGGGATACAATCAGCAATATAAAACAGATGGGCCCTATGTATCACTGCTCGAATAGTGATTTATTGCAGTGTGTCACTGTTGGAGATTTCCCTACCTTCCTGTCCTGGTGTCAGTGAAATCAGGGAAACAGTAACAGCTGACACAGGTTCTAACCCTTCTGGACATTATTTAAAATGAAAGTTCTGGCTGGGAGATGCACTTTAAAGCTGAACTCTAGGCAGACAGCTTAATGAACAGATGAAATATATATACAAGCACTGCCAAAGGTCCATCCAGTCTTGAGATTTCCATTGCTCTTCTATATGTCTGGTATTATTATTATTATTATTATTGATAATTACCAGGATTTATAAAGCGCCAACATATTACGCAGCGCTGTACAATAAATAGGGCAGAAGACTTGGTTTTACCTTGTTACAGTTATGTAATACTTGTAGATCTTGTCTTTCCCCTAGACTGTGACTGGAGAGTGTAAGAAGAAGCATCTTTCTATCACACTGCTCTCACCTGCTATCAGCATACTCCTTGCATTTAAGTGCCATCTGCAGCCCACTCACTGGCCACTTTATTAGGTACATCTTGCTAGTACTGGGTTAGACCCACTTTTGCTTTAAGATCTGCCATAATTCTTCATGGCATAGACTCATCACAGTGCTGGAGACATTCCTTAGGGCCTAGATTGGTATAATAGTATCATGCAATTTCTGCCTGCAAAGGTGTCATCTGACCCCAGATCCTCATTTTATGAGTTAGTCCTCCAGCAGCAGGCATCGGACACCTTGCTCAGCAAAAGCTTGCAATTAAATCTTGCTGCTGTAGACCTTGAATGGTGAGAAAACAGAAGATGAATTTCTATACCAGCATCCTCACAAAAACAGAACTGTTCAGTAAAATGATATTTTAATTTAAAGGAAAGCAAATTTAGTGCAGATACATCATTGCATAGAGGACAGCAGATCTCTTTATCCTCTGCCCTGCATACTTGTCTCCTTTTTTCTATATTCACATATAAATTACACTAGAGAGGAAGAGAGCCGAAGGTGTGATAGTAGCCCAAGGTGTGTTAAGCTGGCAATGGGAGTCACCCAAGCAATAATGTACAATTAAGAGTTACAGAAATAGCACATGACCCACAGATGTGCAGTCTGCCAAGTCTCAAGTGGCAAGTGAGAGAAAATAGAGCTGTAAAACTAAAGCTACTGATGATTAGGTGACCACAGCAGTTTAGATTCATGGTTCACACCCCTCCACTTCCAGCCACAAAATCAGAGAAGCTGAACTTTTCTAGTAAATTGAATCATGGTTCACTTCTCCAAGACATGCCTATGCAGCAAGAAAATGTCAATCTTTGAGAACCTCTTGACATTTTTTAACAGATTGTCACCTCTTTGTTTAGCATTTTTGTTGTACTGTAGTTAACCAAAACACATGATTATAAGCTACATTGAGAATGGAATATTCAATCATTGAATTTTATTGTGAAGAAGTCTGCCCACTATTTGCAGCTGTGGCCATGATCACCACTTTAAAAAAAAACATACACCACTCATTTCCACTGCATGTAATGGTGTTCTCCATTTGTAGTGAATGCGATCTGGGAATCATAAAGTGGTAATCATGCTGACTGTCACTTTTTAAATTGGGCAATAGCAGCATTACCGCTGATAAACAACCACAATCACTAGTTTTTAATTAGGTGCAAGTCATTCATAAAAGTGGTGACCATGTCCACTGATGAATGGGGATATCACAAAAGTGCCATTATTGCAACAGAAATAATTGCATTCTACTATCACTCTAATTCACACTTTTATTTGAACTTTATAAATTTTGTCTGCAAGGAGTTAAATAAAGTCTACATCATCCCTGTTACAAAATAAGACATAGTAGGGAATTTACTGCCCAGTAATCTGTGTTGTATTTATTGTGGTTTGACTTGACTGTTGAGAAATGTTTCATTTCCCATAACTGCGTCAACAGCTGCTTATAGTTCAGTGTGAAAAACATCAGGTGATACGGATACACAGGTCACTACTGCAATATAAAACTTCTATTGGGATCATATATAAGAGAGATCGCTATAAGTTATATTCCCGTTTGTCGTTTTGTAATAAACACGTTTTGGAACTTAACATTAATAGCAGTTTTTTATTTCTTTTTAACATTTGTTTTCAATAAGCAGGGTCACACGTTTTTATGCCCACATGTTTTTATTGACTGTGAAAATCAGTGGGAAATTCACTGATCCGTCTACTTCTCAACTACATGTACATGTTTGATTGTTGCCTGAGACTTAGTATTTGAACGAACAGTCGTCTCTGTAAAAATCTAGTGTGTACAGTGATCCCCCTGACATTGTATAGTGATGGATGATCGCTGACATATCTTATGAAGGAGGACGCAGTGGGGTGCCTCCTGCTCATCCTTCCCCCTCTCCATAGAACTGAACAACACTGTCTATGGCTCTATCATTCTAGTGTCGCTGGAACCAATCAGACAGAAATGCCATCTGTACATGGCTTTAGAAGATTGTAATGGGTGTTAGAGGCTCTTGTGAGACCTTATTCAGTATGTACAAAGACTCAGCATTTGTCATTCAGGCTACAATTTATTTCTTTAATCAGCTTTTCTCCATAATAATCCTTATGAGGCTGCACAGATAGATTCAGCCTGAATACTGGGTGCTGGTAATATATTTGTCTTACTGGTATTTTCTTGTTTTATTTAAACAGTAGCTATAAGGTGTGTTTAGTCTATATTCTAAATAATTGTTCACTATTTCCCCTTTTATGCCTTTAAAACGTAAGCATTGACTTCAGTTTTGCACAGTTGTATGACCTCCTTAGCTGTATGAAATTACTTACTCTAATTTCACTGTACACGGCCAGCTTCTCACAGTGTGCATTGGAAGCTTCATTTCCTGGCTGGATGGCAATCCAGCATCATCTAGCCATTGGCATTGCTACAGAGCTGTTTGCATGGGATGTCTAAATGGCTGGAGGTAAAGATAGAGTTCAACTTCAAAGCTCATTTACTGATTGTTAAAATATCCAAACATTTGTATGTCTGTGTACTGGCTACAAGTTTATTTTAAACTCCAAAATCAGCCAAAACATTTTATTTTACTTTAGTTATATTTTGTGTTCTTGCTTTGACAAATCTCCAGGGGGAACACAGATATAACGAAAAACATTTTTTTTTTAATTATTGCTTCATCTTCCTGTTTTGGTGACAACTGCACCTCCAACTTCTTGTATATATGTATCATAGAGGTAAGAGATAGTGGAAAATCCTTATTGAGTGAAGAACAGAAATAACATCCACAAATGTTTTATGTCTTCCCTACACTGTTCATAACAAACAGGCCAACTCCAATAATCAAATTATTAAATATACCCTTTCAGCTTATACAGAATCTAATACTCGTTCAAGTCAAACAAAGTATTACATAACTTAAGGCAGGGTCCTGCTGTGACGATGTAGGAGGGCCTTTACACATTTCAGCTCAGGAGGATCTCCGGCTCCCATGGGACTGTAGGTTAAGTAACATTCTTTCTTTTCTCATTCTCTAGGTCTGTCCAGCTGCAGTCCCTGGGCGTCAGGATTCACACAAATATCTAGGATTTCTCAAACAGACAGCAGTAAATTTTGAATGGTATGGTTTATTATTATTATTACACAGTATTTATATAGCGCCATCATATAACGCAGCGCTGTACAAAGTCTATAGTCATGTCACTAACTGTCCCTCAAAGGACCTCACAATCTAATGTTCCTACTATAGTCATATGTCATTAATGTAGTATAAGATCAATTTTAGGGAGAAGCCAATTAACCTAACTGCGTGTTTTTGGGATGTGGGAGGAAACCGGAGTACCCAGAGGAAACCCACGCAGACACGAGGAGAACCTGCAAACTCCATGCAGATAGTGTCCTGGCTGGTATTTGAACCTAGGACCTAGCGCTGCAAAGGCCAAAGTGCCAGCATACATAATAATTCTATTACTTATTGGAGGGCTTCTTTTAAAATAAAAGAAATGGTTGGAGTTGGGTGTTACTCATCATACTTTGTGCAATAGCAGCCCGGCACAATGCTTCTGGCATATGAAGTTCCTCGAATGCTGTAAAAAAATTGTACTCTATTTTTTCAAGGAATATGTAAAATATGCTTTTATGGGTAAATGAATTTCACAGCCTTAGCTGTGTCACACCTGGGGTTGTAAACACGAGATTGCCTCTAGAACTTGAAAAGCGAGTTTTCTAGACAAATCCGATATGAAAACATTTAGTATGAAAGGATTCTGTCTATTCTTCTTGGAGTGATTTAAAGCCATTATGGAAATGTGTCAGTTAAGAGCTAGGAAAAACAGATGCCTTTGTAAATGAAAAGTAGTGCTGACATGGAAGAGTGGAAGAGATCTAAGGAGGGATGGTTCTGGTGTGTATGCATACGCTCTTCTTGCAAAAATAAATACAGCAAGCAGCTATGATGGCCATCAACAACTTAAATCTATTGAAATAAACAGGACACCAGACTTTCATTGTAGAGTGTGCTTTATGTCAGTAGCAACATGCTTCTCCATGACATTAAAGGAGATATCCCAAAAAAATATATATTGAAAGGACAGCCAGCAGGAAGCAAGTGAAGAACTGTAAATCACACTACATGCTGCTAGAGATATCCAACTATTGGTGCTGTCTATGTAATCTCACCTTCAGTTTATGCTATTTTATAAATTCATTTAGTTACTGCAATGGTAGTCTATGGATTCTGTTTATTTACCACAATTTAAATTTGCCTTTCACTGACCTTCTGGAAAATTAGATAGTCAGACAGAAATTTGTAGTAACAAATAGTTGCCCTTTTTCTGTCTTCCTCTCTTCACTTTTTGCTATTTTTTATTCTAAATTTAATGTATGTTGCAATTGCTGATGCATTTAAAAAGATAGGGGGGTGGGTGCACTATGACACACTGGATGTTGGAAAAAGAAAGGCTCACAAACACACAAGAAGTTGTCATAAGTATACCATGTTTAGTAAGTTTTTTTAATCGAGTAGGGGAAAATGACAATAATAGGGTTATTTCTATAGATATTGAGCTAACCTGATCAAAAAATCAATCTAATCAGTCAGGTGTTTAAATCCTATACTCTATTACTGTGTTTTTAATGGCTTTTATCACTGAATAAAAATAGCACAAATGTTTCAAATTACCATTAGTTTATCCTTTTCCCCTCTTTTCTATTTCCCAAGTTTATATAGCTCCAAAATTTTATGCAGCATATTAAAGGTTTGGGATATAAATATAATTCCAAATCATAGGTTATTGATAAGAAAAGAAAATTATATCTTTGAAAAAAATCATCAAAATGCTCACTAAAAATCCCCAATTTGGCTTCCCCTAATACCATCTGTGGTACTAGGGGTGCAGATGGGCTTATCAAGGAAGAGGATGGTGGAATTTCACCAATATTGGTAGGGCTTATATGAACCCACTGTACATGAATCATTATAAGTCTATAAAATATCAGTGGCAAGTAGAATAACATGGCATGAACAGAAAGCTCTGCCATTGGTGGTGACCTAGACTTTGGTTAGGACGACCTCACATTATCAAAGAATGGTGGTCATTTAGAAGAATTTCTCTTAAATTGCTGGCCATTGGAAAGGCTGCCACCTTATAGCAGCCCTTTACTTTACTTATAGCAAAAAAGATCATTGGTGTGTGTTAAATTGGCCTGCGAGTCACAAACTGATCATTGCTCGTGGAACCCATATGACCCTCTGGAACCCTAGGGTTTCATATAACCCTTGCTAAGAAACTCTGTTGTAGATATATCTTGATACTTCTCAGTATAGATTAAAATCCAGGATATCTAAAAACGAATCATGGTAAGACAGTAGCTGAATGAAAAGAACTCTTTAACAGCACAGTTATTTGCAGCTGGTCTTATTCCTTGGATTGATCACTCAACAAAGCAATCTGCATCATGGCTGCAATGAAAGAACAATTATTTTTTTTTAACTTTTAATCATGTAGCATAAAAAATCAATCAGAAATAAGTAGCAAAGTTTCAAGCTTTATATTTTTTTTTGTAAATCCAGGAGTATACATAACCAAAACCAAGGTGGACAAGGCCAGCAGTGTGGACCTGATGGAAATTCCAGTGACAGATGGGAAGTTAAAGTACAAATCAGATTATTTTTTTGTGAGGCAAAAATGAGGGTAAAAAAGATACTTTAATAAAAAGGACTTTTTGTTCATATAAGGAATCAAAGAATCAAACGATCCCAGTGCTTAGTTGTCATGATCTATGAATATATTATAACAATTTAATCTGATTAAAAGACCAGCTGAAATAAACAACTAAAAGTCCACTAGTATGAAGTACTTTGGGCATTTGGTAGGACTTCTATAATCTTAAACATACCCACTATGTTCAGTGACCTACATAGAAATACAATTCACTGCAACATACTGGATACTAGTCTGGTTTTCCTGCTGGCATTATAGATACATAATTAGAGAAAATGTTGGCATTGGTACTTGGCACACAAATACACTGATGTCTGACGCCAGATGGATGAGTAGGTTGCGCAAATGCCTTCTTAACAAATACCTCTAGTTAGTTTTAACTGCTCCAGGAGAACATTGCCATGTAGTTTCTACAGTAACAAAACAATTAACCTCCAATCACTGACATATCATGTTATGTAACATTTATTTTGCTAAAGTAATATACACAATGGTCACATACAGTGATCCAACATGACATATTCTGTATTGGATAGATTGTGCATTACAGTCATACTCCAGTCATTGTATAATTTTAATATTTTAGTGTTTGTTATTAGGATAGTAAAGCTCTACAAAACACTGCTTCTTTTAAAGCTTTTCCCCAGTCTACTATCCTTAATTTTAAAGTTTCCTTTTCTTTCTCTAATTGCACGAATAGACATACAACTACAGTATGGAAACCAAGGGTCCCTGCGTAAGGCTACGTACACGTGTATAATGGTTCTCGTCCGATGACTGGCTCAGGGCTGATATCGGACGAGAATCTTGCATGTGTACAGTGCTTGTCATCCTTTGTCCAAACGACCATTCTGGCGGATCCACGGACGGCTAACGATTGTAATGAAGGGAAGAGAGTGCAGTGCAGTGCCGCTCCGTCATTTTCCCCCTCATCAAGCAGAACGGTGCTGAATGTACAGCGCTCATTCATGCATCATTTGTTGTTGGAAAGGATTGTGAAAGATCCTTTCCAACGACAATTATTGCAAGTGTGTACATAGCATAAGACCTTTTACTGTGATAACATACTGATAAAAGCCATACAACTGCTATTCTTTCATTCCATCAAAAGTACATTTTATAACCTCAAAATATCATTTGTGATTCTTGTAGATTCTTAGGGTAAAGATTTTCTGACTTTTATGTTCTCCTTGCTGGGGGGAAAAAAGGTTGTGCCCAAGGATCTGCAATGCAGGTTTCCCCATGCTTCTATTTTTTTTTTGTATCTGTGTGTATCTGTGTGTATCATGCTTCCACCTAAAAGCAAAACAAATACATTGTCATCCAGGTGATCTATACACCTTGCAAAGAGCTTAACACACTCTGTTGCAAATTCCTACCTTTTCCTGTTCTGAAAATGACTGTTTGTTTCAATGAGCCTCTTCCAGACTGATCTCTGAATGGGAAGATCAGCCATCATTCTACCCACTTGGTGGAATGTCAGTATTCCAATATATGTACTGTCTGCATCCCTTTAGAAGTAATTACATTTTAGGGAGTATCTCACAAAATTGAAAATCATATTGCACGGATTCCCAAAATTTAATATGTCTTAGTGCAGATTATGTCCTAAATGCATTATAAGTATAAAATTACTATAGTAAAATTGCAAATTCAAATGTATCATTTTTAATGTTTTAATATTGGTGCTTCTGTAAGTCTTTTCTGGGCACATCTTTCGAAGTTTAAATTATCTTTCAAAGATTTATCTTTTTTCCAGTGGATATAGGTATTTTCTTTTAAATCTTGTACTAGGATTAATGTATTTCAGTTGGATGAGGTCTACCATGATATGGCCAATTATAGAACTAGGGAAATTATGTTTGTCAAAACTATAATCTATTCATAGGGAGTCATTCTCTAGGGACAAAATGTGCTGGATTCACCACCAAACCAGAATGTATCCTGTGTTTTGGAGCAAACTGGAAGCTTTCTGCCAGTGAATGAGCACATTTAGAGGATGAGAATATCCATATACATGCACTCAAAAAACAAAGATGGTGACATTGTTCTCATATATTCTGTGTGTATTGCCCGATGTAATTATGGAACCGTATCAACTGAATGGAACTGTATTCCCTAATAAAGTTGGCCTACCAAGCGGAACCTTAAAATGTATGAAAAACATGTATGGGACAGGCAGTATATCAGCGAATATATCCTAATGATATGGAAGTCATCCCAAATGAGCAGTATTATTATTATTATTATTATTATTATTATTATTAATAATAGTAGTAATAAACAGTATTTACATGTCATTTGCAAATAGGAGTTGCAAATGACAGACACAGTGACACAGAAGGCAGAGAGGACCCTGCCCGAAAGTGCTTACAATCTAGGAGTGTTGATTAATTAACTCAATTAGATAGGTTCCTCCAGAGGTTGATTGGTTCCTCCAGAGGTTGATTGGTGTTCCTTGACCTGTGAATGATTGATCTCCCATTTCATGGTACCTGGCCAGTTCCAAGGCCAATGCCACTTGGGCCAACTGCAGGACACCACTGATTGCTTTAGGTAACTGTAAAGGTGACATTCTGATCACTATTTTAAGGAAGGGCATTACAACTTCTAAGAGCATTTTTTTTACTAATTCCCAGGGATTCCCTGAGACCTAAAAAATATTTCAGTGGTTTTGTTCAAGTAAGAAGGTTTAGATAGGCCATACAGGGCCTGATCCTGTCTGCCCCTTATTCTCCACCTGTTGTGTTGACACTGTAGTTCTTCCGTGGTGGGGCGTTTTATGATGGAAATATTGTTCTGCCTTTGAAGTGTGAATAAACTGCGTCATACATAATGTACACCAAGCACTTTTGTTGTGGTCAGACTAGACCTCAATGTGAAAACTTGCTGTACAGATGGACACTGTGTGGTAACTATAAAAATAACCAGCTACTAACCTTCATTATTTTACTTTGCAGTGATATGTTTACATTTATTAGAATTAAGCTACGTACACACTTCCAATTATTATCGTTGGTAAACGAACGACGAACGATCCTGCACGGTATCTGCGAACGATCGTATAGCACCGATCCTGTACATACAGATAACGACACGATCGTTCGCAGATATTGTACACACGATAGATGCGATCGTTTGAACGATACAGGAAGTGACGTGCACCACAGGAAGTGAGCGAATGTTCGTTCACCGCCCATGCTCAGACCATGGACGATCAATGAACGACCGTACACACGATAGATGGTCAACGATCGTCGTCCAATCCGATCCGCCGGTCCGGTCGTTCATTTCCAACGACTATCCTCGTTCGTCGGCGTCGTTGGTTACTTTTTTTACGAACGATTTTTGCCCAATCGATCGTTCGTCGTTCGTTTGTCGCTCATTTCCAACGATAAAAATTGGAAGTGTGTACGCAGCTTTAGTATCTGTATCCTTCCCTCCTAGTCTATTCATGAGGCCCAGTGTTTTCCTAAATCAAATGATTATTGGTATTTAGGGTATTTATTTTATATTATTATGCACAGGATGTAGGTAAAAATAGAACCTCCTCATTTCTGTACATAAAACTGTTTGTTTTGCTAGTGATCTTTATCTACACTTTAAGAGTGAGGACTGCAACAGCAAATATATTATAATCTACTATTACTTTGCTCTCTGGACTAGGCCTGTAACTTTATAGTGACCTATAGCCCTGCAATAAGCAAAGCTCGCACTTCCTACTGATTGGAGATCACAAGCTCGGACTCAGCTGGAGGTATGTTGGACCTCTGCAAAGAGACCACTGCTTTCACACAAAACAAGGGTACCTTTCTGCAGTATTCTGGCAGGGGGAAAGGGCTCACTCAGCCTATGTCAGCTTTCCAAAGAAAATAACTTGCAAATCTTTTGTTGGATGCCTCATAGAATATAATTATCTGAATAAAAATGGGCTTTACTGAAAGTTAGGAGGCACTGCTGGTCAGCTTTATGTGAAAATATCTTTTTTTTTCATTTTTTTTTCTTTTATTTGAGGATAATAAGAGGATAAACAGAAGATACATATATATATATTAAAAAAAACATTAAAAAATACATATATTCATGGGAAACAACAGAAAAGTCAACATATTTGCTCTACCAAAAAATATGCTGAAAAAATTTCTATTTACCTTGCTTTTTCTGCATTTTTTTGTGTAGTAATAAGCATCCCACGAGGCTTTAGACAAACAGAAAGAAAGTTAGAACAATGTCTGATTTTAGTGTGTTTTAGACACTAAACTAACATTAAATACAAGAGATCTGTTTCACCCCTACACCACTTATCCTTCTCCAAACGAGAACTTAAAAATAATTTGTCCCCATCCTGACATCATTTCTGACTTATTGTTACTAAGCCTGAAATTAGGTAATAAGGAAAGAAGGAAAAAGTTTAGGCTACAGAAGAACATTAAACTGTGTACCACTAAACTACCTGGAAGATGGGGTGCCAGAAGAAGAGATTCAGATTTATTGGAGGTGCAGATTGCCCAAGCTTTAGGAAAGAAATATTTATTCATTAACAAATAATAAATATTCATATTGCTTGGTGGTAAAAGTGGTAGTACAAAAGTGTCTTTTGAAAAATCATGAGATACTTTCAACTATCAAAAAGATTTGTTCTTCTAGAGGCTACTGATGCTGACAGTACATGTTAATCAGTGGCAAAGAAAAGCATGAGCTACATCTGAATGTCAGAATGGCCTGTAAAAGCCCTTTATGTGAACAGTTCTTTGTTCTGATTCTCAGCAGCACAATAGCTACCCAATTCACTGGCAAGTGCTATTCATTCTTCAGATAAACTCGTGTGTGTTGAGATGTCAGCATAGCATTGTGGAGTCTACTCCTGCTTATCTGGAACAATACAGACTATCTGTGTATTACATTAAATAGAAGAGTTTGTAAAGTCTGGTTTAGCCCCAAGCTTTCACTGCCCCACACTGGAACAAACAAGGAATTGCTATGTGTTCTTGCAAATGTGATTAAACAAACAAAAAGATATTAAACTTAAACTAATATTCACATAAAAGGAGAAAAAAAGAAAGAGTAAAAGCTTCCTTTTACTTTATTGCAGCATATTAATGCGGGTCTTTCTTAGGCCATTTCACATGGATTTACCTCCCAATTGTCCCTCAATTTGTAGTACATCTGTCCTGCTTTCTTCCTCAGTTGCCCCTTTTTTGAGGGGCGAATATATACACCACCTTAAAAGTAATATGTTATTTTGCAACAATCTTTTCACACAGCCTTTAATATATTCCATTTAGGTTATTTGTCACTCAGGGTATCTGCACTTAGGACGATGTGTCAAGTTGCGGTATGGTGGGGGGGGGGCATGTACCTTTTCTGCACCAGGACCCATAGTACTCAGTAATTATATAGCAACAACATATTATGCAGCGCTTTACAAAGTCCATAGTCATATTACTAACTGTTCCACAAAGAGACTCACAATCTAATGTCCCTACCATAGTCATATGTCTTCAATGTAATCTAAAAAAAGGAAAGCCAACTTTTTGGATGTGGGAGGAAACCAGAATGCCCCCGGGTGAAACCGCAGATACAGAGAGAAAATACAAACTCCTTGCAGATAGTGTCCTAGTCAGGATACGAACTGTGACCTAGTGCTAACCACTGAGCCAACTGTGCTTCCCACAGTCTACAGTCAAAGGTCTGTAGCCATGCCACTGGTGAGCTGCTTTTGCTAGTGAAAGAGGTGTAATTTGTACTCTAAACTTCGGGTCAGGAGAAAAGTTGGAAAAAACAAAAAGGTGTAAAAAAACTGTAGCCCTGTTATGGGGGGGGTCATGTAAATGGCTCCCACAAAACAAGCTATGGCGCTAACCTGTAGATAACAAAGAGGATCCTGGGCCTTCACTATATGGAAGAGTGAGGATAATAATAAAGTTGGCAGTGCCTCCACCCAGGACAGGGTCTCTGTTAGCAGAGGGGCTCCCTTCCTGGGACATTAACCAGAAATAATAACAGTAATATAAAACAGCACCCGAGGAACCACTACACCCAGCATGCAACATTAACCTTTGCCCGTAAATGAACACACAGGTTGGAGTATTTGTAAGCTTTATATCTCAAAATAGTAATAACAATATATACAATCAATAAACATCAATGAATACATATATCAAGCACATAGCAGAGTCCTGAGGAGAATTGTGCACAGATATACCCGGGTATATATACAGTCTATTACCACAAATACCTTCAGTACTGATCAGTATCAGGATGAGTTGCAGAGGCCTCTGGAGTTGATTGTAGAAAAGATATCCTGATGAGATGATCCTGGAAACAGCAAGGAAATCCTCCAACCGACAATTGTGCTGTGTATGCTGTGATCCTGTATTGCAGGGATGCAGGCAAAGTCTCTGGAGTTCAGGAACAATCTGCCCTACCACTTAGACCCTAGCAATCACACTAATCTGCCAATGCAACCGGACCTCTGCTACCTTGGGCCATCGGATGCCTAACCTATGCTAGCTGTAACTAGACAGAGGGTGCAGATCAGGAAAGATAACTGAAAAGGACAGAGCCAAAATATATTTTTGTATATAGCAGATACACTGACTGTAGGGATATCCCAAAGTGATCTCTGATAAGATATCACATATACCCGATTAATACAGAGGGAATTATTATAATACTGCACTACATACAGACAAGGCAGTCAGTGTCTTCTGGAAGGCATGCAAGCACCTATCCTGGCTGAGCACATGTTCTCATCTCTGTCCCTGTACCTCCTGCATTTCTCTATATCCTGATGGGGTTTCCCAGGCCACTATCAGGGGCAGGAAAACTTCAACAACTTTATTTGCTATTTACAAAGTTACACCTCAGCAAGCAGATAAAAAAAGGCAGACCCCTACAAAACATTAGGGTCTGTGATAATACTAGAAGTGGAAGCAGGGCCAAGTATGTCCTGTCATGATGCAGCAGCTAATGAAAAGAACCATTTGACAAATAAGTTCATATATTTATGATAAAATAAAGAAATATTGAATATGTAAACATGAACAAGCACTGTTTTTTTTTTTTTTTTGGCTGTTGGTTTTTTATTGAATCTAATGCCTAATCTATTGAAAGAGCCTACCCGTTGTGCTGCTGCCTTACAAGTGTAGCAGAGGGGACTGTAATAAAATATAATAGGCCTAATGGGATGTAGATAGTATTTTTATCCTTACAACTAGTATTCTTATATTAGTCCCTAAATTATATTAACAAAAGTGATTTAAAATTTGACACCTTAAAGTACCTATGATCTAGGACTTAATCTATATCAGCCCAGAAGAGCTCATTATTGTGTGTATGTTAACTCCACCACACACCCCAATTATCATATTTAAAAAAATATTGGTTTGGAAGGATAGCCTTAAGCTGTACATAGGTGCCAGATTTTTGATGCCCATTTCTGAAAATCTAGCATCAGACCAGGATTCCCACGCCCTCATTTGGTGATTTGCCATGTCAACTTACAAAACAAGCGAATGCTAGTTATAGCTACTGTTCTGGTGAATGATGCAGTAAGAAAACTCATACCTCTCTCCCATCTTTATATAACAGAATAGAGTGCTCCTCAATGGCCAAGCAACCAATCTGTAGAGCAATCTTTTCTTCTGAATGCCACACGGAACAATCATTTGGGGAAACAATCATTAGACTTTAGTTCAAGTTCACATTGAAATGTAGGCCACTGAGAACGTAGAGACTCAACTATGCTTTATTCAGTAGCAATGTTGTGCAATGCATAGGTTTGGCAACATATTGTGAAGGAAAAAAGGGAGTACAATGAAGATCTAAGTAATAAGGCTTTGTTGTTGATTGGATTGGGAAGCATAAGGGCAAAGAAGGCCAAAGACAACATTGAGATGACAGCCTGGGGGTGGAAGTGAAGGTGAAATAATGAACTTATTTAAGACATGTGAATCCTTATCAACATATAAGGATGTTACCAAATGTTCAGTTAATATATGTAAACAAATATCGTTGAAGAGTGTAATAATTTTTTTCCCCAGGTGCCCCTGGAATACATTGGTAGCCTGAATTTCAAGCATCCAGTAAATGTATTCAAAATAAATGCTGAAACATTGCCAAATGAGTAGCTCACTAAAGCTTGTTATCTGAAAAGTATGGGAAGTCTAGTCTGGGAAGAAAAAAACTAAGGCATAAGCAGTACATTTCTACAATACATGAACATTTACCTGAATTAATTACTTTAAAAAACATTGAATGTGCAAAGTCCCTGTTTATTGTTAGGATGAGCCTGGCCCTGACCATGGGTCCAGAATCATACTCCTTATGGTGTTTTTCTCAATATCATGCTAATGGGTTAACTTTATTACTTCTTCATCAGTTTTCCTGTTACCTTTCACCCTATGCCTGCTTGATTACCTTGTCCATAATTATCTGGTTTGCTCAGCCCTAGGATTATTCGAGTGCTTCTCCTTCTCTCAGTAATTGCTGTTTTAGTATGTATTTTGGTTTCCAGCAAATATGGAAAGAGAGTGATAAGAAAAGAATAGAGCGAATGAGAATAAAGGGTTTACAACCTAGTGCTTTATCATCAAAAATATGTATTGCTAAAAACAATATTCTAATGCAAGGAAGGTCTGGATGAATACAGCACCTCTAATAGCCCATCAAAATACATCAATCTGTAAGCCATGGCCAACAGGAGAACCAGTCCTGAGATGATCGAATATACTTATCAAGCACTGTCTCTCTGTGGAGCATTAGTATTATTATTATCCTAGATTGTAAGCTCTTCAGGGCAGGGTCCTCTCCTCCTCCTGTGTCACTGTCTGTCATTTGCTACCCCTATTTAATGTACAGCGCTGCATAATACGTTGGCGCTCCATAAATCCTGTTTATTGATATTACTAATAACAATAATAAAACAGTATTTATGTAGTGCCAACATATTATGCAGTGCTGTACTTTAAATAGGGCACGTTTTTGAGATTTTCCAAGTTTCCTGTTTTGGGAAATATCCCTTTATCCACTTTTTTCTTGTTTATATGTCTGTTTAGCCATCTTGCCTAGTCTAGAAAATATTTGCCAATAAAGTTGTTCCTCTGTGTTTCTTACTTTCATCAGACAGCAATCGTCTGTTTTCTGTCTCCATGACCTCTTGCTATCCCTTGCTCTCGTTCTTGTAGTATTGCTGAAAAGCTTGGAACAAGCTCCCATAGACCAGGAATGTCTTCTTGGATTTTTCAGCAAAGTGTCAAATCTGTCACCTGCCCTCCTGTGTGTTCTGTTCCGTTTTCTGACCTTCTGTGCCTGTGAAGTTCTCCTGCTTAAATTTGGCCAGCTCCAGTTATTTTAATCTTTACCTATCAGCTCTGTGCTCTTTTTTTACGTCAGTCATCAGAATGCTTTAATCCAGAATAGTTTGGAGTTTGCAGGTTCTCCCCGTGTCTGCGTGGGTTTCCTCCGGGTACTCCGGTTTCCTCCGAGTACTCCGGTTTCCTCCCACATCCCAAAAACATGCAGTTAGGTTAATTGGCTTCTCCCTAACAATTGACCTTAGACTACATTAATCACATATGACTATGGTAGGGACATTAGATTGTGAGCTCCTTTGAGGGACAGTTAGTGACATGACTATGGACTTTGTACAGCGCTGCGTAATATGATGGCGCTATATAAATACTGTAAATAATAATAATAGTTAATTTACAACTCTATGTGTTCTGTCACCTACTGTATATACAACATTTATAACTACTTTAATCAATTCCCCACTTCTATATAATAAATGTTCACAAAGATGAAACCAAACTAATAAAATAAATTTTGAGAAGGATTCTTCAGGTTTTAGGGGGGAATACACTGAAAAACCAAAAAGTCACCAGGAGGTAGAGCTAAATGACAAAAGAGATATGGAATGTCTGCACTGCACAGTACATGCACCATGTAGTGTATATCTCCTGACCTTTCTGCAATAAAAGACTTGCCTGCTCAACATTTTCAAATTTGAAAGGTTAGTTCCCATTTAAAAACCTTTATTTAATTTGCCTGGATGCATTGATATGATCTCTCCTTTCTCATTTAGCTCAATGTTACTGCCTAAGGTCAGATAATTAAGGCCACTAAAATTTCAGGGGAAAAGATTTTAATTACTGCCAAAACCATTGACAATTAATTAATACGTAAGATTTAAAGATGCATACACAAGGGGCAGCTGTTGTAGTACACCACTGTTACTGTATTATGCATTACTAATGCACTGATTTATAGAATTCCCCATGTTTACATGAATATAATAATATAATAAGTGTATGCATTCTGTGTGTTACATGTATACATGCACTTACAGATGGAACCTTGGAAAATGTCTTTCTAGATGCAGACTTAGGATGTGCGTGTATCATGTGACCTGCGATCTGGGAGCTATCACATAACGCATACAATTGTTCCCACCTCAGACATGAGGCACCAACAATGAGGGCTGTAATCTGTTAGGAAATATGTCAGCCCTATGGGAACGTTCTGGCTGCTCACAGAGATTGTAATGCTGTGCTGGAAAATTCAGGGAAAAATTCAGGAATTTAATAAGACAATTTTTAAAAAAAATTCTAAAATGTTATTCTGGCTATTGGAAATGTTTAAAGGAGCCAAGCAGACAAATAGCTAAATTTAAAGGTACATTGATGAGGCATAAACTATACTCCCTATTAGAAGATTTCTAATTTTGATAATTCAGTCACCATCCTATGTTGGGTAGCCAGGATCTAAACCTGATTTCTCTCCTCTGCAATTATGCAACCTAGTGAAGTAAACATTTTTGCCTTATGCAATAATTATTACAAATAAAAGATATACATCAAAACACGTCAATTTAAAAAAAAAAAAATTACAATTGTCGGGAAAAGTCAATGCATGTAAAAGAGGGACTGAAGTTCTGTTTTGAAAATCTGTGATCAGGCAGGTATTTATTGCAGAAAGGGACGTGAGATGTCACTTCTACAATAAAACATACTTACCCGCCTGTCTTCTTATGAATAGAAAAAACACTAAGCTGCGAATGTGCGGAGCTCAAAATGGGATGACGGGATACCTGGCGCTTCCCTAAATGACTTCTGCACACCTGTGGGTTACATCATCCTGGCACAACCAATCAAGATGCCCAAAGATTGAAACCAGGAAGAGAAGAAAGATGATAGGGCCACCTCTGACAAAACAGCGGAAGGTGACTGCATTTAAAAAATTGCGATCAGACCGGTAAGGTTATTTTAATGATAAAGGGACATCACCTGTCCCTTCTACAATAAAGGACCTGCCTGGTTACATTTTCTTAGTGTAGTTCCTCTTCATTACACAACCTATTGCGGATCGGTGCACACTAGAACACATTTATATACATGTGAAGTGCATTGTGATGTATGTTGACATATGTTTTCTATAATTTCAATGTAAAATGCATGCTTGCAAAAATGCACCAAAACAAAAAGGACATAATCTAGTCTTATTGTGCCTTTTCTGTGCAGGGAATGTAACGATGGCAATGTAACAGGAGAATAATGAAGTATTTAAAAATACATTTAAATATATTTTTGAATACATATTTAGATTAAAAATTAGTCCTCTGGGAGAAAATCGACAGCCCCCTCACTAGACATTGGATACGTAGGGTGAATGAAATAAGGTTAATTAAGGATCTGAACAAAAAATTTCTGGCTACTTGGGCACCTTGGATAATGTTCCAAGAATCGGCTGAATACAAGAATCTGCTGGGAGAACAGAGTGTAGAAATTGCTACAAGGGTGTAGTCAGGAGGGCGTTTATTTGGCTGTAGGAAATTGGTTACATGGGGAAAGAGGGGTTGGTTTTGGACAACGGCTTTGAGGGATCTGGGTTTCTGTGATATCGGTACGGTGATATTTTACATCTGGCTCAGAACGTTTGGGTTCTATTCAGTTTGTTATGTGTGTTTTATTGTTGTGTTGTTTATATTTGGAGTTTAATGTAATAGAACATTATTTGATTGAAATACTGCAACGATTGTATGTTCTGTATGTTTTTGTTATGGAAAATTATATAAAATCAATAAAAACAAAATGTTTAAAAAAAAAATTAGTCCTTGGAGTTTGCACATTCTCTTAGTATTCATGTGGGTGTTTGGTTATGGGCTTCCCTGGAAATAGACCCTGGTATATGTAGAAAATGATCAAGACCAAAGTGCAGTCCTGGCTGCTTGTCTTGAATTTACAGTCAGTGGTTATCTACATATGCAGCTTACAGAGTATACCAAACTAAGAGGGGCATTTATATGAACCAATGAATGTGATAATCACTGAATACTGTAATTCACTGAAGGTAAATCTTCATTGCATTTACAAAATCAGATAAAAACCCCCCACCTCCTAGATTGTAAGCTCTTTAGGGAAGGGTCTTCTCCTCCTGTGTCACTGTCTGTATCTATCTGCAACCCCTATTTAATGTACAGCGCTGCGTAATATATTGGGCGCTATATAAACCCTGTTTATTAATGATAATACTAATGTGGCAATATTTGGTTAATGCTTTAAAAATGCACCTCTGTGTAATATTTGCAATGATATAAAGCTTAAGAACATTTCAAGACAGAATAAAAAACACTATGTCAAGCTAGCTTGTGTAATATATTGGAAAACCCTAAATGATGTGTTTGTTTATAGAGCATAGGACTGTAGGCAACAAAAGGTGCCATGAAAGAGGGAGGGTTAGTATGGAAATACACATAAATGTTACCAACATGCATGTTAATATGTACCTCATCATTTTACAAATACAGACCTGGGAATGGCTTTCCAATGACGGTCCCCATCCAGCCTGACCAAGCTTGAGAGGATTTGCAGAAAATCCCCCAATCTAGGTGTACAAAGCTTGATGCATCATACCCAAAAATACTCAAGGTTGCATATGCAGCCATTGGTGCTTCAACTATGTTCTAAGTAAAGCATCTGAAAATGTATGTTAACATGATATTTCATTTTTTTTTCTTAAATTTACAAAATTGTTTGAAATTCTGCTTTCTCTTCGTCATTATAAGGTACCGAGTATAGATTATTGAGAAAAAAAATGTAACAATTGTAGCATCAGGCTGCAACACAAGAACATTGAAAAAAGCAAAGGGGGGTTTGCATATTTTCTGATGTGAACATGCTACAGGTTAATGGAAAAAAAATTCCTGTTTTTGGAAATATATTATTTGTGTTTTCAATTTTGATTTTATAGATATTTTCAATATACATGCCTATATTCCCATTATATACATTCTTATGTATCACCTGGACAGGTGGTGTGGATTTACATTTATGTAGTAATGTTTGCAGTTTGCATTCATGATCTGGTATTTAAGGATATCAGCTCTTTATTGTAGAAGGCTGAAGCAGATATGAATGATGCTGTTTCTCGTGTGAACACTTAGGGGACATACATACACCTGAAGAAACAGTTGTACATTTCTTGCGTATCACCTCGACACATTGACTGTACTAAATAGGTTGTAACAGGATTCTGCCTGGCAGCATATGGGTATACAAATAAGGCCGATTCCAGGAACAAGACTCGCCTTAAGCTATAACGTCTACCTTGTCAAGCACATTGTGTTCATGTAATAAAACAACTACTGTATTATGGCTCAATGGGCTATATTTAAATAGAAACTTAAACAGAAGATTTTACCTGTTAAATTGTTTATGTTGCACGGAAACAGAACGGCTAGCAATATAGTGTTTACCTATGATATAATGGTCAGGATAAAAAGATGACTGCTCTTTAATTGCTTGGGACCTGTATTGATGATTTTTTGCTTTCTTCAAGCTGTTTTTAAATTATAATTGCAATTTTATGAAAAAGCAAAACTTGGATGCAGAACGTCAACTGCAACAGGCAATGAAGTCTAAATGATCTCATAAGCATCTAAAACTAATGATGTCATTCACCAGGAACCCAAAGCCTTTCAACAAAGGTTCTTATGAGTTAAAATATTTTTTTCTTAGTTTTCAATAGTGCTAAAACCTCGATTAGGTTCACTTGTTGTTTGTGCCTCTGCTGGGGAAATTCACATTATCTTTATAATTGGTCCAGTGATATGTCTAGGGTACAGAAAGTGATTGGAAATTCAAAAGATGAAGATCGGCTAAAGGGAATCATTTTACAGAATGTCACATCAAGAGAATCTTTTTGGAGAATTCCAGGTGAAGGGAATCTTCCAATGGGCACACCTGTTTCTAGAAAGAGGTATTGTACAGACAGGAAAATAATATCTGGGTTCTAATTATTCCTATTCTATCTAAAATTAGAAAAAAAAAGTGTCAGCTTTCCATACACGGTAACCTTTATCCTCTATTACAGTAAGTTACTCTGCCTGTAGTTAGTGGTGGAATGTATAATATTTTAATTGGAACCCACATGGGAAAAGGAGAAAACATTTAGAGCAGGCAGACAAATCAGATTGTGTAACATCTGGTGTACGCCTGGGCTATAACTCATTGACACGCTCCTTTCAAGCAACATAACTGTTTCTAATGCTGTCCCCTTCTTTATTAAAGGGAACCTCTGACAACAGGCATATGCAGCTGCCATTGCTAAGATGATTTTTTAAGGTGCAGGCTTCTGGTTGTTATGCTGATCCTTAGTTAAAATTGAACTCCAGGGCCCTGCCCCCTTTCTTTATGCTTATTAAAGACTATTTATATTTCATTCATTTTATTTATTATTTTCAAAATATACAGCAAGTAGGGTAAAGTATTAGCATAACAATGGAAGTCAAGTCCCTTTAAGAGTGAATAACATACCCCAATAGCCCCAATACCCCAAAACTACCAACGGATCTAGTGAACATAACCACAAAATACCCATACAAACAGAACCCAAAAGGAGACAGGACTGAGAAGAACCGCAAAATAAAGAGGATACAAAAGAAATAAATCAAAAATGGAAACAAAAAATAAGATAAAAAGAGAAAAAATATTTTTATGAAGGTTCCCATTTATCCAAGTAATTGTATATCTAGCAGCTGCTTCATTAGATCTAACAGTGTAGGATATACCCCAAAATTTAAAACCATACAGCGCGAACACCTTAATCTAAATGCCATCACCAATAAAACATGAAATGACATGGCATTACCAACAAGTAACACCTTCCACCATGTAATTGGATCTTTTACAGCCATGCAGACTTCCTTACACCAGGGATGTGATTATGTTAATAAAATAAGGTGGTTCAACAGATTCACACCTTCTGATCTTGGTCAACCAACATCTATAGTGTCACATTACATGCTAGTTGCATTAAGATGTGGCTAATTAATTTTTGGGAAGAGTAAGAGTTAAAGAAAAATGTAAGAATGACAGTAAGTGACAGATATGTGTTTAGATGATAGTTTAGCATAGAGGTGTCCAACTCAAATACACAGACCAAGTCGCGGACCAAACTTGAAATTTATTGAAAAAATTGAGGAAGTTTTTCCTTCTCATTCGATATAAAATATTTTTATACGGAAACAAAGAGTTTTGCTTAACATTCAATCTGGAACAAGCCTATAATAGAGCTATGATAAGAAAAAATCTCATGCCTCCTTCTCTATTTGCTAACGAATGTCAACAGAGGAGGGGGTGCTTGTGCATCTTGACTGACCGCGGAAGATGCTTATAAAATCCTGACCGCCTGCGCTAAACTTGAAGCCCCTGTAACACCAAAAGCCTCCTGGCACCTCCCACGTGTAGCTGAGGGGGAGTGTTGGAAATGCCAGACGTGGCCAATGCGGAGCTAGATCTTATGAGTGGCTGGAACTCCTTCTTCACTGAAATACCACCGCTACTACAATTCCCTGCGTCAAAAAAAAATGCGGAGCTTAATGTTATGGGAGCCTGGAAGTCCCTCTTCACTAAAATATTGACAAAAGTATCACCATGTGTTTCCTAATTGTTCACAGAAAAGTGATTCTTGGATATATTCATATAAGCAACCTGAGATAAACGGAAATCAGCGGAGGACGTTGGGCAAGACGAATATTTGTGCCCACTATTTTCTATAGCTAGAACCATAGTAGTAAATGTTGGATGAGGATATTGTGTGGCAATAGGGTTACTGTGCCGAGGAACAAATTTAGATCAATCCACTGCATATTACTGCATGCTCTTCTCATGTGTTCTTGTTTCTTCTTATTGAGAATAATGGTTTTACTTTGCCAGAGAATGCAATGTGAAACCAAATGGATCATTAGTTTGGTTTCACATTGCATTCTCTGGCAAAGTAAAACAATTATAATAGCAATGGCTCTATGATAATTCCTGATAATAATAATCCTGATAATTCCTGAATATTGAGCTTACCTGTCAGTATAAACTCTATGCATAGGCTGCTGTTCAATAGACACTACTACTTTCACTACTGCCGCTACTACAGTTTCCAGCATCCCTTGCGTCTATAAAATGCGGGGCCACGCATAGGCAGAGAAGCCACTGGTCTAGTGTGATGCCATGAATTGTAGTAGCGGCATTGTACTCGTGTCTATAGAACAGAAGCTTAATATGAATTGCACCTGGCCCGCTGTTACTACAGATTGCAGTAGCGGTAAACCAGCTGCAATTCATATTTGGAATTTTTTGGGGGCCATAAAAAAAGACGTGCTGGGCCAGATTTGGCCCGTGGGCCAGAGTTTGACCCTGGTTTAGGAATTATGTGATTGGTAATAAAGGAGATGGTATAGAGGCCAGTGAGAAATGAGTGGTTAGATGATATTAGGTTCGTTTTGGGTTTAGGGTCAAATTAAAGAATGACTAAATCCAAAACAAAAATGTGATATATATTATGGCTCAGTGTGAATACATTACAGTCCTAGTGGCTGCAACATTTTTATTTTTTTATTTTTTAGGCTTTTGCTTTAGCAAACAAGTGTAAAAAATCCTCTTGTCTCTATGAAAAAGCAAATTTCTGGCTGAAACACATCATAGCAGACGGTCCCAGTTGGGCTTCATTTGTACTAGTTCCAGTAAACAAAATTTAGCCAGAACGTTGAATTGAGCACATTTCAATGGTGTTCTTAACAATTAAACAATCAATGTATGTTTTTTGCATTGCCATGCCATAATGCAAGTCACTAGTGTGAACAATCCCTAAATACACAGATGTCATACATATATAAAAGTTGTTTTACCTGCTAAAGGATTTGAACTTCTGTCTATCCTTTTTTGCCCCACAGCCCTGTCTAGCAGGTTATAGGATTTTGCTGTTTGTAAGAACCAGTTAGTTGTGATGAATAACAAGGTGCTGATAAAGATTGCAGTTTGTCACTTTACTGCAGTATGGATTTAAGTTTTAAGCTCATTTGTTTTAAAGCTCTCTAAGGCTGGAGAGGATACACTTCCTTCAGTGAAGCTGGGTGATCCAGCAAACTTGGAATGGATTTCTTCAAAGTCAATTGCTTTTTGCCAGCAAATGTTTTGAAGCCTTGACCAGATTCATTCCAAGTTTGTTGGTTCACCCAGCTCCACTGATGAAAGTGTATCCTCTCCAGTCTTGGAGAGTTTTAATAAATCAGGCACACTGTCCCAGAACAAGAATGCAGATTAAAATAAATGATGTGAGTAGCGCAGCATTTCCCTGCTCTCTAGCACATCCTACTGTTTTGTTTGAGAAAGTTTACCTAAAAGTAATTTCTGACCATAAAACCCAAATTTATCAGAAACAAAGGTAAACAACTTGCAGCTTCAGAGGGAATGTAAGTCTCAGCAAGCCTTGCTAGTCAAAGCATAAATAATCTTGAGGCATTACAAGTGATTTTAGTAATCTGCATTTTAAACTGCTTTTATCCCTAATCACTAACACAATCATTATACCATAATGAGCAGGCCCCATTCCATATAAGTATTACAAATTAATACAGAACAATGCGTATGTAGGTTTTTGTGTCAATGAAAAAAATGGGCATTAGATTCTGCTAAAATTGTTAAGTAAAAATCCATGTGTTTTACATATGTGTGCATGGGGGACTGGTGTTACTCTACAAACAGCTTTTTATAACTCTCATTTTTAATTATAAATTTATTAAAGGTTGTGTTTGTCACACTTACCTCTTCCCCCCAAAAGCGCAGGCATCTCTTTCCTGCGCATGGGGGCGGTCCTGACTCTGGGTGTGCCTTCATTCCAAAGATTTATAAGCTCATCCTACTCGCTGGCCAATCAGAAAATAGCCTCTTGACCAGCCCTGACTATTTAGCTAGCTCACACACTGCACTTAGTGTTGGCGCAACATGTATCCATTGTGCCGAGCCCCCCTAGTTCTGTTGACCTGGTTCCTGTTCACCTGCTGCCTAATTCAGTGTTTTCCCTGTCCAGTTCCTGTGTTAACGCTTTGTTGTCCAGTCTGTTGGTTGCCAGCAAACTTCCCTGTGCTGTTCCAGTGTTCCTGTCTGTCTGTGGATATCCCTGAGTCACCTGTGTCTCCTGTGTTCCCTGTGCCTGCGGTGTCCCCTGTGTCACTAGTGTCTATCTCCTGGATCCCTGGCAATAGACCCCTAGCGTGTGACCTGACCTCTCTTGCTTGCTTTCTGCCCCGACCTCGGCCTTCCTCGACTATCCTTCTGCTTTGTGATTTGGTACCGTGCTTTGCCCACCTTGGTGTGCCCAAGGACCGCAACATCTTCACTATCAGAGGCTCTGGAGAAGACCTGGTTACTGCTTAGACTCTGCACCTTGGCCCTTCTCAGGACCCACACCACCTCTTTGCAAGCCGTAGCGCCTTCTAGTGACCCGGTCTTCCTGAGCGTGACAGTGTTGAATAATAATTTGTCATCATAAGCTCAGCATTGGTATTGAGATACTACGTAGTAGCACAGTGGATAGCAACAGCTGTAGGCAAAATCATCACAATATAGAATGTAAGATATCAATAACTGCATACTATTACACTAATATACTAATCTAGCTATTAAACTCAGACATCTCAAAACAGTTTGGTTTGATAATGTTTGTATTATGAAACTTATGTAAGGAAATGTATTTCTTACACAAAAGACATAAATTCAAAAATTAAAGCAGAACAAAACCTAAAAATTAAGAACTTGTGAGCAGGCAGGTTCTAATTGCAGAAGGGTCAGGAGATATGTCTTCTGCAATAAAACAAACTTACTGTACTTTCCCCTTCACATGCTTTTCTATAATGTACACTGAGTTTCACATGCAGAGTTCAATGCTAGATACTAGTATAGCTGGTTGCTGGAAATAAATGGAACACCTATGCACATAAGTTACAATATTCTGACTTGGCCAATCAAGATGGCTAAAGATCTCTATATATAGATCCCTGGTAACATCTTCATCAGTTCTATTAGTGTAAGAAATACCTCAGCATTTATATCCACACAATATAAACATCTTTCTTGTTAAACCACCCTATATTGGTAGTACAATCCCATCCTTGGTGCCGGGAAGCCTGAATTGATGTTAAATGTTTGAATCACATGGCTGAATGTGTGAATTGTCAGAAAAGACAGGAGATTTCTCTTCTGCAAGATTGCTGGTAATGGTAATAAATGAACTTCCATGCACATGAGTTTCGGCCATTTCGACCGGCCAATTAAGATGGCTGAGGATCTCAAACCTGGAAGTAGAGCTTTATCCCATAATTTTCATATATGCTTAGCACATTTGCACATTATGGTGCACTTACCAGCCAAAATGCACACATGCACACATTCAGTGTACAGAAAAAGGTCAGCAAAAGGATCTCTAGCAGAGGAATTCATAGTCTTGTCTACCATGAAAAAAACCCTATCATGACAAAAAACCCTTGTCATGACTATTTTTGAGGACTTTACGTCTGCATTATATAAAAAAATGACAAGTCTATTGTGGTTGAAGCAATTGTGTGAAATGACTTTTAACAAGCTATCCAGGACTAATGTGCTGTCTGCTGTTATGAATTTGGAATTAACAGGCTCTTTACTGAAAAAAAAACTAAAACACATGTTCCGTTGTTTCAGACTAGTCTAGTGGTTTTATACAGGAAATTTGTTTAATGTGCCCCTGTGAAATCATTACTTACAGTAATTAATAGTTAGATTGACAGCAATAACTCACAATTGTGATAAAAAGTATAAAAACATTTGCAGCACTCAAATAGAATTGAACAATTTAAATATTCCTAAACTTCAGACAGAAAAAAAACACAAATACAAACACAAAAACACAAATTAATACAGATAAGTGAGCATCAAAAAATGTAATTATATTTTGAAAAGCAACTAAGGTAAGTACAAAATTTTGATTTGGTATCAGCCTCTAACTGCCCCCAGTCAAAGAAAACTTTGGGGCAAAGAAACCAAGTGGCTACAAAATGGAACAAGCTGTTAGGACAACAATATGCTCATCAGTCTGCTGCTGCTCCTTAATGTTCCATTTATAGGCTGGAACAAGGTCTATTGGTACTATTTAAAGTGGAACTATAATTCTGCTTTGAAAGTTTGTGATCAGACAAGATCTTTAATGCGGACAGGACATGCAATGTCCATTCTGCAATATAACATACTTACCTGCCTGATCGCTATCTTCCTAAAAAAAAACAACACACAGCTGCACATTCACAGCTTAGCGTATGATGCCAGGATACACTGGGTATCCCAGAATCTCTTTGGACTGCCAGGACTGGATGATTCCCACAAGCTTGCACATGATTTACACCATCTCTGCCCTGCAAATCATGATGGCCAAAGATTGTGAACCTGGAAAAGGAGCAGAAGAAAATGGCAGTTTCTATGACAGAACAGAGACAGGTGAGTGTAGTAGTTTCTTCTGAAATAATTTCTGGTCACAATTTTTTATATGTTAGGATTAAAATCTGCATTAACTGTAGTAGATTCCCGGCTGGTTATGATGTCTGGCAGAGCTGTATAAACCTCAAGAATTAATGAACAAAAACCCAAATTCTTTGTAATGTAAAACAGTTCTCATATAATTATCTCACCTGTTTATTTTTTGTTTGCTTAGAGTTTAGCTTCAAGGAATTCAAGTAATTAAAAGAGGAAATAATATTATAAAATGTGGGTAATAATATTCAGACTCCTGGGGGCCATTTTGGCTCTCATTGCACATACAGTATTATGTGCTTTGGTACCTATTGGCTTGATTGGTGAGACCAGGGGCCCCTTCTTATCACTGCCTGGAGCAGACCAGCAGTAACAACCCAGCTGATTGTGGAAAGGGAAGCTGGTTTGGTCAAGCACAGTCTCTGACCATTTCTAATAGAATACTTATATGACCATCACTTTTTTGCATTCCTGTAGTCTCTTCCGCTTTCTATAGCATTATGGAATGAGTATTATATGCGAATATTCCGTGATGTCAGAGGACCACTCCTAAAGCTCTATATCAGGTAAGTTACCTGCTTTTGGCTAAGATTGTCTGTAAATGGGGTTTATACCCCTCATGTTTGGTAGGCTTTGTGTTGAAAAATTTCCCCTTCTATCTCTATACTTGAAATTAAGGGAGCAGTGATGCAACTCTCCTCAAAGGTTTGGTCAGCATAGTAATATTGTGGGAAAAGGTGTGAGTATTCTTGCTGCTTTCCCAGTGTTTCTATTGTTGGTGAACTGTTACCAATGACATTTCTAGTGTAGTAAAGCCATTAAGGCTTCTCAGACTGCTAGGTTACACTAACCCAGACTGCTAGGTTAGTGTAGTAAAGCCATTAAGGCTTCTCAGACTGCTAGGTTAGTAAGTTGAAATACTGGGTGGGCATTATAATTTGCTTTCTGCCTATCCAACTTCACACTAAAGCCTATTGTTGAATTAACACGCATGCAATGAAGTAAAATACAGTACATAATAATGTGCATTGTGTTATTGCAGCCTAGTCATTATAATTAGGCTGCCAGCGCACTACAATGGATTTGAAAAAAGAACATTTTAAATCCACACATCATACTACTTTACTGTAAAGTATGTTGATTTGCCATTCGCAAAGAATACCACAACAACTTACATATAGTATATGCTGCGTACAGAGGTTTCCATATCCTTTCCCTTTAAGTGTTGGGAATCCACTGAGCTCCCAGCAATCTGCTGCTCATCCTCTGATCTCATCAAGCTCCTGTGTTCTATCCTTCCAGGTGAAGACCTAGACATGGACTGCGTGGCCAAGGAACCCTCCCAACTATTCCATGGCCGGCTCCAGGACCCCTAAAACTGGCTTTTCATATTAGGCAACTGTCCGGCAGACTAACACACATATTCCTGGACCCCCTAACAGACAAAGTGTTTTTGCCTGGGTGCTACAAACAGACGTTCCCAGCCAAACCATGGCACACCCTATCATGATATATATATGTGTACAATACCTAAGAATCTGGAGTTGATCCACGAAAAGTATGGCAGGTCAGTGATTACTAATGAAAATGATGTCTTTACAAATCTATGACACCAAATGGTGGCAGCTATCCTAAAAAGCACTACTGTGTTTTTGTATCTCCTCTGAAAGATACTTGATGAGTAGTCAGACATGCCAAGATGTATATATGTTATGGTTTTTTTGCAAACATACTGCCAACAAGATTGAATGTCGAAACTAAATATTTTTCCGCCTAATGCTGAAAGCAAACTAAAGCCTGCAGTGGCCAGTTGAAAACCAACCAGCAGTGTGGATATCGTTGTATGTAAAACACAGGGTTACTGTTATCAATATATAACTTTGGAAACTGGAGGAAGACAAATAGTTACTTTAGTTCCCAACATACCCTATATGCCATGCCTGTTAAAGCAAAAGATTATTCCCTTCTTTTTTTTTTCAATTAATTCTGCCTTAGAGGCTGCAACATAAGGAAATTAAATGCTTTCTGCATTAGGAAGTAATCAAGTAGAACCCAGTGTAAGGAGAAATCAATAAATGATTTACCCACCTGGATCTACCTAATATATAAGTATTAAATTATTTTTTCGTAATAAAGCTTTTTGATGATTTTTATGGAACAAGTGGGGACAGTAGGATGGAAGAACAAAGATTTGGATATAAGTACATGTCTCAAGGGACTTCTATTGTTTAACTGCGTTGAGGAATGTATATGCTTGTAAAGAATAAGAATGTCATAGATGAAGTGTAATTAATGGTTTAGGAAATGCTTGCTAATAACATCTTTAATGTTTCCATAACAACACTATGCATATTTATTCTTCTTCCCCAGTCTTCTCTTTATTCTACTAGTGAGCTTTCTCTTTGGAGTGAAATGGAGGATGGAGCTCAGCTGAAGGGATGTAATGATGTTCAATCAATAAATGTTACATTGAATATTGGTGTGCAACAATTGTACTTTCTATGAAGCAAATGGATATTGGTGAAGATTTCCTGAGATTGTTCCTTCGCTTGTAGTGGAAAGGTAGCCTGAGGGACCTGAAGCAAAGCATTCCAGAAATGTATGATAGAACATGTCCAAGGTACATGAGCATTTTTGGGCTTGTAGAGTATTGTTGCAATTTATTACAAGTTACATGCTCCAGAACAGGGCTTCTCAACCTCCTAACATAGGGGACCCTTGAAATAACATTCAGGTCTCCAGGGAACCCCTACTACACGCACAGTACATTAGTGTGGTGGTCAGTAATAGGAATGCATCTTATACTGCTGGCCTCAATGGGGAGATTGTCACCCATACAACTAGCCAAAAAAGATCATTGTTATATTTTAAACTGACCTTAGAATCACAAACTACCCATTGCTCAAGGAACCCCTAGCAACCTCTTGAGGAACCCTGGTTGAGAAACACTGCTCCAGACACTATAACCCCCAATTCAATGGATGGCTTCCCATACAAATGTAGGTCGTAAAATATCCATGTGGAAACCCAACAATACTTTTTATATACAAACTGATTCGCTTTTTTCACTGTTATTTTTTTTCTTTGCAATACTGTCTATTGCAAAAAAAATCTAGATTCTTTTGGGTTAAAGTAGGGTTACTAGCAACAAAATACAATAAATTTCCAAAGTGCAATCTGTAGCAAATGTTCATAGGGCCGAATGCCCTGTTGTCCAAATGTTGATAAGTATCTGTGAAATGTTTAAAAATAAGATTAAATAAGGACATTAGATTGTGAGCGCCTCCAAAAGAGTTAGGCTGATGTACACACGTCACGATCCTTTCCAACAACAAACAACTGCACGGTGCATGAACGAGTGCTGTACATAGAGCACCATTCTGCTCCATTGAGAGGGGAGGGGGAGAACGATGGCGGGGCACCCGCTGCGCTTTCTACCCCTTCACTTTTATTATGATTGTTCGTCGTCCATAAACTGTGGATCCGCCAGGATGGTCGTTGAGACGATGGACGACGCGCACTGTACACACTCAAGATTCTCGTCCAATCATCCCCGAGCTGATCATCGGACAAGAACCATTGCACATGGATACGAAGCCTTAGTGACATGACTATAGACTACAAATCACATATTGTTTGTGATGGGAGCAGGTCTTACCATGACATGTACCCTTTGTACTCTGCCTATTACCATGAGGATATACTGTACTTAGAGTTTTTGAAAACTACTGTAACACCAATTATTTGTGTTGGATGTTGAGAATATGTTGTTTAATACATGACTTTTACAAGAAATAACACACTTGTATATAATCTAACAACTTGGATTTATTTTATGGATAGACGGTTACTCCAGTGAATTATTATGAGTAAACGTAATTACCCCAATATCATAAAGTTTTAATATGTCAGTGTAATTTTTGATCATTTAAAATCTTCATATTTTGTTCAAATAATTCTTGGTGATCCACTCATGAAAATCCTTGTTCACACACTGGCTGTTTCAGGATGTCAACACTCGTTTCCTATGTTACCTTGCTGTCAAGTGGGCTTCCAATAGAGTCAAAACTTCCAACACAACTTTCAACACAAATTTTTTAGGCATGGTTTAAGGTTGTCACCGTCATCAGAAACTCCACATGGAGAAACATGCAGTCAATCCTCCTGGGTATGCATGTAGATAGTAGACGGCTTAAAAGATACTGAAGGAGATCAGAAGTGCTGAGCTGTTCACAGTACCTTAGGATTTACATCTACTTTTATTATTTGGAGTTACACTGTTTTCTACAAAATAGGAAAAATACATTAGTTCAGTCTACAGCAATTGTCTCCAGATCTAGCCTTTGTTTTTGTGAAGATAACAGCAATAATACCATTGCATTACTTGTGGCTAAGGGTTCTCCGACCTTTGGTCACTGTCTGTTGCCTGCTGTTACCTTGGTCAATTTACAAGTCTTTTCTAAGATGACAAGTAAATCTGTGGCAGCCTTTAGCTGCACCGGGGCTTATCTGGTGGAATTAGGAATTAGCTTTTATTAGAACAGACAATGCTTGCTATTCTTCCGTCCTAGAGTTTAAAAACCAGCTAGGAATTAATGGCTGCTAGATCTTGTAATGCTATGCACCTTCTGTACGACTAGGCGATATCCTAAGGATATGTTGCTTTCTCTATGTCTGACAAGGTAGGCCAATCATTTTACCATTCTAACACATTTATTATAAAATTAGGATAGTTACTACCATTGATTACCTGGAATTGTACTACCATTTTTCATGTTGAAGACTACATATATGCTACCATTCTCTTTATTGCTGGTCATAAGATTTATTCATTTTATAAAAAAGTTGAAATATTGGCAGGTGGCTTTGAGTTCTCCAAGTTAGCAAACCAAGAATCCAGTGTTCCATCACACAAGCCATGGGAGTGTGCATTGGGCCTGTGCATTGTAGAACTGATCGTACCAGTCTTGCTATGCATTAGCTGTAAGGTTATTTTATTGGCAGACTTATGGTTTATTTACTTGACACAATGCTAAAATCTTAGCATTCTATAAGTGCATGGGGTCAGCAGACTGAAGTCAAAGGTTAATCATAATGAGGATCTGACATGAAATATGAGCTTCTTTTCTTAGAGAGTACAGCTTAGCATTAACCTATTACATGATACAGCATTTATATACTAATCTATTTCACAGTATTTGTTTTACATAGCGGCAGTTATATATACTGATATGTTACTGATGTGTTTATTATATTTTGTTATTTATGATAGTCCCATGCTCTGTACTCTGAAAGAGTGCATCTAGCTAGACGGTGGAAATAAAAGGGCCTTTAGATATACGTTACATTTAGGTAAGGGTAAAGATAGCTTTAGCTATGGTTATTTTATTGATATTGTCAAGGGTGTACAATGTGGTGTGGTAAATGTCACATACCTAGAAGGGGAGCAAAGTGAGGAAGGTGATCCCTCTTGTTTCTTCTGGAACAGACAATAATAATACTGTTGAGCTATAATCTGGAGTCTGAAAAATGTTTCCAGAGGCCAACCCATTTAGTTTAAGCTTTTAGATTACTTGGAACACTAGAAAAACACAGCAGCAAGTCAGGATTGCTCACACATGTCTCCCAACTTTAGACTTTTGTAAGGAGGGAGTCATTGGCAGCATACACTAAAAAGCCACAAGGCATGAATAAGTGCATTTTTGAAAGTGAATGCATTCAAAAACACAGCATACAATAGAGAATTTTGCAACAACCCTTAAATATACGTTGACAGCAAACTATATACAACTACTGTATATACAAGGAGAAGGAGCAGGATATTTATGAGCAAGTGGCCAGAGCACCAGCAAGGTTTCAGGTATAAGGACACAGATCCAATGCTAAGACAAGGGAAAGGCATGTAAAGCGGGAATATATAAGCCTAGTAATAATGTGTCCCAGCATTAGTATGGTTGCAGCAAGTGCCCCACCTGTTGGTTGCTAGTGGAAGTACATGCAAGGAGTGCTTAATCGGTGCCACCAGCAGGCAATATAGGGGGCTGCAAGTTTCCTCACAGAGGGACAGCTTTAAAAAAATGATAATGTGAAAAGCATGACTACTGAATATTGAATATTTGGCATGGGTTTAAAGTGGTGCAGAGTATTAAAGGACATTGTCAATGACAAGTCCCCTAGTGCAGACCTCTGTAACAGACCCCCAGTGGCGAGTTGAAAACACTTACCTTTCCCATGCTTCTGATCTCTTCCTTTGACACCTCCTCTCTTTTGGGATAAAGCAGTCTGTCAGACAATAGCTCAGGGACATTGCCTGTATTCATGGAACACCAGGATCTATCCGGGACAGCCCCATGGAATCTGGAGGAGACAAAATAGGAGTTCAATACCAACTAAGAAGAATGGTAAAAATTCTAAACTGGGCCTAATTCAGATTCTAAACTGGGTCAGCAGGCACATAAACAAGGCAACTGGATATAAATCAATGTCCAAGAGACAAGCCAATATTAAACCAGATAAAGCAAAAGATACAGAGAAGTCCACCATTTAAGGATACCTAATACACATCCACTGTATGAGGATGCCCTCAAGTGCCAAATTTTTTGGAAGAACAAGTTTATCCAACATTAACAGCAGGACAATATCCTATGAAAGAAGCAAACTATGGAGCTGTTAAGTAGCCAAGGTTGTTACCAAGGACCAAGCTTCCAAGGCAAAGGCTTCAGCATAGACATAGATAGCCAGTACTCCTAAAAGGTCATCAGGCAAAGGTTCAAATCCATGGAGTCCAATAGGCCAAAGATGGTGGAAGCAGGATCAGGGATATCAGCTAAAAAAATGTAACAGGGTCTGGACAAACATGGAACAAGTACCAAACAATCACTGAGGAATCGGGCAGAGTAATAAAGACAAAAATGGCAACAGTTGTACTGGTAATGGATGTACTTACCTCAAATTATTATTAGTTCAGACATTTCCACAGAGTAACTGCTACTTTGTTTTCTAATTTGCTTTGTTTGCAAAGACCCTAAATAAATGTTTATTACCATATTATGTGTATATATTATGTGGATTATACATGCTAACTAAACACCATTCCTGTTCCTAAAGAATCTTAAAACAAAATGTTTGTAAAATAAAGATTTTAGACTAATGATTTAAAAAGATGAAAAAATCAGTTTAAAAGGTATAAACCTAAAAAAAATATAATAAAATGTATTAAAAAAAATATTTTATATTCCATACAGCTTATACATTTCTTTATCAAAGCAGAGGCAAGTGGCTACGTCTTGTTTATTTATAAGATGGAAAGATTTAGAGCAGATTGATTACGCGTTGAATGTGAAATGCTCCTTAATTAAACAGTTCAGCAATGGTTGACCTAAAGTCACACATGACTGGCTAAAGAAAACATATGCAGCCAGAGGAAAGCATGGGCCCTCCATAAAAAAAATATTTTATATTCCATACAGCTTATACATTTCTTTATCAAAGCAGAGGCAAGTGGCTACGTCTTGTTTATTTATAAGATGGAAAGATTTAGAGCAGATTGATTATGCGTTGAATGTGAAATGCTCCTTAATTAAACAGTTCAGCAATGGTTGACCTAAAGTCACACATGACTGGCTAAAGAAAACATATGCAGCCAGAGGAAAGCATGGGCCCTCCATAAATATTTATACTGACTGTTTTTCCTTGACATTGGTGCCGTTCATAATGTTGTGTAAGCACAGCTAGGGTTACATTATTTCACATTTTAGAAAAGGAGAAGCAAGTATTGTAATGCTCAGAAGCACATTTTACCTCTTTCATTACCCAGGCACATTGCTGACAGTGTTAATAAATACCAGAGTTACATTTATTTTATATTTCAACTTACACAAATGCCATTACTGTACACTGCCTTTTTTATTGTGGATAGTTTACTGTCAGCTCAGTGTAGAAATGAATAGTGATTACTCTTCTTTATCATAATTGCAGAAAGTAATTCACTTGCAAAACCACAAGGTTTGGAAACTGATCTTGTGATGGGGACAGCAGTCTTAATGTATATCATTTCTGAGCTGCCCAACATTGAGAGTCCATTCACGCATATGTGGAACATGTACTATAATGTGTGTCCCTGGATCCGTACATTAATCTGTGCATGCTATATATTTTGTGATGTGGTGCCATTCATTCCTAATGTCACTCCAACATACATTTAAAGTGTATTGCCTGCACTTAAAGGCACCACGCTTTAGTAAGCTCCCAAATACTGTGCAGACTTGATTTTTGTACCATTGTAGTGCATTGGAAAACTGATTTAACGGAATATGCTGCCTTAAACACAGCAATCAGTAATGCATGACAGTAATGTGTGGGCAAGCGTATCTGCTGAAGCTGCGCATATATGTAAATCCCCCCTAAATGAATGTGTGAAGGATGTACCTATTTTTTTTCCTAAAGGCACACTTTAACATTGTGGTGTGGAGCATGTTATTACACTGTAGTGCCATTTATTCTGCATGTCACCCCAACGCATCTGTACTGCATAGCATGGTAAACTGTGAACTGCAATATAGATTGGTTATGCCCTGTATTGCAAAAATACTGCTGGTATGTTATTCTGTCTACTCCTATTTCTCACAGCATTTGTAAACATGGCTGCTTGGTCCATTGGGCACAGAGTTTGACCATTCTGCTGAGTGTACTCTATAAAATTAAATACCTGGTCAAACATTCCCCCTCTCCTGCAATAGAATTCTCTGGGGTTAGCACTCTGGTCTTTGCAGCTCGAGGTCCCAGGTTCGTATCTCGGCTAGAACACTATCTGCAGTTTGCATGTTCTCCCCGTGATTGCATGAGTTTCCCCTGGGTACTCCGGTTTCCCATATTCCAAAAGCATGCAGTTAGGTTAATTAGCTTCCCCTAAAAACTGACCCTTGTAATAACATATGACTATGGTAGGGACATTAGATTGTGAGCCTCTTTGAGGGACACCTAGTGACATGACTATTGACTTTGTACAGCGCTGCATAATATGTCAGCGCTATAAAAAATACTGTTTAATAATAAAAATAATGATGAGTAGTGTGTCTATTATTTGCCAGCACAGTGCACTGGTGTAGGGGGGGAGGAGAGGCATTTGCACTAAATGTAAATATTGTTTTGAGAGCAGGCAATGCTCTGATAGTTACTGTATTCAAAAAATATAAAGCACTTTTTAAGTAAAACCAGACATATGATTATAGAGCTGAAAAGTGATATTTATAGTTTTCCTCCAACTTCACACATTTGTAGAGAGTCCATTTCTGTCAATAAAGAGATTATAGGTAGTCCCCGGGTAACATGCGAGATAGGGACTGTAGGTTTGTTCTTGAGTTGAATTTTTATGTAGGTCAGAACAGGTACATTATTTTAAAATATGCAATTAGGACAGATGTTTGTCTCAACATAGTATTAGGCAGTGTGGTGTCAGTTACTGTATAAAATCCTCACTGTGAGTTAATCACAAAGCAAGAAAAAAAAACTATATGAAGCCTAGACATTCATTAACTTCTTTGCAAGCTGTGCTTTGATATGCAAAAATAAACAATTGCAGAGTTTGTCTTGGACATTACAAGAATTACAAGAGGCTGCAGAAAGAGCTCACCCCCCTAAGATCACCCACAATCTTAGCTGTGTTTACTAAAGCACTTCTTCTGCAAGTCATGCAAACCGCCCCTCCCCTAATCAAGCCTTTGTCCTGCACACAGCAAGCAGGGAAGCCCCATTCATATATAGAAGGCGTCCATATGTCCGATGTCCTTAACACAGGGGCTACCTGTAGTCCCATTTCCCTGCAAATTTTGTTTACACAATAAGCATTAGAAACCTCAGCAATTATCCTAAGCGTACCTTATTTCTTGTCTAATAGACTCCATGCATCATCAAGTTCTTTCCCACAGGTCTTTTCTGTCCATGGCTCTTCTATTTGAGCTATTTGTTTTCCTGTTTTTTTCATTGGCGTTATGGAGGGCAGTCTGTGAGAATCCCACTCAATTAGCCTAAAACTTGTATCCTAATTGCTAGAATCTGCATTGTTGTTATACAGCAGGGGTCAGCAAACTTTTTTGGCTACTAGGCCATTTTAGGAGGTCAAGGGCCAGACTGTCACACTGGGCCAGACTGTCACACTAGGCCAGACTCTCTCTCGAGTCCTGCGTTGATGGCTCCACCTCCCACCAGGAATGCCCCTGAAGGGAAATCCCTCTCCACCGCAATGCATACAGAGGAGAGGGAATGTCCCCTTACCCTGGCGGCAGTTAATGTTACTGGTGCTGATGCATATGCCTATAGTTGTGGGCAGTGACATTCTACTACGCTGTATCTAGTTTAATTAAAGTGATTTATAACTTGTTAGCATTTCTATTTTATTATTTAATAACATGTTACTTTTCTTTATAGGTAAGGTTTGTCCTGATTTGTGCATGCCAGACCTTGTCTTACCATATTTGTGACAAAAGAAAGTAAAATGAATGTTAATTAGGGGAACCTTTAACTCAAATTCTTCCTCTCCTCCTGCGGGAAAGAAAAGCTTGCAACAGTAGGGGTGTTGGAAGAGCAAAAGCAGATTTCTAGAAAGAGGATTGGTGACAGAGGAGAAGAGAATTGCCCTGTCACCACTATAGCACATTGGTTGTTGCTATACTCTTGTATTTTGGTATGTCTACTGCAATTTTTTTCTCATATGCTCATGTAGCTATAAATTTGTAGTGTTGTATTTACAGGTATCTGGCTTTTGGAGAGCCATTCCCCTCCCTGCATGTCCAGTTTCTGATGAACCCAAAGATATTTGTCAAGTCATGAGGAAATGGTTAAGCTGCATACACACATTAAATTTTTCTCGCCCGATAATCGGCATCGGCCAGATATCGGGCAGGAATCTGGCGTGTGTACAGCCCAGGTCGTTCATTGTCCGTGGATCCGTCCTGGCGGATCCACGGACGATGAACGATGAGCGATCCTAATGTAAGGGAAGGGGGAGAGCGCGCAGCAGGGTGCCACTCCGTCATTCTCCCCCTCCCCTCTCCATTGAGCAGAACGGTGCTGTATGTACAGCATCATTCATGCATCGTGTAGTCCTTTGTCGTTGGAAAGGATCATGAAAGATCCTTTCCAACGACAACAATTGCACGTGTGTACGCAGCTTTAGATTGTAAGCTCTTCTGGGCAGGGTCCTCTCCTCCTCCTGTGTCACTATCTGTATCTGTCTGTCAGTTGCTACTCCTATGTAATGTACAGTGCTGCGTAATATGTTGGGGCTATATAAATATTATTTAACTAATTATTGTAATATTAAAAAAAAGTTATAAAATAACTAAAGGCAAAACATTATATATAAAATGGGTAAGGGTTATCTCTGTCAGATTTATATTTCTATCTTTGTCCCTGTTAGTAATGGTTATCTCCAGTCCTCTACCAATAGCTGCAAAGCAATGTCCGTCGAGGGGGCTAATCACTCAAGGAAGGTCACAGACTACATGTTGCATCCATGAACCTGTTGCAAACTACTGCAACAGGAATGCAACCATGCACACAAAATAGTTCCCAACCGCTACCATATGGTTGAGTAGGAGTGTTTGGGAGCATGGCTGAGCACGTGTTAAATCACTGCGGTCTACTGCAGGTCTAGAGGCCTAAGATTAAAGGAGAATTACCCTAATGGGACACATATAGCAAATAAAATACATGACAGTATCTCTCACTCTCTCACTCTGACCTCTATTTTTTGCAAAGAAATTCAGATGATCCCGTGTGAGTCACATGGAATAAATCCCAGTAATGGTTTTACTAAACTTCCATGGACCAACTAATAACTCATCATTCAATTTTGTATTTTAACTGCTGCAATAAAAGCAAACAATTAATTTTCCTCTGAAATAACAGGTGGAAAATCCTTAGATTAGTGTTTATAAGCCAAAAAAAAGAGCGAGCAGCACGGTGCCGCTCCGTCGCTCTCCCCCTCCCCTCTCCATAGAGCAGAACGGTGCTGTATGTACAGCATCATTCATGCATCGTGTAGTCCTTTGTCGTTGGAAAGGATCGTGCAAGATCCTTTCCAACGACAAGAATTGCACGTGTGTATGCAGCTTTAGATTGTAAGCTCTTCTGGGCAGGGTCCTCTCCTCCTCCTGTCTCACTGTCTGTATCTGTCTGTCAGTTGCTACTCCTATTTAATGTACAGCGCTGCGTAATATGTTGGGGCTATATAAATACTATTTAACTAACTATTGTAATAGTAAAAAAAAAAAGTTAAAAATAACTAAAGGCAAAACATTATATATAAAATGGGTAAGGGTTATCTCTGCAGATTTATATTTCTATCTTTGTCCCTGTTAGTAATGGTTATCTCCAGTCCTCTACCAATAGCTGCAAAGCAACGTCCGTCGAGGGGGCTAATCACTCAAGGAAGGTCACAGACTACATGTTGCATCCATGAACCTGTTGCAAACTACTGCAACAGGAATGCAACCATGCACACAAAATAGTTCCCAACCGCTACCATATGGTTGAGTAGGAGTGTTTGGGAGCATGGCTGAGCACGTGTTTAATCACTGCGGTCTACTGTAGGTCTAGAGGCCTAAGATTAAAGGAGAATTACCCTAATGGGACACATATAGCAAATAAAATACATGACAGTATCTCTCACTCTCTCACTCTGTCCTCTATTTTTAGAAAAGAAATTCAGATGATCCCATGTGAGTCACATGGAATAAATCCCAGTAATGGTTTTACTAAACTTCCATGGACCAACTAATAACTCATCATTCAATTTTGTATTTTAACTGCTGCAATAAAAGCAAACAATTAATTTTCCTCTGAAATAACAGGTGGAAAATCCTTAGATTAGTGTTTATAAGCCAAAAAAAACATTCATACACATCCAACTATAACTATGAAATAAAATATTACACAAATAATTGTTATTAGTAGGCTATTGACCAGTGGAACCCCAGATACTATCTATCCCTGGCTGCTTTTTGAATTGGATATTGCTTGTGTCTCCTCAGCTGAATCTGTGATGTGTGTTTTATTACTGTTTCTGATTGTAATATCACTATTACTATTATTAGTTTTAGGCAGGGTATTCATTTTGGCAATGTTTATGGGCACATACAGAGTTTGTTTCAATGCTTGCTATCATTATTACACTATGGAACATTCACTGAAACATTCCCTGGTGGAGAATCAATTAGTGCCATAGACCCGGATAATTCTCTATCAGGGAATGTTTGTGAGATGTCAGACTCACTGCGTTATACATAGATCCCTTTGAGTGCTAGCTTTTGTTTTATTAGGTTAAATTAATAATTATTAATTAAATTTAGTATAATAGATTATTTCAATGCTTAGGAGTTTTTTATATTTGTAACGCATTCAACCATTTAATCAGGTAGAACATCCAGTGTGTTAATGCTTTCTCCATTCTATCACACAATCCTTTTCCCAAACAGTTTTAAATAGATAAATAATTAAATAAATTAAAATAAATAAAATAATAATAAATAAAATGTTAAAAATGAACCAAATTGCTCTACTTTGCTTGGCTATTGCAGCAGCTTGCAATTGGCTGGAATACCCAGGGGTTGCTGCCTGTTACCACTCTTGGGCACCTAGCTGTCTTCAGCAGATGTCTGGGAGTACTACTAAAACTAAAACTAAAAATACTACTAGGTCTGAGCTCACCCGAAACCTTTTTGGCCTTTATCATCACTCCTTGTACATGATGACAGTTTTCTACAGTAGCAATCACATATTTTGTGCCAAAATAATTATTCCTTTCTGTTTATGTTATCTCTCAAGCTCAATCAATAGAAGTGTTTTTTTTAAACAATGCCCCCTGTATTCTTCACAATAGTCAGGGGGGTAGTTTAACTGCCTGACATACACGTGGCCACTGGATAGAGAACTAAAGCTGCGTACACACCTGCAATTTTTCTCGTTGGAAAGGATCTTTCACGATCCTTTCCAACGAGAAAAGACTGCACGCTATACGATCGTTCATATATATCGTGCATGAACGTTCGTCGTTCGTTTTCCGACGATAATAATTGGAAGTGTGTACGTAGCTTTATTTGCCCCACTATAAGGTTAAGTTTCCACTAGCAGTTTTTGCAAGAGGTTTTACTATATAAAGCTCTTTGCAATCTTTTTCCCAAACAGTTTTAAATAGATAAATAATTAAATAAATTAAATTAATTAAAATATTAAATAAAATGTTAAAAATGAACCAAATTGCTCTACTTTGCTTGGCTATTGCAGCTGCCTGCTACCACTCTTGGGCACCTAGCTGTCTTCAGCAGATGTCTGGGAGTACTACTAAAACTAAAACTAAAAATACTACTAGGTCTGAGCTCACCCAAAACCTTTTTGGCCTTTATCATCACTCCTTGTACATGATGACAGTTTTCTACAGCAGCAATCACATATTTTGTGCCAAAATAATTATTCCTTTCTGTTTATGTTATCTCTCAAGCTCAATCAATAGAAGTGTTTTTTTTTTTAAACAATGCCCCCTGTATTCTTCACAACAGTCAGGGTGGTAGTTTAACTCCCTGACATACACGTGGCCACTGGATAGAGAACTAAAAAATGTGTATAAAAAAGTGATCGTAAAAATATATTACAAAAAGGCTTTACTACAGACGCCCTGTTTTATTAATAAATATGGTGTACTGTGTATGTTATATTGCATATCTGCACCCCCATGCAATAAACCTTCTGTATCTTTAGAATATGGCATGATATTATTTATTGAGTTGAGTTGCTGTTTAGTTTGGCAACTCAAAAAAATTGTCCAATTTTCAAAACTTATAAAAGATTACTTTTTATTGCTAGTGAAAAGCATCTAAAAACCCGTCAGGGAAAAGCCAAAACCCTTCCTTCTGTAGGCACATGTCAACCAATGATAAATCCAGTCTTCATCATATTAACCTTTCAATATAAATCAAATAAATCCAAGTGCAATAAAAGAAAAGGTGTGGTTAGACTGTACAGTTGTTTTCTTTTGGAAAGCAGCCAAAGCCTCAGAGTAAGAAAGAACAGAGAAGGACCCTTGCCATGTTTGTGTGTAGGCAGCAGTCTCTCTGCAGGGGTCAGACATGCCTTCTGATCCTGAGTCAGAGATCTCCAATTAGCAGGAAGCCGATTGCATAGCTCTTACTCTGCAGATGACGCGTTGGATCTGTTCAGAGAGACTACTGCTTTGACACAACAGAAATTTTTTTTCTCCACCGCATGGATGCAGGTCTTGCTCTGGAAATCAGAGGGGTGAGACCTAAAAGCACACTTTATAGGTAAAGCCAATATTTGCACACTAGGTTTTCTCAAGTTTTCAGGCTCCATATAACTTCTAGCAGACAATAGAGAAGAGCAGCCACATTACAATAGTATCCATTATAATATTTTAGTGTAAACCTATTGCAATCAGTAGTATTAGTTTAGTGCGTGATAAAAAAATACATAGGCACTCATGGGATTCATTGAAATCCACAGGCTAAAAGAAGCAGTGAAATTAGGAATAAAATAAACTGAAGTTTTCTGAAGATCTCAGCCTCAAGCTTGAGCCTCACCCCTCCTACCACCCCAGCTTCCAATATTAGGACCATCTCTGCTGTAAAATAAACAGTAAGGTACAATGCACCAAATAATATATAAAATAACAAAAATATTTTTAGCCAACCTGTAAATATTGAAGAAAAAATGTATTTCTGTTTCTTTAAGCCCTGGGAGCTCCCAGGTAGTTATTTTCAGTAACTAAGGATATAAATACGATGGTAATCTTCTCAAGGCAGATACCGCTGTCGTGTGTTCGAGGAGTGTGAATATACTGTAGCAGGATGCCACTTTTTTCTGTATGGCCTTTCAATGCGGCATTGCTCTTTTTTGCTCAGCATTATCCTAAGCCTATCCTTGTTTCTATGATCCAGATCTCATCCTTATCTATAGACCTGCTGTAGGCACTTTTGCTGCACAAGCTGCTCTTGACATTTCACTGTGGAGTCTCCTAGCTTCTGGCCTAGAGACCATCTGCTCCTTATGCAGTGATACCAGAATGATTGACCTATGTTTTGCTTTAGAAAAAAAAAAACAACTTTTTGGGCTGATGCTTCACAAAGTAGATTTACCTTCAATCACCATTTATTAAATCTCCATCCATTAAAAACCATAGCTTGCTGGAGCTGCGTGCATTAAGCCTGATTATAGAGGCTGTAGCAAGGGGGATGGGATGCAGCAGTCTGTACCCATGTGTTGCTCAGTTTGTTCCCTCTCCATGATAGCTTCTTCATTGCTAGCTATGCCTCTTCTACTCTGGGATCGCTCATTAGAATTATCATGTCTTTTTCTTTAGAGTTTGACATGCTTTCCACCGCTCTCTTGAGCTGCAGCTCCTTGGAACTGTAGCTTAGACTACATGAATGGCTATAAAGTTCTCCTTAATGGCCTAGTGCTGCTAGATTATCCATGGAGGGGAAAGGGCAAGGGGGCAAAAGACCTGTTGGATCTAGAGGAGGAAAGTTCTCAGGTTCTTTAAGAAGGATGAGCGGATCCTTCAAACGCACATCACTAAAGGGCTCATCTTCTGGATCTCAAAAGGTACGTCTTTAGATTGCAGTTTAAAGCATCTATATCAACATATGTATTCATGTGAGCTTTGCTGATTGTTTTCACTGCTAACCTAACATATTATAAAAAAGGAAAAAATAATGTCCTATTTTCTATAATACCTTTTATGCAACTTATTTGAAGTTTTAAGGCATTTATTTTAATTGCATTTGGTACTACTTAAATATATCATGATGTATCAGAAACTGAGAAATGAAAAGTGTAAGAATTTCCCATTGCCATCAATTAATATTCTTGTTTAACAGATTTTTAAATCCATTGTTTGTATATATTAAACTGCAGACATGATCTGGATATTATTATTTTCACCTTTAGGAAGGATATGTGGCCAATACAAGAATTGTTGAAACCATTATAACCTTTTTTATGAACTACAACACTATATTTGTCGATATCTGGCTTGTAAAATGAAATTGTTGAAATGCTTTTACTATAATATAGCTATGTAGCTACAAAATTACAGTTGCAGACATTGCAAACTAAGAAGATTATAAATATGTAAAAAGAGAAACAAATGGTCATCCAAGATACATACATAGATATATATTTGCATGCTATGAATATTTATAACTGGCATGTAATAGGAAGGTAGGTATTATGTCGTATATTAGCATCATCTACACTAAATTTCAGCAATGTTATAGGCCCCAGGGCACACATAACACAATATTACACTCAAGGAATACAGGCAACACAAATCTGGATTAACAGATAGCACATAAAATAGAAAACATACCGGTATTACAGAGCTATACCTACTGTACATGACAAACATTACAAAAAAATACACTCACGGAACACACATAACACTACATGGCACTCACATGGCATACACAGAATTACATCCCCAAAGCACACATTGCACAAGACTGCACTCAGAGATCACAAATACAGCACAAGATTAATATAACACCAGAAAACAGAACTGCCTACATAGCGCATAACATAACACAGAGACACAGAACTACACTAACATGACAAACAATACAATGACATACACTCTCAGAGCACTGGTAACACAATAACACAGCAATATAGTCAAAGATCACATATATAGTAGCACAACAGTATGCTCACAAACCACACATAACACAACACTACATTTGCATATCAAACATAAGACAGCACTGCGTTTATTTCTTTAACACAACACTACATTCACATATCAAACATAGGACAGCACTGCATTTATTTCTTTAACACAATACTACATTCACAGACCACACACAACATATTGTATTAGCAGAACACACATGGATATATCTACAGATGCCTAATAGCAGTCCACTCACACAATACACATAACAGATCATTGCAATCATAGAGAACACATAACACACCATTGCACTCACAGAGCATACATCACATAACACTAATCTTACAGATCATACGTAACACACCACTAAAGCTCAATTAACACACACAGTATAACACTGCATTACAATCATAGAGCACACATAAAGCACTACACTCAAGGTGGAAAGTTATCAAGTGAATTGGCACCACCGTTATTTCCTGGGCATCCAGCTGCAAAATATTAAATTTTTTAGTTTATTTTTTAGACACAGCATTTACCAGCTAAGAATAAAGAGTGGTTATGCCCTTAACCCACTTTTTGGTAAAACAAAATTCTGCCATGGTATTAAAGGGGCATCTTTATAAAGCAGGTAATGGTATATAATAAATGTAACATTTGTTGTCACGTATTAGACATACTCCTGGAAGATTCACCTACTGTGATTATTTGAGTGACTGCTTTACAAACCTTTTTTATTCTTTATATTTTAGATTTTTTTTAAAGTTGTAGTCATACCTCTATCTAGCGCAACATCCTTTTTTTGGCCCCCAAAGAAATCTTAAATATGAATTGCAGCTGGCCCTCTGCTGCATTGAAATAGTGCCGCTACTACAATTCCCGGCATCACTCGCGTCCATAGACCAGCGGCTCTCTGCCTATGTGTGGCCCCACATTGGACTGTTTTATAGGCGCAGGGCATTATAGCAGCCGTGCTATTTCAGTGAAGAGGGAGTTACAGCCACTCATAACATTAGGCTCGCATTGGACTGTTTTCTTGACGCAGGGAATTGTAGTAGCAGTGCTATTTCAGTTTCATGTTTGGCCCGCGACCTCGTCCAAGTTTTTAATTTTGGCCCACTGTGTATTTGAGTTTGACACCCCTGTTATAGTGCATCAGTTGTGTCATTTATTAAGGGTGTTGTAGTTTTAGTGCATGTTAGTGAAGTAAAGATGAATGTGGAATTTAGTGAGGTTTATCTCCTATACAATGTCAGCTTTTGGTTGCATTTGACTGTGAAATTCGTCCAAAAGAGGAAAAGTTTTCTGATCCGACAAACTAAGCAATCAAATTAGGAGCCAACGTATGAACATTCTGGGTTTAGTGTCCACTATTACAGCATCTTGAGCAATAGAAATAGCATGGTAATCTGACAACAGGTAATAATGATTGTAGTCTTACAGTCAATCTGCAACCAAAACTAGTATAACTTAATAATGGCAAAACTTAGTATAGAGAGGACAGGGCTGGTTCTGGGGTGAACAACATGTATGGATGCACAGAGCACATCCTCTCTGCCATATGAGAGGGGATTGTTATCTTCCCTGTAGATGCCTACCCCACATATGACCCCTATGTGTGGAATGCTCTACTCCAGCTAGGGTCACACTTTAGTCTGAGTGACCAGTGTGATGGCGGCTGGGACCCAGGCAAGGATTTTATACGGAGGGCCTGATTTATTAAAGCTTTCCAAGGCTGGATAGATATTATGGGTGAACCTGGATGATCCAAACCTGAAATGGATTTTCTGGATTTTTTTGGCAAATGTTTAAAATCCTGGATCAGATCTGTTTCAGGTTTGCTGGGTCACCCAAGTCCTCCCATGATAATCTATCTTCTCCAGGCTTGGAGAGCTTTGATAAATCAGGCCCAGAGTGTTGGAAAAAGGTCAGGCTTGCAAATGGGTGAGCCTTAATCACTGTCCTGTTTTCTTTACTATGATCCTATTGTAGACAGATCCTGCTTCTTGATTAGTCACCAGAACAGTAAGGGCCCGTTTATTGATATGCACTGCTGGAACATTCTTGTGTTTCTATGCTTACCAAAGCAGACACGCCAACGTTCCTGCACCATTTCTGGAAAGCACTTTGATGTGTTTCTGACATTGCACTGTGCTGAAACACAGGTTCACTAAGAAGGTGCATTGAGATTATCTTACAAATGCAATAATGTTATTACAAATGAATAGATTATTTGCAATGGTAGTCTACAATAGTAACTCTGAAAGCACCTTTTTAGGGTTGAGAAGAATTCGAATTTCTGCCATTTTTAAAATTGCTGTCTTGGTCACTGATTTCTCTTCTTGCTTGTTCTTGGGTAAGAAGTGTGAGAAAATCTATCCTTAACAGCAAGTAGAACCTCCTTCCCACTCTGTCCAACATTAAAGAAAGTTTTTATGGAAATTTAGTATATAAAGATGAATGATGACAAATAAGCTTATCGTCCAAAACAATAAAGTATTCCAGCAGCAATTTTCCCTGTCTACAGCCTTGTCCCTTTTAGCCCTAATACACCTAATAAGGCTATTTCCATTTCTTTTCTGATCACTGATGCAATAAATTAAAGGGATGGAGATCTAAAATAAATTCAGCATCAGACCAATTACAAGCAACCAACATTTTGGTCATGGAGTCATCAGAGCTGTTGGTAAATACCAACAGTACAGATTGTTAAGTTTAGTTTCCAGTTGGGAACTCCTATGGTCCTGTGGTTCACCTTATTCCCAGTGATCACATCAGAATATTGTGCACATGTGTACTGGGTTTTGGGACTGGTGACCAAACAATTACTGATTAGCATGCAGACCGGTAAGTTGAGTACAAAATTGGCAGTGCATTTGCCCATGTCTAGTAGGGCAGGTATACGCATCAGGTATACTATAACTTGCTAGTTTCATTTTTAAAGTCTTTTTCAATATTTTTAAATCTCCTTTAATTAAAATAAAGATTAGTTATCCTGCCACTAGAATTGTTTCAACACATTTTATACAAGTATGGTCCTGAGAAATGGCATGAAGCTATGGCTTCTTTGTATACAGTACATGATGGGTAAAAAATGGTAAAATATATGTTTTATTCATACAGAACTGCAAATGTTTATAACATACATTCCTATGGGATTCTGCTTATAAGAATGAAAGAGGAACTTCCATGTATACTTTTTTACACGACCCCCCCCCCCTCCCTTAGCCTTCCTTCTGCCATATCTCCTCCACCAACAGCTTTCTTTTTTTCATTTTCTTAGATGCTCTCAATGATGACACAATGAAACACACATTAACATTAACACACGCAAACCCACTGTTACATTCTATGCATGAGTACCTGTAGTCACAAGAACCAGATCCTATGCATCTGGACCCACTGGCAGATCCAAAGTTCTATCTGAGGATCCTCATTGTCACCTAAACCAGAAATGTGGAAGTGAAGTAACAACACAGAAATAAAAGATTTATGCGCACACACTAAAAAGGATGAACAATTTTATAATGTGACTGGGTAAAGGGTAAGATTACATAATACTGACAAATACGTGAAAGATTTAAGCTTTATAAATTAAATGAGGCCTAAAGAGTGAAATAAATTAAAACATTTGTTTTATTTCATAAAGGGATAAAATACTAACTTTTAAAATCACCTGGTAGAGTCAACAGTTATCATATTTGATGGCAGTCCTAACCATTTCAAGTTATGCAAATTAGGCAGTTCAATTATTAAATAAAAGAGAATGTTCCATTTTTTCAGAATAATGTTAGCATGTAATTAAAACATATTTAAACATTCTCTGCAGTGCTCTGACACAGAATGATGTTCTAGCAGCCTGGCTCCAATCATCTCTTATGCAGCTTCTGAACAGCTGTGCCCTTTGATAGATAATGAAATAAATCCAGCCACAATTGTCGTTTACCCTTATCTGTATAAATTGTAAAAAATCAAAGGGATTTTTGTCATTGATGCAAAGTTAATCTGTAGGAATACTCAATACTTAAAACAAAGTCTGCATCTAAAAATCAAAAGCACATTGATGTGCAACTCTTGTGTCTACTGAGGTCCGTTAAACATGGCCTTCCAAATAATGATTTTCTCAAAGTTGCTGTTTATATATCTACAGCCATGGAGCATAGTGGGATACACTTTCTCATATAACTGAGATAGGCAAACAGAAGTAAATAGTGGCTGCAGCAATCACACGATTCATGATGGTTGTGTAATCCTGAGCAGTGGTTGCCAACCTCTTTGGACCTATGGACCACTAAATGCACGGAATCGGGACCGCGTGGGAGCCGTGTGTCACTCAAAGGGGAAGAAACTTCCTCCATAGTGACGTCATGATGCCAGAACCCACCGACTCTCCCGGGTTGTGTCTATACGAGAGACATAGTCTGTGGCTCTGGCTAGTGCACCCCCAGCAGGGTCCTTCCCCTGACCCCGCTGGGGGATGCACCGGCCAGAGCCACGGACTACCAACATTTTTTTTATGAACCACCAGTTGGTGTCCGCTGATCCTGAGGGTTGCAGGAAGACCTTGATGCCTGCACATGACCAGTGACCTAAATGTCAATTAGATTAGTGTGCAGACAAGATGGCACAAAGGTGATTGGTGGATTGACTCTAAATGAAGTCTATAAGCATTTCCAATGACATTGTCAGCATGGGATCAAACTACAGAAGCGGATTTTTGCAGGTTCGTGGGTGTTTCACAACTAAAGTATATGTCAAGACAATTTTTTTATTTTTTAAAGTAGAATAGGGAATAAACTTTCAAAATCTTGACAATACTGCCTTATGCTGTCTGTTTGAGACAGTAAGAGAAATCTTCTTTAAGAAAGTTGTTACCAAAACAAACGCCCCAGTTGGAAGTTTTGCCCTTTATTGCTGTTTTAGCATAGCATTTTCAGAGAATTCTGAATTTTGGATTTTTCCCTAATTTTATCTGAGGACAAATAGACAGTGACAATAGTCACCTAGACTATCCCCCCAGCAGGGGCACAGCAGTACAATCCCAAATGTTATACTTACCATTTCCTATACTATCCAAACTTTCTTTCTACATGCTTTTTAAAAATGTAACTACAGGCAGTGTCTTTAAACTGGGTTATCCTATCCTTTACACTTATCCTACCATTATAGGAATCTTCATAAAATAGTATAGTATTAATAAAAGTACTATGTTTTAGCAAATGTAAAATGTCACATATTTGGGTGTGCCTTCCAAAGCCACTTAGATTGTAAGCACAATTGAGCAGGATCATCTCTTCCTTCATTGGGCCTGGTTCATTAAAGCTCTCTAAGGCTGGAGAGGATACACTTTCATCAGTGAAGCTGGGTGATCCAGCAAACCTGCAATGGATTTCCTAAAAGTCATTTGCTATTTGTTAACAAATGTTTTGAATCCTTGACCAGATCTATTCCATGTTTGCTGGATCACCCAGCTTTACTGATAATATTGTATCCTCTCCAGCCTTGGAGAGCTTAAATAAATCATGGTCCATTGTTTGTATCTGTCATTTATGCAGGTTTTGTCACCTACAACCCCTATCTGTTGTAAAGTGTTATATAATATATTGGTACAATTAAAATGAAGGTTAATAGTAAAAATAGTAAAAAATATTCCCATCTTTAACAGTGTCTTTGCCAAACAGTCCACATTTGTGTGCAGCCCTTGTGGGCTTTGAGCTCTCCCTGATGGAAAAAGACTATACAATATGGTACCATACAATATGGTTGGTGTAGATTAATTTATTGTATAACTTCACTGAATCCAGAAAACCATTACAATCAGCAGTTCATGCTTAGTCTTTTTTTGTGAAGAAATAACGAACAGTAAAATCTACGCAGACATGTGGCATCAACTAACATCAGATACACTAGTATTATTACCTGTAAGTGAATGATTTTTAGTGGCTGTCATTATTCTAGAAAATGTGTTTGTTGCTGGCTTTAGGGTTCAATACATTATCCTAAAATCTTATTGATGGTGCTATTTAAATAGCAGTATTCAATATATATTTTGCTAATAAAAGTTGCTGGAGCACGTTTGGTGCTCAAGTTTGTATTTTGCTATTGATAAATTGTGTTACACCACTGGATTTATTGGAAGCCACTGGAACACATATTTCTGTATATTCTCCACATATATCAGTGGAATTTAGTAAATTAAATGCATATAATATTAATACAAAATAATATTCATCATTATGTGTAGATGGAGCTAGGGCCCTAGTTACTATGTTGTATAACCCGTTATGGGAACAGAGTGTTCAGAAGTAGCTCAGAAAGATTGCAGCTGGATGTTATGCAAAATGTTGATGTGTACTTAGAGGCAGCTTGAAAAAGGCAGCCGAGCTGCCCAAAGATTAATCTCTGATAATGGCACAGCAAAAGAGCTAACAGCTGGTGTGGATTAATATAACTTAATATCTGCTTTCATGTGATTAATAGATAGATGGCTAAAACCTTTACCTACAGAATGCAAGAGGAGTGCTGCCAGTGTTTGGCAACATTTTATAAGTCCTGGGTTGGTTCTGCTATTGTAAAAGCTAATATGGATTTCTAGCTGCTGAATTGTCCATTTGCAGGTCTGACTTTGTTATTTTATTATAATGCCATCAAATATAATTGATACAATGTTCATGAAAACAAACCCAGTTTAGGGTCCCATTGCAGCTGCAAACAGTTGCCACAGTACATTCATATTTCACATGTATTTCATTATTTCCTTTTTATTTTTTAAAGTACAGATACAAACATTTTTTGTGATCAAAGCTTTTATTTGAGTCTTTTATTTATTTTCAGCCTCATACAATATGCAGTCTTTATTTGTACTTATTTGAAATAGAACCTTTCAGTAACTTGATAATTCTGCCTGGATACATACCAGACGTAACACAATATACAGTAACTTTATTATTATTATTTTTTTAAATATGCATCTTTCCTCATTAAAAAGCAGTCCATGAGCTCCATTCAATCAGGATTTTCTCTAGCTGGGGGATATATCATCAGTCCACTGCAGGCAGAAGGAAGCATTTTCCCAGTCACCCATCTCCTATTACTATAAAATGCAAATGCATTGTAATTTCAAAGTAAGTCATGATGTGAGATGCTGCTAACAGAAGATGATCTGCAGGCACCAGGATTTTCTTGATTATGTCATCTCAAACCAGCATCTCAGCCCAGGTAGTTCATAATAGTTTTATATGATACCTAGTGGTGGTTAAATTGATTGGCATCTATTCCTACTTATATTGGAAACATTTCCAACACAGATTGGAGCTACTCCAAACTTCGGTCAGAATTTTAGCTATCTGAGCTAAAATTCAAGTTTGGGTATCCCGACATGGGCAAACATGCCTACTTTAGAGATCATCCAATGACAGTCTGCCTAACAGTCCCTAGATTTGCTAACAGCTCAAATGGGGCCTTGGCTAGCCAAGCACCGTCTTTTACAGAGGGCATCCAGTAATGTCAGTGCAGCCCTTTATAAAAGACATGCATGACTTTCCCAAAGATGCTTCGGAACTGGGTGACTGTTAAAGAAGTTATATCACAGAAATGTTTCAGTTGTACACAGGCAATATTTTTCCATAGTTTCACAAAAATGTACCAATTTTTTTATATTGTAAAGCACAATAAAGGAGAACAGCCCAGTCTTTTACATAACCATGATAAAAAAAATATCTTTATATAGCTGTAATGATTCGCTGTTATTTCAGCTGGTCAACAGCAACAATAGGAAAAAAAAGTGCCTGTTAACCAAGTAAAATCATGGTAATTATTTCTAGCTATACACATTCATACATTTAGAGATGAACAGAATAGGATTGAATGGGTTCACACTGCTCCTATGCGGTCTAAGAAATCAAAAATCCAACTTGGAAATTATTAATCTAGTTTGATTGCTTGGCTAATCTGTTCTGTTCATTTGTAATGATGGCCGGATAAGAAATGAAAATAAAAGTTTTCTCTGGTAGGGTACTGTAAATAGGTAAGAATAGAAATAATTTTTCCTATTTAGTTTAGCATTCCCACAACTGCGTGTATATTTTACAGTTACTGATCAACAAACATATGGAGAGAAGAGCCCAGAACCTATTTTACCCATATTTAAACATTCGTATATTCTTGCTTTTTAGAATGATCATAAGCAGTGAACAACATGTTCATTTTTCTAATAAAATGAATAATCTACAGTATATGTAAGTCCAAAAACAAAAAATTGATAGTTGGAAGCTTACCCGTTTTTATCTTTACTAGTGTTGTCCTTATTTATTGATGGCTTCTTTCACTTGTTTTAGGACCTGGCAAACTGGTATCAGTACTTCCTCTCCTAGGTAGACAATGCTGTCTTAGTGTCTATACAGCTTATTGTTGTTATCCTAGGGCACTGCAGTACAAGTTAAAAAGTTCAGCATGACTGACATATTTGCTTTTTAACCAAAAGACATTCCATTTGCATAAAGTTATTTTCATTGCTGCAATCTCTTTATATACATATTTTCCATCAGGGACATAGTGTTGATTTACTAAAAGAGTTAGTAATAATGGACTTACCAAATATGGTAAAAATCTATTTGCAAAATTGAACACAGTCATGTTGAATTCAAGGTTTTCATTTAAATGTTTGGATGGCTGAAGTCAAAAGAGCATCGCCCCATTCACTAAGGTAAGTACATCATCACCTTGACCCCATTCACTAAGCCAAGTAAAAATTCCCTTGTAGAGTGAATTAATTAATTTTACTAAATGAACAGCACATACCCCACTGGGGTTAATTCACTGAAAGTATATAGGCTGCTCACTTAGCAAAGTGAATTGTTCCCATAAAAAGGAACAGCCTATATTCCATTAGTAAATCTACCCCATTGCTATTGATCCTGAAAAGTTGTTCGTCCTTTTAACTTCTGGCCTTTATGTGAACAATTGCTATAGATTCAGTCATCTTCCTATGTGGTGCCAAGCAGTCAGAAGGGCTTAGCTTTTGATTCTTGGCTGTAGAAAACATGATTATGTGTTTTTTATTGTCTTGTATGACTCTTGTGTTTTTAACTAGTTTGCTTATTTTATTTTATGATTAATGGAGTATAACCTTCTTCCTGCTATTTGTGAGCATGTAGCCACAGACCTAAACCCTTTTTATTAAAAAGAATTTTGTTCAAGCAGGTCCTTTATTGCCAAAGTACAGAAGAATAAAATAACCTTACCTGCCTGATCACAATGTTTTTTAATACATTCACCTAGAGGGCCATCTTCTTTCTTCTCCTCTTTCTGGTTGCAATCTTTAGCCATCTTGATTGGCCAGGCTGGGATAACGTAATTTCTATACAGGCAAATAGAAGTTAATTCAGCTGCGGCAGCCAAAGTGGAAGACGGGAGGCACTGGATGCTGCATCCATAGCTCAACCATTTTTTAAAGAAGACAGTGATCAGGTGAGTAAGTATGTTTTATTGCAGAAGGGACATTATTATATGTATTTTAACAAAAAAGTAAATATTATTAACCCCCTGAGCGGTAACCCCCAGTCACACTCAGGGTAGCTAAACCAATGTAAAACAATGATAAATCGAGACTTACCTGATCCACCGACGTCCTCCTTCGCAATCCTTGCCTTCTTTCTTCCTCCGGCCAGCGTCTCCCGCATCTGATGAATCAACGGGAGTTGCTAGAGACGTCGGTGCATGCAGTCGTTCTTTTTTTTTTTACATTATTTTGACATGATTTTGTGTTTCAAACTTTATTTAACTCATACTAATATATCATACTTTAAAAAAAATGTTCATCAAAAAACAATGTACCGCTTTTTGACATATAAAACGGGACAGAAATGAACCACCCAGCAGGTTAAAGCATCAATCCGTCCAGACATATTATCATTCTTCCAGGTATATGCTAGTTGGGGATCCAGCAGCAAGTTCACTGAGTTTTCTTTTCAAGCCCATTTGAAAAGAATCTCAATTTTTTAAAAGATTAAAATAATCCTAAAACTCCTCCTACTGTAAGATGTAAAGTTCAATGTGGAACTCCTATAACTAAAATATATGGTTTGATGCTTGTTACCATAGGATTGTAAATATTTTAAAGTTTACTAAAGACTGCATAAAAAAAAACTTTCATGTGACACCTCCTCATACCTTGATGTACTGAGTATTTGGCTCTACTAGCTGGAAAAAAAGTGCAGAAAGTGGAGTATTGGCAATGGAGGAGGAGGAATATTCAGCCAGGTTGTTACTTTGTTCTTCATGGACAATATACTGGTTTGCCTAAACACGCTTGTATAACGAAGGGCCTATATGGAATTCACAGTGATTACCAAGTGGGCTCAGCCTATAACTGATTTTACCAAGATTGTCACAACACTTCTGAAATATATGTAAGTTTGTGTATATACATGCAATTTCTTGTTTTGTTTAATCCCTCTACAATTCATGAGTGTCCATTCATAACTGTCATCTCAATAGAAAACTAGATCTGTACTACAATGTGGGGAGATCCAGGTTAACAAAGATGAACAATACAAACCATAAACAAAACCATACAAACTAACAAAACCATACAAACTAACAGAAAGCAAGGATAGTTCTGTCCTGTACTATTATAAACTTTCAGGATTTTAGGTAGCCCCTTAAGGCTTGTTCCCTCTACGTGTTCTCTGTTCTGCATATGTCGCTGTTCATGCTCTTATGAACTATATTTAGGGCAATACTTACGAATGGGTTGCCAAATACACTTAAGAAAAACCCTTTTAAAACTGTGTATGCTGCGCTTTTGAAAATGTGGCTTGGTTTTGCCTTTTTTACCTCTGTTTCCCTAATTATTGGCTCAGAAATGCCATATGGTATATACAGCACTGACCACAAAGGGTTAACAACATTAAAAACAGACGTGTTTCTTTCCATGGATGCCATAGGATTACTGACCACCACTGTTCTTCACTCTTTGTTGCTGGCTTTCCCTTGTATAAAGAGTGTTCTTGTTATTTGTCATTTGCAATCCCTATTTAATGTACAGCGCTGCGTAATATGTTGGCGCTATATAAATCCTGTTTAATAATAATAATAATAATTGTGTATGAATTGTTTCTAATGGCAAGCAAACAGCACCAAATTGTCACTTTTACAAACTTGGTTTGGAAATTATTCAAAGTGTCAAATTGGTTGCTATGAAAAACCAAAATATTTGGTTTGAACAAGGTCATATTACTTTAGCTCATGTAATTTTATATACGGTAGATACATTGATTTTATTTACCAGAAAATAATATTTAGGTGCATGAAGTATTCATTTTCCCTTAACAGGCTGCCTATATATAGTTTAATAGACTTTAGGTTATTTGTAGAAAATAGCAGAGATCCTGTGTTAAATGGGATTATGCCAAGAAAAGGCTTGAAGTCAATGCTATAATGATCTGATTCACATAGTGATGTTTAAGCTTTTCATGGTCTGTGTGGATTAAAGCTCCCCTACTATCTACTAAAATGCTGGATTTCACAGGCAAGCCCCTTTACCAGTGGGAAATCCCTACAAAATCCATTCTGTGTGTGTTGTAACACATTGCTTTTATACTGATAATGTAGGGGTTCCACATATTTAGTAAATAGGGATAATCCTGAAATGTTGTTGCCTTTAGAATATAATCAAGCCTTTTTATTTTTAGAAATTTGGTCTTTTTGCAGAATATTAAAGATAATTCCTTTTATAGGATGAAATCATTGGTCTTATAACAAAGGTCATGGTTTATTCCTGTTTTTAAAAAATCCAATAAGAAAAATAAATAAATATAAAATAATGCAAAGTGATGTGTCCAACTAAGCAATATTTGTGTTTAAACATAGATAGACAGATAGATAGATAGATAGATAGATAGATCCCATAAATAGTATTAATGGGATTCCTTTGTCACTGTGAGTGGCCACTCTTCTTCTGTGACTAATTTGCAAAAGTTCTATGTTCTTTTTTCACAATCTGCATATTTTCTAATACCAAGTTTTCAAATTCCAAACTCAGCATTAATTTTAGGCCACATATAATGAACATTGAGTTGCAAACAGAGTATTTTTATTACTTTTATTCATCCTTGTGGAGACAGCCAGATTATCGTCCATACCCCTATTAGTTTATTTGTTTACAGTATAGTAGTAAAACCATAGTATAGTCCTATTTTAGATTTATACACTGTTTCACATATCCATGAGCATATACCTATTATACCTTTAGGAGGGTCACGCATAGCAGATCTATCCTCAAATTGCCATCACTAAAGAAAATTCAAAAATAATTTTCTAGGGTAGAATTTTTAATGGCAGTGAAGGACTAAAAGTGTATTGAACAAACTGCCTCAATAACTGTAATTGTAACAACATAACACAAGCTGTTTTATGATGATGATGTGTGTTCAATATTGTTTAAGCCAAAGGGCATCGAAAAATGATTTCAACCCATTCCTGGGTTTCCATTTATAAAACAGGGTACCAGGCATTCCTTTAAACATTTCCTTGTGGGAATCTTCCAGATATATGTGTTTCAATGGCAGTGATTGATTCCCACCAGGGAATGTTTGAGGGAATGACAGGTTACCTGTTTTATTTATAATGGAATAGTCAAATTCCAGATTCTTCGGGACCTGTTGAGGTTTTTATTGAGCATGTTCTCTCTGGATTCATGGGGTTCTACAATGACAGTGAATGTTTTTAAGACAAAGTTTGGCACTTGCAGGCACCTTAATGTGCCCAAACTTTGGAATCAGTAATACTTTAAATACCTTTTAGGCAAGGTGAAGTTCAAATTAGGTGTGTGGGAGGCAGGGGTGCATATGTTTTGCTTTCAATGGCCATCAGAATTTTTTTTCTATTTTAACTTTGTAGGGAATTTTATAAAAGTATTGGAGTTTATACTTATAGCTAAAGTTAATGCTAATTATTTATTATTCCACATTTGCTTTAATACTGAATTTCCTAATTTAGATCCAGTAATGCTGGTAATTCAAAGGTTGAGGGAGGGGTTGGCATTGTACTCTTCAGTACAAGGGCACTGGAATGGGCACATCTGCAGTTTTGAATTGCTGATCTCCAACATCTAGAAGAGGCTCCTGCTAAGGACAAAGATGGGGGACTTACGGAAGTAAAACATTGCCATACAAGATATTTGAACACGCTGAAGGTATGAAATGGAGTAGGAGAAGTTTCACTTGTGCCCATAAATACACTTTATTTGTGTCTTTTATGTCTGCCTAAAATTCAGCATAAATGGTATTAAAACTTATCTTTGCAACTTCATCTGCAGCTGCTGCAGTTTTTCAGAAATTCCCTTGCACTAGGGCAAACTGAATGGGAGTTGTTGGTTTAAAAAATGCAACCAGAAATCTAATTTCCTGGTTCACTGGTTCACGTGATTGACTCACTTCTTTTCTCAGAATTCCACTCAAATCATCTATCCTCCAGCAGCAGGAATTTCATTTTCCTGGCTTGTCTTCGGAGATTGTGCCAGGCAATTATAATGAAGGCTGACCTTCCTATTCTATAATCAGTTTGAAAAAGTTGATATTTGTAAATGTTAAAACAAATATAAATTTGAATTTACAAGAAAGTTTTGTAAAATCCTTGCAATGTATATAGTTTATATACTGGGTATAGTTAACCAGTAGCTGAATCTGTTTATTACATTTTTTTCACATAGATAGATTGTATCCAATCTTACTTTTTCCAGTTACTTGTGAATATAAAGTGACAACATTACCTGTAGGATGGCACAATAAATGTCTGTGACTGTTTCTCTTAGTGAAAGGCTTTGTCTATGTAGATGGTCCATGCAGCAAAGCTTTTGCGAAAGACGACAGTGCATAATTGGACCAAAAATTATTGTTAAAGTAACACAATGTGATGTCTTCATTGTCCAGTTGACTGATGGATGTTAATCGTATAGTCTGCAAATACCTAATAAAATAAATAAAAGTGTTTTTTAATTCCCAGGGCCCATTTACACCTTTCCAATCTGTTGTAGTGCATTAATGCATGTTGTGTCTCATGTAAATGTATATTACTTTAGGGTAGCCTACTTATTTGCATAGGCCACCAACACATCACAACGGTATAGAAAAAGGTCACACACCATATTTTTCCAGCAGCACACCACAGTGTACAGTAGTATATACCCAAGCATTGCATACTGCACTGCAATATTCCCTAACTGCACTCTACACTAACACGCATATGTTGCATTGCAGTAATAGGTGATGCAATACATAGTGTAGAGTAAATGGGCCCCAGTGTCATAAACTGCCATAATGCTATTCATACGTATAATATTTCAGGGATCATTAACACCATGCTAGTCTGTCACATGTTAGCACATTTTGCACTGGGGTAGTCTAATCATTTGAATGGGCTGCCAATACATTACAACAGTCCAAAATCACACACAACGTATGGTAATGTAGAAGATGGCAATATGCTCTGCATGGGTTGCTGTAATGCAGATGCATTTTGGAAGCAAATAGGAGTTCCTTTGTGTATTAGTTTGAACAAAGCATCAATGGAAAATGTTCCTAATGGAAAAGTGGGACATTAGCAGTGCAAACTTTATGTCATGCTAACTTAGCCCCAACCCCATTCTTTAGCCCCAAAAAACTAATCTAACCTCGAACCCCCGACCCAATGTATGCTTAGCTAATATTAGTAGTAGCACTCCTGCCCTATCCTGTATGCAGATATTTCAACCAGTAATAGCCGTGCTTGTGCAGTGACTCTGGAAACATGACATTGTAGTACAGTATAGATGTATAAAGCCTTTTACAGCCATAGGTTGTAGATATTTGCAAGGAGTCGGCAGTTTTTTTGGAGGAATGTATAGTACGAATCTTCAGCCCATATTACAGTTAACTGACTAATATAAATAAAAAAACAAGATCTCTGTGCTATGGGAAAGGACTTTCAGCAGAACCAGCTATCTCTTCATAATCATTTCTCTTTTTAATAAGCCTTTAAATGGTGCACAGATGGCAGTGGATTACTGTTTCATGGTTCTAAGCCCTGTGAGGGGAGAATTAACCCTTATCATAATGAATACAAAAATTGATGTCATAACACATTCAATTACAGAACCAATGTTCATCACATGTATTAGAGAGGGGTCAGATAAGTTCAGAAGACAATATGGTGTAGGCATTGGGCCAGGTGGTAATAGTGCAAAAAGATCAGACAGAGAAAAAGAAATAAAAATGGCAGAAAGAGGTGGGAGCCAAAACTGATAAATCCCAACATGTTCTCCAATCAGCATACTGCTTATTCATTGGGGGCATTCATCTCTCTTTACTGCCCCAGATGAACTCTAAAAAAGGTAATTTAGTTATTTAGTTTCAGTATTTTTTATGCATGAACTTATTGTAAATCCCCCTCCAAAAACGTGTAATTATTTCTGAATTTAAATGGTTGGTCTTCATAGGTGTGTACATTAAATACATGAAAAATAAAAATATGTTCTTTACCCTTACATATATGTGTGGATGGACCATAGCCCAAGAAAGGTACCAAACTACTTCAGATCTTTAAAACCCCTTATGGACTGGAGCAGTTTTTACATTTCCACCAGGGGCCTGTGTATTCAGTGATGACTTTAAATTTACAGGTAGTTCCCGGGTTATGGACATCTGACATACATACGGGGCTTCCCTGCTCGCTGTGTTCAGAAGGAGGCTTGAAGAGGGGAGGAGGCAGTTTGCATGACTTTCAGAGGAAATCTTTGGCTAAACACAGCTGAGGTTGTGGGTGATCTTAGGGGGTGAGCTCTTTCTGCAGCCTCTTGGAACTCTTTAATGACCAAGACAAACTCCAAACTCCGCAGCTGTTTCTTTTTGCATATCAAAGCACAGCTTGCTCCAGAAGTTAATGAATGTCTAGGCTGTATAAAGATTTTTTTTCTTCCTTTTTTGTGAATAACCCACAGTGAGGATTTTATACAGTAACTGACACCACACTGCCTAATAATATGTTGAGACAAACCTCTGTCCTAATTGCAATTATTGAAATAATGTACCTGTTCCGACTTACATACAATTTCAACTTAAGAACAAACCTACAGTCCTTATCTCGTATGTAACCCGGGGACTACCTGTACTTATAATGTAAAGCAGTGTTTCCCAACCAGAATTCCTAGGATCCCTAGGGTTCCTCCAGAGGTTTCAAGGGGTTCCTTGAGCAATGAAAAATTTGCGCCTCTCAGGTCAGTCTTACTGACACCAATAATTTTTTTGGCTATGCGTAAGAGTAACATTCTTCCAACTGGCCAGTAATATGAGTGGGATTCTTCCCACTAACCACCACATTAATGTACTGTGAGCTGTGGATATAGTAATGATAGCAGGAGTTCTCTGAAGACTTGAAAGTTTTCTCAAAGGTTACCGTGCGTTAAAAAGGTCGAGAAACACTGATATAAAGTAATACATACATTGTGTTTGGGGGACAACTATTATTACTTTTGGCAATACTGTTTTATTTAAGTTACTTTTTATTCAAAACTGTACACAAAAAGATGTAAAAAAATTAGTTCTTTGTATATAAAAAGTATAAATTTTATGCTATATTTTTGCCCCCCTAAAACAGCACTGTGATTATTTTTGTGTGGGGTGGGCAGTGGAAGTAATAAGGACTGAATATGGTAAACTATGAGGTTATTATGGAGGTAAATAGAAAAACAAAACATTAGAATTGATTATTTATTGCCAGCTGTTGTAAGTGAAATGTTAAAATACTAAAAGATGGGGGGGGGGGGGGGGTTGAATCTGGTCCTGCATCCATGCATGGAATCACACAATCCTATTTGCATACTTCTCCAGGTTACTCTACATTCAACAAACTGCTGCTAAAAGCTGATTTACCTAGAGTTTGTGTATTCTGGCTGCTATAGAGAACTGATTTATTACCCAAGCATTAAAGTACCTGTGTACATTTCCCATACGCACGCTTTATTAATGACTTTGTGACAACCAAAACCAATATTGAATAGATATGCAGCACTTACCCCCATAGGGGTGGCCAAATTGTACCCAGGTTCCTTCTTAGAGCGTGGCATAAGAAATTGTCCTGAATCTTGGCTCTAAGTTTTTTTGAGGTGCAACTCGTACAGAAGGTCAAACAGTGGCAATTTCCATACAAAAGCAATCTATACAGTAAACACTGACAGCTAAACTTTAGAGGCTCCTACTAAGGACACAGATGGGGGACTTACAGAAGTACAACATTTACAAAGCCTTACAAGATATCTGAGAAGAAGTTTCACTTCTACCCTTAAATATACTTTATTTTGGGTCTTTTATGTCTGCCAAAAATCCAGCATTAATGGTATTAAAATCTAACTTTGCACACACAGCATGAAGCACCAAGCATAAATTTCTGTTTGGGGGAGGAGGTATACGAAAAAAAGTTTGCTTCGTGGAGGTAGGACAGTTGTTTAAAAGTTGCCACAATCTGTAATATCACTAGCCACCAATAGCAGGAGACCCTCTTTGCTTTGTCCAAAGAATTCCAACTACTTTTTAAGTTTCAAAGCTAAAATAATGCAATAAAATATGGGTAGCATGGTGGCTAGCACTCTTACCTTGCAGCACATACTGGAAGGTATATTGGCCCCTGACCAGGGGTCTATACTATACTGATGATTTGTTTCTTTTCTACCATTCATATAGAATCTTCATTTTGCAAAAAACCTTTAACAAAAGGAGCACCAAGCACAGAGCATTATGTATTTTCCAGTGAGAGAGAACTGCAATATCTATTTGCTTCTAGACTGGCCTTTCCTAAATAAATGTCTGCTTTATGCCATAGGGAGCAGTTGGGATAAGGGGTAGGGAAAGTGTTTGTGAATTATTCCACTCATTCATCCAAGTTCCTTAAACATGTAAAAAGGAGCATAGTGCTCCCTGCTGGCTTAAATATTAAGTGTTGATATGCCATATTTACCTAAAGCTACTTACACACATCCAATGGTTTTCGCCCGTTAATCGTCTCAGGGCCGTTATAGGAGGGCCGAGAATCTGGCGTGTGTAGAGCGCCTGGCGTCCATCGTCCGAACGACCGTCCTGCCGGATCCACGGACGATGGATGATGAACGATCCTAATGCAAGGGAAGGGGGAGAGTGCACAGCGGGGTGCTGCTCTGTCGCCCCCCCTCCCCTCTCCATAGAGCAGAATAGTGCTGTATATACAGCACTCGTTCATACATTGTGCAGTGCTTAGTCGTTGGAAAGGATCGTGAAAGATCCTTTTAAACGACTATAACTGCATGTGTGTATGCGGCTTTACATATTTTGTTTATTACTAAGCAAAATAAAGAGAATGTATCCAGGACAACTCATATCCTTATTGTGGGGCAGTAAGGCAGTCTTTCTCATCCTTCTTACCCTGCATTAACCCTTGAAGTATTTTTATGCCCCATGAACCCCTGCTAAAACCAGTCTATTTGGGGTCAGAAAAAAGAATGCCTCCCATATTCGTGATTAAATTATCCTCATTATAGATGTCTTAAAAAGGTACTCATGGTACTATGTCATGGTACTGTAAACACCATCGAATGGGAGATAAATAAGCAACCTCTAGCAGAACCCAATTCAATAGAAACCAAGAATAGCTGCAAGGGATGATTTTTTTTTAGTTTATGCTTTCTTCAACTTGCCAATAAATCCATTACCGACCTGCCCCAAAAATTTAACATGCTCATAACTGAGTATTTTATATGTTTGCTGATATGGTTATGTCTATTGTCAGTATGTCTACTGACCATTTTTTCTCCTTTATGTGTAACAGCTTAAGGGGAAAGTATTTAGACAGTGATGGCATTAGAAATAAAGCTCTTTGTCAGCACAGTTGGCTCGATGGCCCATATTCTGGCCTTTACAGCACTAAGATTACAGGTTCGAATCTCAGCCAGAACAAAATCTGCCAGTTTGTATGCAAGTAGGTTACTTGACTTCCCAACAAAATTGGATTTAAACTCTGTTAACATGTCACATGGTAGGGAAATTAGATTGTTAAACAGTTCATGAAACAAGCATGGACATTTTAATATGATAAAACCTATTTGTTTTTGCAATCAAGCCAGCAGGTGGAGCTTTTAGCTCCTTTTTACATTTTACATTTTGTTTACACGGCTCAATGATTACACTGGGGAACGCATTTTTTGTTACATCTTACAATTGATCTTTACTAATTTTTGGGTGGTGAATCCAGAAATGACCCTAGTTTTTGCTATCACATTCAGTTTTTACCATACAGGGTACCCTCCATTTTTGTCAAAAAGCATACAATTTTACATACAATGAAAAAATAATGAAATAACTTGACCGTACTGTTTATTTACATTTCTTTTGTTCATACAAATGATTTATTGTTTCTCTATGACATTTTTTTTTACAGTAAAACATTTGAAATATAATTGGGTAATCGGTTAAGGTAAACATTTATGCTTATAGCTTATCCTGATGTATTCAGTGTTAGGACAATCCCGTCGCATGCTCCAACAATAGTCAGCCATCATATGTGCATCCCATCTACCCTGATACCCTCCTTCCATGACCTTCAAATCTTGGTGGAATTGTTCACTTTGCTCATCACTGATTGCACCAAGGTTTTCAGGGAAGTTAGAAAGATGGCTATGCGGAAAACGCAAATATAACACGGTTTAGGTAATCTGAAAAAGGTAAAACTAACTTAAAATCATTATATTGTATCTTTCAAAGGAAACCTGTGTTCTAAATGTCAGCTCAGTGCTTGTCCAGACAGTTTGGGGTTGTTTTACTAAAGGAATACAGGCTGTTTACATGGCAAGTAAATTATCCCCCTTGCAAGCTTAGCCTAGCCTAGCAAAAGAAATGAAGCTCTGCTGACTTCAATCATCCAATCATGTACAGGGAAAAGTCTTTCCTTTTTAGATATTTTTGCATGTGATTGGATGTTTTTTGTAAATTGAGTTTTCACCATTTTTTCTAAGTGTAGTGAATTACCCCCTGCAGAATGATAACTCACCTTGGCATACAGGCTAAAGTCCTTTAGTGATCAGTCCCTTTTTGTCAATGCCTCTCATAGCTATAGAAAAGCCCCCCTTCTCCGCCTTGGTCCCAATGAAAAATGTGACTATCTGGGGTGGTCTGCAGCAGCACACATACACGTGCCCCTGGTTGCTGCCCCTTCTTCAGAACCTTCAAAGATGCAGCCACATTTTGGACCCTTAATTAACCCTCTGAGCATGTATGTAGCCTCAACTGTCTGAACACTGGAATGCACAGTGCACAATGCCAACAAAATGAACAGTAAAAGTTTTTTATTTTAACCCCTAGAAGTAACCCTTATGTTGCAGATAAATAAAATTCCAAAGTGAGTGAAAACAGAACAAGGAATCATGAAAAAAAGATCATGTCCCTAACCAATATTATAAGCCAGTACACCTTTTAGTCTGTGCCGAATTTTAACTGAAACATGGCAAGCAAGAGCAGATGTCCAGGTCCACTGACCTCAAAGGTTTTATCATTCAAAATGTATCTTAAAGCGTACCTGAATGCAGATTTTTCACTTTACATTAAACCGTAGACAACCCTTTGATTTAACTTAAAAATTCAGTTTGTGTTTTTTTAAAGTGCATTACCCTTTTTTAAAAAAAAAAAAAAAAAAAAGGGTGCAACACCACCCCCTAAATCTTGATCGGCTAGGTGATCAAGAATGAATGAGAGGGCAGAGCCTCCCAGGATACCTACGTCATGCATCTTTGGGAGTTCTTGGCTGATCTTGAAGCCCTTTCATCAATAATTGGCGATCCCACGCATGTGTAGTAAGATCGGCAAGTTTTTTCCCAATCTACGTCACCTGATCTCTCGTGCCTGAACAGTGTGAGATCAGGTGATGTAGGAAGAAGAACCAGGAAGAAGAGAGGAGAAGATGGCACCGCCTGGCACTCCCTCTGCAACAGGCCGAAGACAGATACCAAGACGACGTGGGACCCGATGGAAGAAATCTCCAAACGGACAGACTGATCTGCGGGATTGAAGGTAAGTGTGATTTTATTGTTTTGGGTGAGTTTTGGATGAGTTTTGGATTTACTTCTGCTTTAACATTTTAAGAAAAAACATGCAAACAGGCAGGTAAGTTTGTTTTATATTAGAAGAAACATCATGCCCTTGTGCCTGCTCACAATTCTCAAAATCAATATCTGTATGTCATTGGCAACCCTATGTTTCATACAGTACTGCGTATTATGTTGGCGCTATATAAATACTGTTTATTATTATTATTATTAGTAGTAGTAGTAGTATTAATAATAGTGGAACACACCAAGATCTGAATGAGCCCATACACAAGAGAAAATAATTGGTAAATAGTAACTTGTCTATTTTCATTTCTGATCTCCACTGATCTAATCTATATGCATTTCAAAACTACAGTTCACTTATTAAGGCTGCTTTAAATATGATTATACAAAATGCTGATCCAATCCTTTTAATCACATTACAAGTCTCTTGAGTAGTGAAAGGAGCTACTGTTGCAACAAACCATTTCTTGTACACTGCTGCCTGAGATATTGCATGACACAAATGAGTATAGATGTCAGGACACAGTCATCACATGTCGTCAAAGAGCACGTGTTCAGAAATGCCTATCACAAGACTATACACACTAATCATTCAGTGTACATTCTTAGTAAAGATTTAAACACATCCTTGTTTAACACTACGTAATAAAATGGCATGATAATTTTATAGATCATGCCTATATCCTTCTGCTCAATAAACTGCTACTGTGTAGTTCTTTTTTCTACTACATTAATCTTGAAAAAAAAACAGAAACCGAGAACCAGCATTTGAGCTGTTAAGTAAAAGATAACCTTTTATGAGAGGCTAGGGGAACACAAAAGTTAAAACACAATGTCCTCCCTCACGTGCCCTAAATTGTTTTGCTTATTGTTTTATCTATATAATTTGTTCACATGCTTTAATTGCAGGAAACTATCCAGGAGAATATAAAAGCTGGTAATAAAGTGTTTGTATCTATTCCCTTTAAAACCTTTTTTCTTCGGTTTATAATATTTATTTTATGTTTAGTTTTAATTAGTTTGATTTAAATGGATTTTCTTACACCCTTTGGAAAAATTTTATTAAAGTAAACCCTACCTGCATGACATCTAGTTTGCTAAAATATATAAACATTTACTTATGTTTTTCTTTACTAAATTATGTTCTTACCTTTTATATTTGCAGCTTCATTCCTTTTTGCATCTTGTTTCAGCAACTCCCCATCCAGTGTCAGCTTTATGTGTGATTGCTCATTGCAGACTTTATTATTTATTATGGTGACCCGGTGGAACATGTGTGCACACCAGATATTGGCCCTGCTTCCTCCAGGAGTGCATGTGGCAGGGTAATAAACACATGAGCAGTAAATACTCCATAACCACTCCACATACTCCACTGACCACTGTAGGCAAATCTAATTAACAATTAACTAATCAACAATTAATTCTCAATGATAAGCAATAAAGTCTCACAATTTTTTTTCCCAGCACTTCTTCTTGAGTAGCTGTGCTCTGTTTTAGCCTTAAAAATCAAAAGTCTGACAGGCGGAAGCTGAGCTATACAGAGAAGGGTAAACTATAAAGCATCATCCCCAAATTTGAGAATGAAGGACAGTGAGGGCTTTGAAGTGTATTAGCTGCTTGTTAAGAATGAGCAAATATTTCATGTCCATAAGCTAGGAAGAGTTCTACTTCAAGCTTACAATTCTCATTTTCCCACACATATACCGGTAGCAGCAGCTCCAAATCTGATTAATTTCAGTTTTAAAAACACATACTATTTGATCAAGCAGTAATAGACCCGATATCACTGAGGGATGGCAATTGGCCAGCTTGGTGAGGGTAGTCCTGTTACAAAACTGTGCTGCTGCTGCTAACCAATTACCTGGTTAAGGCTTTAGGCATGCTGCATAAACCCAAAATAACTTTTTGAAGTACACATAGGGAACATAGCATGTCCAGTCTTCCCCCCTGCTGTTTGCCCCCAATAGTTTTACTAGAAATTCATGACTGTCAAAAGATAGGTGTGACTTGATTTGCAAGTGAATTTCAAGTAAACGCTATTTTAACTTTCTGTTGTTTTTTTCAGAATTTTTTTGAGTATTGCACTGCCCAGGGATTGCAGTGGATTAATTAACCTCTAGTGCCCGGGGATTTTCCTTTCCTCAGCCAGAGCACTAGAGGTTTAGAATGGGGAGACTTGTCCTTATTTAACCTCTAGTGCCGGGGATTGCACACTGAGCTGATCAATGAATGCAGCCGTGGAATGAATGCAGCATTCATTGATCAACACAGCCCGCTGGACTTTTTATTTTTCTTTATTTATGGAAAATTTGATCTCGAGTTTACACTGGCCGTTCTTGCCTACAATTTTGGTAAGCCAGAACGGCTTAATTCGCAGTGAGATCGAGTTTAAAAATCTTGCTCGCTCATCAAGAAATGCAAAAAAAAAAAAACCATAAATCATATGTTAGTTTAAAGCATTTACAATGGTAAAATAACATCACATGGGTTCATTTTGTATTTCTTTTTACCCCTTTTTACAGGTTCAAGTATTTGGTACTTTTGAGCTGGTTGTGATGGGATACAGCTCCTAGGTGTTTGTTGGCCATCAGTAGATGGCAATGAGTTTTTAAATAAAGTGTGCAACAATCCCATTTTTCCAATAGCAAGAGCTTGTTACACACTTTACATGAGGTCCGGTGCCCTCTACTAGTATGACCTGAATATAGATTTCTAATGCTATTTTGAGGGAAGAAATCCCAGTTATACAAACATATGTAGGTATATAATCAAATATATATACTTTATGTACAGTTACACTGGTCACATTAAAAAAGGTAAAGTTTTTTTTGGCATATTTCTCATCTATAGTTTGTATTGAAAATAAAAAAAGGGTTTGCAAGAAAAATTTATAAAAAAACGTTTTATCCTGTAGAAAATGTAAATATTACATTGTTATCCTAAATAATGGGAAACTTGTTACCAAATACACAGACCTATAGCAGGACTTGCTCTGGACCCAGTATACAGGTGTGAATGCTAAAGTGGTTAATGAACAAGACTAGGCCAAAAACTGTTAAAGACATAGGACAAGAGAGCACAGATGGTAAAGTATTGCGATGTGCTGAACTAGGACCAGGCCAGTTTAAGTAAGTAAAGCACTGTACACCTTATCTTTTATTATTGCTATGGGGAAGAGGGTTCACTACCTGTAGGAAAAAAATCCAAATTAAAACCCCAAATACCCCCAGCTGAAATAAAAGCAATTTGCTACGGATAAGGCATGCAGCTAGCAAGTGACCACTGCCCTTAAAGAAGAACTAAACTAAAAACTGGCAAAAATTGGTGTCCTGCATCGTCCTGACTTCTGTCCCGGAGCCGGCGCTCTGGGCACCGCCATCTTCCGGGTTCTTCATCCTATGTCACTCGACCCAGGCAAGAGATCGGGTGACGTATGATGTGAAAAAACTTGCCAAACTCACCACTTTCCCATGCACGGAAGGAGTACCCAAGAGCCTCCTGCGATGCGTGACATTTGTATCCCGGGAGGCTCTGTGCTCCCATTCATTCTCGATTGCCTAGGCGGTCAAGATTTAGGGGGGGTGTCCTGCACCATTTTTTTCTAAAAAAAAAAAAAAAAAAAGGGTGTTGCACTTAAAAAACTAACAAACAACTTTACATAAAAGGGTTGTCTACCCTTTTATGTAAAGTGAAATTTCTGAGTTTCTGACTTTAGGTATGCTTAAAGTCAACCACAAAAAAAAAAATCAAAAACAAAAAAAAATCTTACAATCTTAAAAAGGGAGCAAAAAGTGTATTTGCCCATCGAGGTAGCAATCAGAAGTAAACGTAATTATCAAACTGACCCTAATCTCTTCCTATGCAGTTTGTCATCTTACCGTGTCCTCTACCTACAGCAGCTTTTAATACATTTGGACTATACCTGCTGTGAACCATTTCCCCTCCTCACTTTATAGTGAGGAGACTAACTTATACAAAAGCATCTTTATTGACCTTTCCAAGCCTTCTGGCCATGGTTTAAAAACTTTGCAAAGGATTCTGGTTCAAAAAAAAAAATTAGCGGAACTCTGGACTGCAAATTTTAAACTAACAGGATTTTCTGTGGAAGCAAGGGCACAGCAAATCTGATCCTCATGTCTGGTAATTTCAAACGAACGCAGTAGACCTCTTCTAAATTAAATCTCCATCCTTCCCTGGTCACCAGCTGAAATGCGTCCATGATAAAATTATTTTATGGGTTTTAAGCCAAGAAATTTAGCTTTTCCACTATTTTTGATGTCTGGAAAAGAATTAATCATTATTGATACCACTTGAGTGCAAAGATATATATCATCTGCACCCAACCACAAGTAGGGACATGGTATAGCCCAGGGGAGACAATATTAGCCCCAAAAAAGAATGGCTACAATGTTATAGCACTGAGCCTAGACAACGTAACTCTTATCTTGTGCTTTTCACATGTCAGATCTTTTAGCATGAACCATTTCCTGGGACATAGCTCAAAGTGAAACTAATCTAGGAGTCTGAGTCACACAATGTACCATAAGAGAACTTTAAGTCTGCTATTGCCAGAAGGGGAAAGGGACAAGCCCAGACTGCCAATCATATGATATTTGCCAAATGATTTTGCCTTACAATGTCTTACAGTGTCTTGTATGTTTTTTTCTGTAGTAGTCTTGTAAGCCTTTAATTCTGTTTTGTTCCTGGCTTTCCCTTTTTATTTTAACTTTATAAAAGTTATTTTTAAGACTAACCAAATACAAAATAATCTGTAATGCATATGCACAATGCATATTTATATTTACTATATAGTAAAGGATTTTTTTTAGTTTTTCCCCTTGGTGCATTAAACGACAAGGATCATACCAACACATTTAACAGGTACATGATAAGGCTCAGCAACTTTCTTAAATATCTTTGCCCTTACCATGTTTGATATTTGCCCTTCATGTTTGAGGTTTTTCTCTTTACTTTCACCAAACCTCCAATCAAGCCATGGAACAGCCTTTTTCAACTAGAGTTTCATGGAATCCAAGGGTTCCTTCAGAAGTTGTTGGTTGTACCTTGAGCTGTAGCTGATATGTCTCCATCTGATGGTACCTGCCTAGCTCTGAGTCTAAGAACACTTAAAAAAGTCACCTACACGATACCAACAATTTTAATATCAGAAAGTAAGGGTGACATTCTGACTAATACTGAAAGGTAGCATTTTTCAACTAACCACCAATTAATTAGTGTTGGCAGGAGTTCCATAGACCTGAAAAAGATTTAAAGGGTTCTTCAGGGGTAAAAAACTTTGAGAAAGACTGCCTTAAAAGTTTATTTTATATTTGGGAAAGTGCTAGAGAAGAGTCTATTTTAGACAGCATGGGCTGAACTTCTCAGGATCCATCACACCATTTGCCCCATTAATATATCTATGACCCCATTAAATAAAAATTGCCTGCTATGATCTGCAATGCCACAAACATGCCAAATTGTTGTAGACCATTGCTATAAGACAATATACAATGAAACCTGCAGGTGATCAGAGACATTTGCAGCCATTATTTTATAGTGCTTCTCTTTCTTTACCAATTGGCCAGGTATTTCACACCTGTTCAGTATAAATTGCAGGGGGGGGGGGGGGGGCAGCTTTTCTATCATTATAATAGATGCTAAGTAAATAAATGTTTTATAACGTAGGAATTGTCTCTGCAAATTCCCTTTAAATTTTCCACACACAGACTGTACCTTTTATTAAGGTATTTGAGGTTGTTGGGAGAAGTAGGCATAAGGTTAAGATTGACGTGTGTTTGAACCAAATCCCACATGTTTAAGGTTCAACGGTCCCAAAAAAATTATGTCAGAATTGTTCAGGAGCAAATCTAGAAATCTTTGGTAACATTATTTGTACATTACTAATTTGGTCATTTCAATGACTTAGAATTCTCAGATGTGTTGCTGTAGCTGGGGATTCTTTACTTAGTGATGGGTGTTCGACATGTTACCATGCTTTAGATTTACTGGATTGCTGGACTTTGTGAAGTTGAAGACATGATTGATGTAAAATTGCCTCTAGGAGTGACCAAAGGGCTAAGTCTCTCTCTCTTATTTTGGTGGACTTTCCCATTGAAATTGTAAAACTGCATTGCCCTGCAGTTTTGGCTTAAATCATATGGTTACTTTGAGAACAATAATGCATCGTTGGGGTTCTTTAGCAGGAACATGTGGTTATGTAAGTATCCCATATTTTATATAAATTATAGTAATACCAAGTGAAAATCTCTCACACGCTATATGCTTTTTTTTCAGACTCGCCCACATGATGTATGTTACAGTATGCTGTATTACATTGGGGTGCACAGTGTCACTTGAATAGCACCATGATGTTAAAATGCACATTTTACAATGCATGGAATGGACCCTACAAAAATAAATTTTATTATTTATGGTACAAGGGAAATAATACCATTTGTTACAATTCACAGAATAATACATTATGCAGCATAATATGCAGAGTTATAGAGGTTCACGTGGCTATTAAGAAGTAAATTACTGTCACCAATGCTGCAAGCTTTCCACTTCCTTGCTAATGCAGACAATGGTGATTTTTGTTCAGACCAGTTTCAGTAAATTGTAGCTCTTTGTAGGATAAGCCTAAGAAGTAAATCCTATGTGGAAGTCTTATATGCCTGAGGTAGACTTGTAGTTGGGCATTAACCTAAAATGTCTAAACTATTTTACTCTATTATATTAATATAGTATTTTCAGGTTTAGGAAATTAGTTATATAAATTAGTTATATAACAGTTCACAAAGAACATTGTTTGCTTGATTTTTGTTTCTCATAAAGTGTTGTCATGAAGTTTCTATATGCAAGGTCCTACAGACTGATGTCTCTTTATTAGGCATTATATAATGTTTCAATTAGGACTTACGGTACACATTTTTATGCATGGATAGACAATATTATCTTTCTAATGGCAGTGTTAGCCAAACCAAAACTGCTGCTCCTAGCATTTTTAATAAAGACTTTAGTTTATTCAAACATTTTAAAGCAATTATTAAAATAATACCCGATGATACTGTCATAAAGGTCCTTCTTTAGCATTGCTTGCATTCCCACCTGCACTATTTGTGACAGTAATATTTCCATTATGATGAGGCTGCAGGTTTGCAAACTTTATTACATGCATTTTCACACGACATGTGTGAATGGGCTACAAGTGTTTCCTGTTGACAATGCTCTGTTTCCCAAAGTGTTGTTACTCAATGGTATGATGGTCTACAAGTGGCAGATTTAACATGTAGACATAATACAGAATAGTCAAATATAAGGACATGACACTTCTGTGTTGCTGTGCACTGCACTTTTTTACGGTGTTTACGGATTCTATACATGTGGATCTTGTGGATTACCTTAGTGTCATGGATTGCTTTATATTGTATATAGTTTCACTGTGCCATGATAAAGCTTGGGAGCCACTGGCCAAATCCATCCAAGCAATACAGTTAACAACGTTTTACACCATTATTTTTTTATTACAATCTGCACAACGTATTACAAAGTTTTCCCTTTTTACAACCCTTTGTTGAATGGTTTTAATAAAAGAGAAAAATTGCAATATTAATGATTGCATTAGTGTTTTTTTTGCAAACTGGAAGAAAGAAAAAACATGCAATATTAAATCCCCAAATGGTATTTTGAGTCTCTCTGAAACCCTAGCGATGGGACATATGGGGCTTGCATTCTTAGAGTGTCTGTTGCCTTTACAGTCTTTAATACAGTCTAAGGTCAGTTTTTTTAAGTTTAATATTCCAGTTAAACTAACTGCATGTTTTTGGAATGTGGGAGGAAACCAGAGTACCCGCAGGAAACCCATGCAAACACGGGGAGAACCTCCAAACCCCATGCAGATAGTGTCCTGGCCGAGATTCCAACCTGGGACCCACAGCAAGGGGCAGAGTTCTAACCTCTGAGGCATGGTGCTGCTGATCAGTTGCCAAAGGGAGCATTGAGGGTGGTCAGGAAAAGCGTGATCAGACTCATATCACCCATTAATGAAAAATCACTTTTTAGGTGCAGTAAACCTTCATAGCTGTGATATCACAGTCTAAAAGGAACAGAAATTTCATAATGTACAGCATTGCTTTCTCAAATATGAACGCATTTACATGCTAATTATATAACAAATCCAGAAAAATATAGATTTAATATTTCACTGTAGCAGAAGGAAATATGCAAATAATTGTAACTGGAGCAAAGAGTATGGTTACCGTATAATACTACATATACATAAATATAGAACCATTTAGGCAATGTGTTTACAGCCATTTTGAACTCAATGCTGACCATGTAGTTGGCAACCCAACAATTCCTACAATTTAGAACCTTTTATTTAATGCCAATTATGAAGCCTGTAATGAATTTAATTACTTTGCATATTTCAGGCATCTTTGAGCATCAGCTATTTGGTTTAAATTAAACTTTAATTATTGCTATAATCAGGTCACTTAAAATAAGTAAATAATAAATAGGACCAACGGAGACAGACAGGCAGTTGTTGAAAGCTAATAAAAACCTATCAAATGTATGGCCATCGTTAGTGCAAATCATAAAATACAGCAATCAGTGGTGTGCCAAGGTTTGGTACCCCGCAATGCAGAGTGGTTTCAAGTAGTAATGTGACCTTGTGATGGAAATCACAACTCTTAGTCCAAAAGTTTAAAGTATCCCAATTGCTGGCTTTAATTGATGCAAATGGAAGGGGATCTCATGTGCTACCCTGCCTTCAGACATCTTATGATGTCTGGATCAAACACTTGGGCCATATTAAAGACTCAGATCTTTACCTACAGCTCTGATTTAGGTTTTTTTTTGTTCTATCACATGGCACAACCTATTCTGCTTTATTGTTTGGCTCCACTGCCTTCTAAATTGTTTATTGTATAATGTCATTTTGAATGCTTCCCAAGTGTTTTTTTTTAAATTAAATTATTTTCCATCATGTGTTCAATTCAATCACACAACAAAAGCTTTCTTTGTTTTTGTGGTTGCAAATCCCAACCAAATATAGAAAAATATATGATGAGAGATTTGCTACTATGAACTGTTTTTTTTTTTCGCATTCATATAACACCATTATATTGTGCAGCGCTTTACAAAGTCCATAGTCCTACCACTAACTGTCCCTGAAAGGAGCTCACAAATCAAATGACCCTACCATAGTCATATGTCATTACCACAGTCTAAGTTATATTGTTTTTAGAGAAGGTCAATTTACCTAACTGCATGTTTTTGGGATGTGGGGGGAAACTGGAGTTTCTGGAGGAAAGCCACACAAACACAGCGAGAACATACAAACTCCTTGCAGATAGTGTCCAAACTGAGATTGGAACTTGGGGCCTAGCGCTGCAAAGGCCAGAGTGCTAGCCACAGAGCTAACTGTAAAACACTGTACTATATTAAAATAGTATCCTTGTAATCATATTATTTTTTCAATTTTAGAAACCAAAGATATAATATCTGGGCCGTGTGTAATATTGTACATTTATTAAAATACTAATAGATCCCCAATTTCTCTAATACTAACTGGTCCTAATAGAGCATATATTCATATGTACATGGGGTTAAGGGGTCTCCTTGGTTGTTTATTCAATGTTTTTATCCTGAGTTTTCTATGCAGTTTAAAATTAATTTGAGATTATTTTAAATGATGTATACAGGCAATTTCTATATAATCCTTAATGTATTCATAATAATGTCACCTTTATAGTTCATATGTATTGTAATGTTTTTGTAGAAATGTTACTTGTAAATCATAATTCCCATAATTAATCAATGTAATGGTAGTGACATAAACAAACATCACTATAAAAATTACACCTTAAAGACAAAACGATAGTCAAAATGTCCTGTGTTCCTATAGGTTTGTCAAAATACTAATATTTATGGGAAATTAGTTTTTTTTTGTTGCGAAAAATAAGTTTATTGAAAGTAAAAAACAGAATTATTTTACTTCAGGTGACATACCCAGAGGGCCACAGAGACCTATAAAAACCTTACTGAGGTTGTTTAGGTTATGTACACACATCAGATGATTATCGCCTAATATGAACAGTTGGGTGAGATTCTGTGTACAGTGGTCACCTGATATTGTTCCATCTTGGCGGACCTATGAACGTCCAACGAAGAACCACAGGTGTACAAGATATTAAAGAAGATCTCAGTGGAGTGTCCCTCGCTCGTTCTCCCCCTTCCCTCAGAGCGGCGCTGTGTGTACAGCATTCATTTATTCATCTGCCACTTTTTGTTGTTGGAAACTATCCTTTGTGATTTAATGTGTGTACGCTGCCTACGTTTCCTATTCACCATTCCATTAAAAAGGAGTTCTGCTAATAAAATAACTAAAAAGCCTTAACAACTACTAACACTTCTTTGAGACTTTTGTAAGCTGCCCTTTATATGACATCTTAGTGTACCAGCACTGAACACAGAGGGATAAGTCTGTACAAATTGCCCAAATCAGCCCACACAATTTTCACATGAAAGGAGACAGGCTTGTAAAATTGGAGATACAAGGATAATTAAATATAACTCAAGGAAGAGAAACACGTACAGCTAATATATTATGAATGTGAAAAATGAGTTTCAAACATTCCATAAATTTGAAATATAAGAGTCTGTATTGAAATAATTACCTTATAGCATATTTTTCAGCTGCCTTCAGCATCTCTGCAAAAAAAAAAAAAAAAACTGCAAGTCTAATACAGCTGGTTGCACATTATGGTGGGAAAATGTTTAATGTCAGTGCTTCTGCGGGCTGTAGTCAGCCAAAGTGCATAGTCAGTGTTCACAAGAATAACACAGATGAATGAAATGAAAAAAAGACGAGCAGAGATAATATACCCATACAAAAGGTGATCTCATGGGTGAGTGGGCACCCTCTATGGGAAAGATCAGCTGTCTTTCAGTTTGCTTAGTGGAATGACTTGGCATGATACGCTGTGACTGAAAATAATAGTTATGTGTATTTGCCATTCACATGTGCCACTGTAAGTGTGACTTGGAATCCGTAAATTCTATATATCAGCCATTTTTTCTCAATCTATTAGCTTCTAACTTTGACTATCAATTTAATATGTGTACTAAGTAGAAGTCAAAGTCAAACTTCAGCCATTTTTATTTCTAGAAATATTGAGGAAGAGATAGAACCCTTGTGGGTTTTATATTGCTCAGAATATTTCCCCCGTTTCCTGCTTTGTTCCATTTGTCATATGCAGAGCAAATCTCAGCCATACAAATCTGCAGATAGCAATTATAACCTGACAGACGTACTAATCCATCCACACTGTGCTATAAAAATTGTTATTATTGCTGTCTGTGTTCCCATTGACGAGGCTTACTCTCACTTCCTGTTCTGTCTGATACCCATCAAATAGACAGAAACCAATGAGCAAGCTCTTAAAAGAAACAGATAATGATTCACATAAATGAATATATTTCTGTATGCGTTTGTCTACAACTTCTAAATTATTTTGGCTGTTATTGATTATGCTAACCTAATCCATTACTGCATCTCATCTAATAGTAAAGTTTAAAGTCCTAGTCTTTTAAAATTTTGTTTCATAATTTTTTTATGCTGTGTGTATCATATTGTAACATAGAGAGGAATTACTGTTTGATATAACAAAAAATTAAATCTCGTTTCTCAGCTTCTCATTCCCCATATAGTTATACTACCTCCTAGAACATATCGTGTTCAGACTGCGAGCTGTACATGTAAGAATTGCATTGCATTTCACTTGTAACAGCAGTGATCTGGGTTTTTTCAGACTCCATTAAAAAAGGGAACAAAAGTGAATCTCTTGGACTGAAATATAGAAAAGCTTATGGGAAGTATGGTTTTCTTTGCAGTCATGTTGATCCGTCTTGTCTAAATTCAGAATAAATGTCAATCAAAGGATATGAACAATATCAGGTTATAACTAGTGTTGGTCGAACAGCTGAGTGTTTGATTCGGCAGCTATTCGATCGAATAGCCCCATATTTTTCGGGTGATCGAAGGCCGAATTTGAACTCCATTAAAGTCTATGGGGGGGAATTCGTGTTTTTTCGGGACTGTGTAGAACTGCAAAAGTAATCAGGGGAGGGTAGCTGACAGCTCTGCTCCCCTGATTGCTTTTGCAGCCCTAGTGTAACTGTAGTATGTGTTCTTGGATAGAGATTCTCTATCCAAGAACACAGTGTTCTTGAGAAGAGAATCTCTCTGACTGCAAAGTTCCCAGGGTCACCGGGCTGTACTTCTCTCCATTGAGAGTTCATCTGCAGTCACAGCTGATTAAAAGCACTCCGTGCCACCTATCAGCCGTGACCACAAGTTCCCACACTCCCCTGGCTGTACTTATCAATGATAAGTACAGCCTGGTAACCAGGGGAACTGAACTCAGATGAACTCTCAATGGAGAAACTCCATTGAGAGTTCATCTGGAGTTCGCCTTTTTTGTATAAACATATTTTTAAACACGAAGTCGCAAAGTCGAATTCCTTGTTTTTCAGGTTGGGTCTGCCCGAATTCGAACCGCCATTTTCAGGTCGAATAGCAGGACAACCCGAAATCAAACACCAACACTAGTTATAACCAACTCCAACATTCTTGGGTCTTTAACATTAAATGCTTAAAAAACTATAACTTCTAATCAAGCAGCAAGTAGCACAGAACCTAGTGGAATTTATTGAACCTTACCATTCAAACAAACACAAAAACATATTCAGGTTTGCTGTCATACAACATGCAATGCTATTTAGCAAAAGTATCATAATGCAAGACAAAATATGTTAACTAAGGAAAGCCACTTTTTTCAGTTTTTCTAACCTCTGACCTGGAAAAATGAATGAAGACCTCTACTGAATCTTGCCCACCCCTTTGTCAGACATTCCTTTTGATCAGCGAGGCAGACTATCATAGTGAGGGACTCATAGACATAGTAAGATGTATTTAGAATAAGATTATATTATTGGTCCTTGAACTATAAAGTTTATTTATGGCTATTTGTAGGTAATATTTCTAGTGGAAGTGCTTTGCCAGACGATTTTCAGAGAGAAAACTTAAAATGGGTATTACATGAAATAATTTTTGTTCAGAATAATTTATTTTAGTTTTGGGTAAAGACCAGGAATTTGGATCTTTACATGTTCTTGGGTGGCCTTATTTTTTCCAATAGGCATGGTGACCTTGGTTACCTTGGTAAGGTAAATTTCCTTTTTTTTACCACCCTTCCTTACTATATTGGTGAGAATTAAGAGGAAATGTGTTGTATGACAGGGAGACATGGTAATACTTTTGGGTAAAATGTATTTTTGCATAGCAGACCTTTATGTGAATGAAACTCTGTTTTTTAAATATCGCAAAACATTTGCTAAACAACAGTGCTTCCCTATGGACAGATCTATTTGCTACTAGGCTTCTTTGATGCAGTAGTTGTTCTCCTGCAGCTCAATCCACAAATCTATATATAGTGATTAAAGATAGAATAGAATTCTGTGTGCGACATTTATCCTTTTTTTCTTGTCCCTGAACAAGAAAAGGGAAATAACTGAATGGCCATTGCAGCATTGTAAACATTACCAGACCTATCTTCCTCATACTAAATAGGTGTTTTTTTTTCTGGCTCCGTTAGGATGATTGCCCTTACTGTCTTGACAATAAGTAAAGTTATTTCTCCCTTGTAAACAGTTAGACATTAAAAGCCAAACAAAGATTTAGCTGTTCCTTTTCTAATCCAAAAGTCATATTCAAAGGAGATGGGTTTACCTACATGCTCATTGTGTATATCCTTCAGCTATCATTTCATTGACTGTAAGGGCCAATCAGAAAAGGTGACTGATATAAAATACACATTGCTGAAAGTTATGTGCATGCAAACAAACCACCCAAAAAATCTGAGTGCATAAAAGCATGTTAAGGAGTACAGGCTTTTTTCATCACCCAAATTGGTCCTTCACGATCGTCTCAGGTAAAACTCTCATGTTACTTATTATGCAAAGAGCGACATAAACAATATCTGTACACACATAAAGATGACAGATAATCACCAGAATAAATATATTAGGATGGATCGTTTATTGCACCCAAAAATCAGTGTGGATTGTCAATGATTTGATGTCATTGGATGTATTTTACTAAATTATTATCTAAAAATGTGTCAGTAATTGTTTATTTTGGAAGACAATTATCCTGTTTGTATTTGTAGCTTTATGAAAAATCATTAGATTTCAGAGAGACTATTTAATTAGCAAGTAAAAGCAACCAAAGCTTTACTTTCTTCACTATGCTCTGTGAACAATTAGTTTTGTAAATTAACTTCTTTTATTTACCTAATGTTTAATTTTTGTCTTTTTATTGGGGAAATACAATGCCATAAGGCATAATTCAACATGGGACAAAAAAAAACATATAAAGAAAAAACATTTTTTAACACCCACTATGCAAGGTATACTTTCTATGGCATTACACAATATTTAACTAAATTTAACATACAAGTTCTCAAAAACAGAAAAAGATGACCTTCCCTTAACCTGTTTGCAGATACACATGCATGCAATGCAGTGAGGTCAAATTTTGTAAGCACAATGAAATAAATGTAGCCAAACAGTGTAAAGAGTTTTTTGTTAGATTGTTGAACAACTTGAGGATTTCATGCTGAAATGGCACTGAAGTTTCAAAATAGTTTTTAAAAGGGATTAGCTGTAATTAATGCAGGGTGACCTCCTTTCTCCATTTTGAAAGAATTAATGAGGACCCCTGAAAGGGCCCATTATGTCCAATTGTCTCAATTATGCAAATAAAGTTGAAATTTTTAAGCAGGGGCAGCAAAGTTTCAGATTAGTAGCTCCAGAGATCCTTCTGCAAAGTAGGCATTTTTTCAGTTACTATAGTCACACATAAGGTTTAACAAATTGGAGATTTGGGCATTATCAAAGTAGATTTGTTGTGCCTTGTTCCACCATGAGATGAAAATACCCTCTGGGCAGGGAGATGGATCATGGGACTGCTAAAGGATTACCTTCAAAGGCAGTCATGAGATTGGCTTGGACAAAGAGGCTGCTCACATGCTTATCATATGAGATTCTCTTCTTAAAGTGGAGGCAACCCTTCTCTTCAGGGATTCTCATCAACTTTCAGAAGGCAACCAGCGGGACAAGACGCAAGGGTCTGTCTTTCCAGGAGTCTCCAGGTATGGAAATACATGAGGCCATATTCAGAAACTTAGCAATCACAATAAATTATCATCAGAGATAACTTCATGAAACAACTTTTTTGGTGCTTTGTAAATTTTCACATTACATTTATACAGATGTTGTTGTGTTTAAACTATATCAGGTAATTGCCTTTGTCTTATCATTTTGCCCTGATAAATGTTTTGTACATTTTAATGATTTTGTGTTTATTAGAGAAAAACATTTTCAGATCCTACACCCGTATTATAATGGACTTGTATAAAAGGTAACCTAAATGACCCTTAAGATCATGTAGATGCTGATATGATTGGATAAAATCTTTGAATGTGTTAGAAGTAAGGTGTACAAACTCTTTTACAAAAAGTGTATTCAAAAACATGACATGATTGAGAAATCTATGAGCAAATTTTGTCTATTAGTTTACATTTTTACCAAAATAATATTCTGAGGGAGAACTTTTTAGAATAAGAGTATATGTATAGATGTAACTGGTCTGAAAGTTCAGAATATCAACAATTAGAATATCAAGATTTGCTTTTAATTAATGACCACTAACTGCAAGGCAATGGATAGCTTATCTGGTATTTGTAGGTGCTCATGCTTGCACAGAGAGGTTTTCCCACTTCCCGGAAATGTGCCTGTGAATGTAGTCCTGATCTATTACATTTTTATATAAAAGTGCAGAATTAAAACTTTTGTACCCCTGTCAACAGTAGGTGACTTTTGGGACAAGTACCCATCCTTCTGGAGACATGAACTGGACAATATGGACAGCCTTAACTGAATAGTTCATAGAAAATATATCTAATTATATATAGTTTGACTGTATTCCTTCATTTGCACAATATTAAAAATAGTTTCATAGTTTCAATATTCAAAAGATTATTATCAAGAAATTCTCATATATGGTAAGTAAAGATGATCTGAGCACAATATACTAAACAACACTCCTAAAATAAGTCAGTTTGTGAGTGCATTGGAAGTTCTTTCCTTGTATTTATGCTATAAATAGTACAGTTTTAACATTATTTACCTCCTGTTTCTATGCAGACATATTTTATGTAATTATCTGAGTAAACCACCCAGCTCTAAAGTTTATATGACTTGATAAATATTGTATGATAATGAATAGCCACTATTGTAGTTACAATGTAAGAATTTGAGAGCTGGATTAAAAAGAAATGGTCACAAACCACTGAAAAGGAATGATACAACCAAAATATCCAGATATAATACTTAAAATGTCCTGAGATTATTCCTAATCCTAATTTAAAAAAATCCCAATTTGAAATGCAGAGAGATATGTTAGCTCTAAAGGCTTTGATCACTTTGCCGATCATAGTAAAAGCGCCATGTCGTTTTATATTCAGCTCTTTTACAATTTCAGTTCCTTTAATAGGATTCTGCCTTGAACCTCATTGACATTTTACATCCACTGACTGTCCCCAAGTTTAACGATTCAGAAAACCTGTTTTCTATTAAATGAATGGATTCTTTCATCATGCATGCAGTCACATGAAAACATGCAGCCTAATGACAGATTCATGTGATATCTAGATTTTACACAAGAATACACTATGTTTCTCATCATCATCATGTGATACCAGATAAATGACAATCCAGCTGTGTGTGGTTGGCGTCCTCTAATTTAAATCATGGTCCTGCTGCAAACATTTAGCAAATGAAAATCATAGGACAGTTAGATTTGCATCACTATATATCAGGTTAGAAACATATTTTTGAGCATCAACAATACTACTGATAACTGATACAAATAATATTTTGGAGAGCCAGCAATGGATAACAATGCATTTCTTTTCTGACAAATGTATGTTTACGTACAGCCACATTTCATTTTTAATTTTGTAGGGGGGATTTTTTCTTTATGCATCCCACTACAGGGACTAATTCTTATGTTAAAAATGCAACAGGAAATTATAGAAAAATTGTGGATACCATCTTCTCTCAGAGGGTTGATCCCTCAACAGGTGTCCTCAATAGAGGATTTACTCCACCTATTGCTCTGATGAAAACTCATCAAAGAATGTTCAGTTTTCCAACGCTTTTTGTCTTGGTAATAATGGTCACCAGAACAAATAAATGAGGCACATGCACTTTAACTCTTCCACTCACATAATATAATATGACTGTACAATGTCTGTATAATCCACTTTGGCTAAACCAAAAAATGATGTAATAAGAACTACACTACTTAGTTGTTGGTAGATGTGAAAGAGTCAAACTCTAACTGATGTGGTAAGCATTTCAGTAAAATAAAGTTGTGCTAAGGACCTTTTTCCAATTGGATTTTGACCTCACCATGATCATGATGTGGTTATTGCACCTCTCCTGCAGAATTATAGGAACCATTTATGTAATTTTAAGAATTTTTCCGTCCTTGTTTCTATGTAAATTTTTTTTAGTTTTTCTTTATTAAGCTTTTTTTTCAACAAGGTACTAAAATAGACTTTTTTGTATAATGGCCTTGTACGAGAGCCAGTGAGAAACATTATACTGATCTGATGAACCTTGTTTCTCCAAAGTATAGATGAGGTCCAATTCTTTATTTTGGGAAAGATGTGGTAGCCAAGAACTATTCCATACCAATGGTAAACTTTGCGTTACTCTTTATGGTGCTGCAGAGTTTTCATTAGATCATGGACACTTAATGTGGTGACTGGACAATAACTCAACAGCTAACTCTACCTGCTTATATGTTATTTTCCTTTTTCTTTTTTTTTTTGTCCACAAAAAGCATTGGGCTTCCTAATATAGTTTCTGGAATGCAGTTTAAAAAAAATTTAATTTGGTTGATGTGACCTTTACTTATAACTACACTTACAGCATGCCTTTACCCTGTAATAAAAAAAAGAATATAGCTTGATAATTTAGCTAATATCTCTTTTTCCCTAGGTAAAAAAAAACATATCCGCTTGAATTGTGCACTTAATCTGTTATATTCTTTGCTAAAAAAATGTCTCAGTCTCACAAAGTGTTTTTTTTTCCTGGCAATTTTTGTGGATAGGGATAGGTTTAGATGCCAAATGACTGTAATCCTTGGAGAAACAGCAGCTTACCATGCCAAATACATGCAGAAAACAATGTACCCATTTTCACTTAGCTCATGTATGCTGCAGAATTTGCACTGGATTACAATCAAGCTGTCAGTAAGAAGATTAAACAGACAAGGACAGTGAAACTTCAAAAGCTGAACGAATTCTGAGCGCTCGCTGTAATGATCTCTGTTAGGCTTGCATATTTCTTTCCAGCCCCAAATCTGGTGATACTTGTCAAATATCGGTGACTGTACCTAAATCGAGCACTGGATACATAAGGTTCAGTTCCCAAGGTTTTAACAAAAAGATAAAAATGACCAAAATTTTAACTGTGTGACTAATGTTTAAATCTCATTGATGTTCTTGAATTTGAAATACCCTTTTTATTAAGTATAATTATCTATGTGTATTTTTATATCATATCCAGTATTCATTAACAATAAACATACTATGGTGTATATAATGTATTAGTAAGGTGCCAGCATTCACTAGTATACACATGTAGGATTTTAGTCACTGGAAATGATCTTTCATGATCACTTCCAGTGACAGACGAATATGCTGCACACAGCACCTCTTCTGCTCTATGGAGGGGGGGGGGAGTCGGATGAGTGACCGTCACCCTGCTGTGATCCCCTCCACTGACATGCATAGCGTTCCTGTTTGGACGTTTATTTATCCGCTGTGGTGCATTGATGATTGACATCAGGTGACCGTTGTACGCGTCAGATTTTCTCTTGTTACAACAGTTAGCTTTATTAGGGTTCTAGTAATAGTATTGCTCCTTCAACTCATGGAGCATGATTTATTAAAGCTCTGCAAGACTGAAGATAGTCCATCCTAGGAGAACCTGGGTGATCCAGCTAACCTGGAATGGACCTGATACAGGATTGAAAAATTTGCCAACTAATAGCAAAATATTTTTTGCAAGAAATTCATTCCAGGTTTGCGTGATCACTCAGGTTCTCCCATGATAGTGTATTTTATCCAGCCATTGAGAGCTTTCATAAATCAGGCCCATGGTGTATGTTTAGTAAAAAGTGAAGAGAAGGATAAAACCTTTAAAACAGTAGAGAAATTCCCATCTGTGACAGCTGTCACAATTGTCTTCCTTTTTTTACCCTACCTCCTGCTCTAGTGACAGCTTTGGATTTCCCCAACTTTCAGCACCGATAAACGTGGTCACCAGGGCAAATTAAAAGCCCAAAAGGTACAAAGATAGCAAATGCCTCAATAAAAAGTGTCAACTTTGGTGGAGAAATATCCCCATGCAGGTGTAGCTGGTTTAGACTATACCACTATATTCTCATCTGGGATCTTTTACGTCAATATAGTTCTTTTAGGACACATTGTTTTGTTTGATGTTTTTACGATGAGGTTGTTATGTTCTCTTTGGTCTTTAGTGTTCTTGTGCTCTTTGAAACCCAGGGTTGACCGCAGCGTCCAGCCACAAGTCCCATTCAAGGGAACCATTTGGTGCACACGGCTGTGGCACGGCTCAGAGCAGTAACAAGTCCCTTTTGGTCATGTTGTTGTTTTTTTTACTCCTCTGGAGAAAGAATAGCATAGCAGCCACAACTACACACAAATATGTTTACCAGTGGGGCTGTTTGCGACTCCTGGGAGCCGGCAACTGTACGGTTTTTCACTGCAAGTATTAAGGGGGCCTAAATCTTTCTGTGCTGTTAATAAAAATCAACAAATCTACAGCATCACTCCTGTACAATAGATCCAAATTTATATAAAAATAACTCTCTTTTGCTTTATAAACATATTCTTTGCTTAGAACTTTTTTATTTTATTATGGTTTGATAATTGGTATTTGCTATCTTCTTTAGTGTTTAATGAACCTATATTGTTCTGGTCATCTGCTTTGATTTTTGAAGCCTTGAGTTAGGATGATGATCAGTTTCTACTTTTCTGGCAACATGTATTTAAAACTATCACTGCTTTGCTACTCCTTAGGCTGCTATGGGTATTGGATTGATGGTTGGGTTGAATAACTAGTGCCCTCACCACAAATATTGGTTGCTTTCAGTGGGTTATAGTACCTGAACTTGTGTATAAGCCAGTGTGAGGAAATACTTTGTGAGGTCAGGGGATCAGTTTTTTAACCCATTGGGAGGTAATGAATACCTTCAGCGACCGATTAGCAAAGCAGCCGACAACAGTCACTGAAGACATATTAAAGAGGTTTTAGTGTAATATAGTACGAGTTACACCATGAATATGATTTTAGACAAATCCAAAAATTCAGAATCAGTTTATTATTTCACTAAAAGGCCAACGATTACAACAGATCCAACTATTTCAAGCGTTGAATAAAGATTTGGTTACTATTTCAATGAAAACTTTGTACATAAACTCAAGTTATTAAATCGGTGTTAGTTTGTACATGTGCTCATGAATAAGGTAGATTTACATTGTCATGAATGTATTAGTATACAATGTGTATTTCCAAGGATTATGTGTCAGTTAAGTTGTATATAGCATAAATAGCATATCCATGCAAAATATGGATTCAAATATTCACTTACAAATACAATGTGCAAAGTGTTACTTCTTTGACTTACAAAAATCCAGAATCCAATACTAAAAATACAGAATCCAACTGATCCATCCTAACTGGTAAATGCAGTGTTCTTCCGGCGTTTTATTGGTTTAAACGCCTGCAAGTACAGAAAAATACCTTTTGCTCTGCTACAGATGCACTCATTCATTTCTAATGTGGGCTGACAGCACCTTGCTTTGTAAAGACTTTACCCAGTTTTGTACTTATTTTCAACCCCTCTAAGAACTAAAGTCACAGAAGACAGAATAAATCTGAGTTTCTAATGATACATTTCATTAATAAGCAGATATAATAAAATGTTTGTAGTTGTATATAAATATGGGAAAAAATAAAAAGTTCATTCTCAGGTTTACCATATACATAAAACATTACACAAATTTTAAATGGTAAGAACAACTATGTTAATAACTAACAGTTACTGTTTTTTTTTTTTTTTTAGGGTCAAAAGGCTTGGATAGAAAAGACTTTTTTCAAAAGAGAATGCATCTACATAGTTGCCAACAGCAAAGACAGCAACAGGTGACAGCTTGTGTTTGTTGCATAAAACGTGTGTGTCAATCAAAGATACCTTCAAAATCTGTTAATCTGTAATAACATAAAAGGCAGGAGGGCATGACCTCTATAGTCATGTATATGTTTATATGCATTTATGTTCTAGTAAAACAATCTCTTGCCATAGCTGATAGTTCTCTAGAACTAAATGATTTATCATGGTGGGTTCTGGCCATGTTTGTTTTATATTTTATTAAGAAAAGGCTGAAAAGTTCTCTATGTTATACTGTATCGTAATACTTGCTAATGAGTTACTAATGAGTTGTTTTTACTACTCATATTTTCTCGAAGATTCTGGGCAAATAATACTAGAGAAAAGGAAATATGGATATATTGGCCCTAATTTATTAAAGCTCTCCAATGCTGGGGAGAATACACATTCATCGATAAATCAGGGTGATCCAGCAAACCTGGAATGGATGTCTTCAAAGTCATGTGCTATTTGTTAGCAAATGTTTTCAATCCTGGACCAGATCTGTTCCAGGTTTGCTGAATCACACAGCTTTTCTGATGAAAGTGTATTATCTACAGCCTTGGAGAGCTTTAAAAAATCAGGCCCATTGTCTGTAACAAACAGTCATATGCTTAATGATGTTATCTACCAAATAATAATAGTTTCCCCGTTGCTGGCAACATGCCCTTTTAAGTTATCAGCTATTAATGTACACTATATACCAAAAATAAAAGAAGACCCAAAAGACTTTGGTTTCTTCTTTTACAATAAATGTGGTTGCCAAGCCTATTTGTAAAAATTCCATATAAAGAAAACAAGAGAAAACGGCTCTTTGTGGCAACTTAGGTAGTTTATATATTGATCATGTTTAACATCCTAATTTCAACATAGCCCAATTAGATTTTAAATCCATACAGGATCGTCACAGGTAATCAAGAACATCAAAATACAGGGTTGTCTCTGTTCCGGATGCATTTGCCATGTGGCTTCCTCGGGATAGTAGAGAATGTATTGGTAGGCTATGAGATGTAGTTTTGTTCAACAACTTTGATGGTATTTGGTAATATATTGTTGAGTTGGTATATATGATGGAATTATTGTGAAGGTTAAAGACAAGACCAATAGGATATTAGTGGTTGGTTTATACTGAATCGTCCATATAGCAAGACCTTTGTGGACTCAATGGTCTGAATATGTAAATGGACCAGGATCCAGTAAGAGATCGCAGGATAACTGCTGCTGACTGCGTTCTTTTTTCTTTTTTATGTTATTTATGCTATATACCAGTTGTCCAGTCTCAGTTTTCTTTGATTCTGGTGATGATGTCCTCCACCTTTTCCATAGTAGGTTCAACAAGAGCAGATGCTTCCAGTAAGAATGTACTGAAACCCCCTTTGGAGACTAATGACTGGAATGCCTCTATTAAATTAGATTTCTTTCTTTATTGATTTAAGACAGGGGTGTTATGTCCTTGCCTAGCACATGGTTCAAGTCCTTCACATGACTCTGATATTGCAAAATGTGTTGTATTCATTCATATAGTGCTGGTAATTTTCCAGTTTAATTTTCCAAGCTTGATGAAGCTTTTTGTCTAATTGTCAATGGATGATGGTATCCTTGTTAAAACTATACAATGGGCCCCAAAGTTGTAAAGAATTGAATAAGAGGACTTCTTACCCCATTCCCCTAACAAACCTATTTTATTTTCCTAAATTTACACCTTTTCCACCTGTCTTTTGGCCATTTTGGTTTCCTCCTGTCCATAAACGGTAGTTAGTCCCATCATCACATGGGATCATTAGACAACAGACACGGAGGAGTATGGGTACTTCTCGGGAATTTCTTCAAAGTATTACTTAAGAGCTTCAGCCTCATTTTTACAAGTTTGTAAATAAAATACCTTTGATTTTATACTACAACATTTTTTTTAATATTCTACATTGTATATGTGGCAACTCTATAATCCTGATAAATGGTCAAGTAAACATAGTTTGGGGCACTAACTACCACATTCGTAATATAGTTCTTATTAATAAATGAGTTAAAGAAGAATTAAAAAGTCAAAGGTTACCAAAGTTTATTATGTATGAACACAAAACGTGTAAATATGATTCAGTACTCATATAATGCTGTTGTAATACTTTCAGATGTTACTGTGGTCAGGTTATTACTCAGCATATCCCAGTTCCCCAAAATGCCATAGCTAACAAGAATGGAGAGGACAACAAGCAGTTGGAAGCCGTGCCTGAGAAGTGGTCTATTAGTAAGCATACGCAGCTGAATCCCACAGATGCTTATGGAATCTTAGAGTTTCAAGGAGGTGGACACTCCAATAAAGCAATGGTAAGATCCTTTGTGGAAATTCTATGCTTTGAAATAATATATAGTAGAATTTAATGTATTAATCCCTCTGAAACAGGAAATATCTGTGTTTTCTCTTACTTTGAGAAATGTAATGTAATGCAAAATTGCACAGATTGGAATTTTGATATATTGATTTACATGGGATGTCACATGTTATAATCTACTTCAACCTTACTACTTAAACTATAAATATGTAAACAGGTATGTATGATACTTTCGGTCTACAGTATTTATTTAGGGGTTACTAATAGCAGTAAAGTGTGTATAAAGAAATAAAAAATTCCATAGGCTTATCTATAGCACAGGCCAAAATATTGAGCAAATGTACCTTTAAAGAATTCCCTTCTGCTTTAAAATTTAACATAAAACAGAAATTTCAGATTTTTGCTTGGACACTGGATTGGATATTAAATTCAGCACAGCTTTACCTCAGTCACTAAGTTGAGTGAAAGTTTACTTTGCAAATAATTCATGCTCTTTTAGTAAACCAACCTCTTTATTCTGTATCGATGAGTAAATGAATTGTTCTTTTACAGTACATCCGTGTATCATATGATACCAAGCCTGATTCTCTGCTTCACCTCATGGTAAAGGAATGGCAGTTGGAACTCCCTAAACTATTAATCTCTGTGCATGGAGGACTCCAGAATTTTGAAATGCAACCTAAGCTGAAGCAAGTATTTGGGAAAGGACTAATCAAAGCTGCTATGACCACTGGGGCCTGGATATTCACAGGGGGTGTCAGTACAGGTGAGACATTTAAATATTGATTCACATAGACAGCTACAATAATAAAGCCCAACTTCATTATTGCAGAACAGCTCAATCATTAAAAGAAAACGCTGCAATAATAAAAAATAACTTAGTCGCATTCAAAAGTTTGCAAACCATAACTTTTTTATATATTTCTTCCCTTTGCATCAATCAAATGCAGTTATTTGTGATAGCTATAAATAGGAACCCTAATTTTTTTCAACTGATTAAGTTACCCATTCTTCTTGGAAAAGAAGTTTGTTTACAGTATGTCTAGAATGAACTGCATGCTTGAGTTCCCCCCCAAAGCAGCTCAATAATGATGAGGGTAGGCAACCGTAATGGCCACTGCAGATCCTTTATTGTGCCGGAGCCATTGAACACTCTACTTGGCTTCTTGAGGTAGAATTAGTCTGCTTTCCTTTTTGATAGTCCATTTTTTAACCAGAAAAATTGTTTCATTGTCCAAAATAATTTTGTTCCAGAAGATTTGAAGTCTTTCAAATGCTGTTTATTGTAATATAAGCAGACTGTTTTGTGGTGCTGGTTCAGGAAAAATGTTCAAAATTGTACATACTCTGCCAAGGGTGTGTGTAAGCTTGTATACACAGCTGTATTCTGTATAATAGTATTACATTTGCATGTAGTCAATTATTTTACATAAACATGTCATATAACAATTGACACATGTTGGTTATTCATTTTTATATTTTTAGTCTCACAAATCATATGTACTCAGTCTTCAGATCTGCTAACAGACCAAGGAAATGTAATAAATGTTTTTTGGATCCTGATAATATAGGAATTATCTATAGGTTTATTGTAGCTCATGAATCATTAGCATGTGACTTGTTTTCTGATCCTACATATAAGAATAATCTGTGCTGCACTTATTGCAGGTGTCATTCGCCATGTGGGGGATGCTTTGAAAGATCACTCCTCTAAGTCAAGAGGAAGAATATGTGCCATAGGAATTGCCCCTTGGGGCATTGTAGAAAACAAAGAAGATCTCATAGGAAAAGATGTAAGATGTTTTTTATTGATTTTAAAAAATAGAATGTTGAAAAGAATGAGATTGTATTTAACTGATGTGATCAAGCAATCTTTAATTCATGCCCAGTGTCACTGCCGTTAAAATTGTAAATGCTAGATGTATTTTGTTATATTTTGGTTTTATATTTTTTTAACACATTAAAGAGGTAAACAACTGAACAGTACAAGTAAACTTCTAATTGGCTACTAACCTTTTGTAGGACTTTGTGTGCTTTTTTTTTTTTGCCAGGGTTTACACAGACTACGGGTAAATGGCAAACTTGGTAATGTTGCTAATATATGCACAGTTGCTTAGTTTACTGGATAGCATTAATAACTCACTGAATGATTTCACCTCCTTACTGAAAATTCCCTTTGTCATCTACCATATTCATCTACATTTTATATGTACTTTTATTCTACAATTTTGAATATATTATTGTAAAATGTAATTTACAAAGCACCAACATATTATGCAGCAGTGTAAAGGGTAGGATGCCTGCATATTTTTCATGCACCAACAATGACACCAGGAGGAGAAGAGGACCCTGCCCAATGGAGCTTACAATCTAAGAGGTTGGAGAAGCGTAGTATACTATAGGTGGGAAATATGCATATCTATGTTTGAGTAAACAATCATGTAACTGAGGGGCATTGGTGGCACAGTGTTAGCAAAATCTGTAGTAACTTGTTTAGCTTACTATTTTCACATGACTTGTAGCATGTGAAATTAATGCTAACTGTAAACATTTAACCTTATTTCACATAATCAAATAATGACTAACTCATGTTGCAGAAGCGCAATTTGCCAATACACGACATGCAAGGGAAATGTGATGTGGCTTTTTTAACCCTATAATGGCCCTTGTAACCAATGAGCATGTAAAAAATAAATGGATCCCAAAGCAGACACCACCATATTTGCTTTTCCTCCAGGAAGAGGAAGGTTATTGTCAATGTTAGTAAGCCTATCCATGTCCCTAATTACAAGGAATGGGAACACCTAGAGAGAAATAAGTTGTATGTTTAGAGAGTACACACATACCTTATATTTAAAATATTTAGTATAGTAATAATTACATCATTTGACATTGAGAAGGTAACATGACAATGTGCTATATTGACAATGATATCACAAATTTTATTTATCAGCCAAGTGATGGGTATTTTCAGCTCTCCTTGGCGAAAACAATCTGTTATGTCAATACCAATTGTCTATTCCTTATTGAACTGAACCTTGGGTGTTATAGTTACTATTCTATACATGACTTATTTATGTTTGTTTAATTAATAGGTAAATAAACCTTACCAAACAATGTCAAATCCCCTAAGTAAACTCTCCGTCCTGAACAACACTCATACACATTTCATCCTTGCGGATAACGGCACGCTTGGAAAATATGGAGCAGAAGTCAAATTACGACGTCAGCTAGAGAAACATATATCTCTTCAGAAAATTAATACTAGTAAGTGTCAATCAAAATGTCCACATAGTGAAATTGGTTTTTGTGTTACAGAGTTTATTTTTCATACGGTAAATTAATTTACAGGGATCCAACTCATTTCAAGATATTTTTTATAAGTTGTTCTTTTATAAACTATGCTCAGTGTTCACGTTTTAAACACACCTATCTAATACACATGTAGAGATGTACAGGTTGACATTCAAAAATCCAGCAACCTTTGGACCTGAGGAGTGCCGGATTTTCGAAAATGCCAGATTTTTTATGGTTTTATATGATGTATATATTTAACAGAATATGGCTTTCTCTGCGATCGACAATGCACAATGCTTAGGTTTTACACCACCTCTTTTTTTTTGCTGAATCCATAATGGGGCTATAGAGCAGCAAATAAATGATAAGGAATGTGAGAAGGAATGAGCAGGAATGATTCTAGAGTACAGCCCAGTGGAGTTCTGGAGTGGCGCACCAACTTTTGAAAATGTCCTCCGAAATCCATGCCGGAAATCTGAAGGAACCGGATTATCTATGGCCGGATTTTTGAATGTTAACCTGTGCGTAGTCACCCAAGTACATTATTCAAAGGATTCTTAGTTGAAGCTGTTGTATGCAAATAAAGCATTCTTTATATCATTCCTCCACCAGCCTTGGTTATTGGGAAAATGAAGGATGGATTATTATTATTATTATTATTATTATTATTATTAATAATATTGTTGATAAACATGATTTATATAGCTCCAACATATTACGTAGCATTGTAATATATATATATTGATTGATTGCTCTTACTATCTGCATGTGCCAACGAAAATCAAATTTTTTCCTACCAAGCAGCATTTTATAATCTTCATTTGTTTTCTATCTCCGACATTTTGTCAGAATTGTCCCAATAAGTTATTCATTTCTTGCCAATGAGTTTACATGCAACATTTTCGCAATAGTCTCGCTGTCATTATGAACTTCATTATTTTAGATGGTTTATTCTGTGTTTTAAAACTACATTTTATAGTTGAATATATTTATAGAAGACGCTGACAACGTGACACATGGGTTTCCCTTTGTCATCCTATGCCTGGAAATAAAAGTGAGGCAGGGACAGCAAAGGGATGCTCAGCTGTCATCTCCTGCATCTGCATAACCATAATCACCAATACCATTACTGTGCCTAAAAAATGTTTTTATGGAATGTATTATTCCTAGGTGTACAATATTGCTGTTTTTTTGCATACACGTTTTAGTGTGTAAAAAAGTATTTTCGGTACACTGGGAAGTAAAGATAGATTTGATGATTAATTATTTTTGGTTTCCTTATTTGCAAGTAGAATTTGCTGAAGAAATAAGTACAACATGGCTAAAATATACACTCACTGGCAACTTTATTAGGTAGACCTTGCTAGTACAGGTGACATTGCGTGTTACCCTGCTGAAGTAGCCCGCAGAAGATGGGCACTATGGTCATAATGGGATGACATGGTCAGTAACAATACTAAGGTAGACTGATATACACAATGCTATGTTGGTACTAAAGAGCCCAAAGTGTGCCAAGATGGGAGTAGCTAATAGAGTGGCAATGACTGTATATATTCCCTTTAATTAAAATGTTATATAATGACCAGTGGGAAATCATCTGTCATAAGTATGCCTACTAAAAGACACTAAAAGTTTTTTTTTGTTTGTTTGGATATTGTGATTTACTGCTTACTATGTCTCTGCATTGTAATGGAGATTTTATATAAATTGGTGATTTTATAAGTAGTGAAAAGTGGATGTGCTATGTTGATATTATAGGATTAGGCCAAGGTGTGCCTGTTGTAGCCCTTATTGTAGAAGGTGGTCCAAATGTGATCTCCATTGTTCTGGAATGCCTACGAGAAGAACCCCCCATCCCTGTCGTAGTTTGTGACGGAAGCGGTCGTGCCTCTGACATCCTTTCCTTTGCACACAAGTACTCAGAGGAAGCAGGGTAGGATTTTATGTTCTTCATCTTTGTTTTCATTATTCGATGAATGAAAGATTACAAATGTTTTGATTCTATTAAAGCAAATTTTCTAGATTGACATAGTTGTACAGTTTGCATGTACATTATAGGTGTCCCATTCAAGCAGTATACAGATCGAGAAGTGACTCTGTTGGTTTACCTATACATGTAGTAACATTTGTTAGTGAATTATTGTAGAACATTTGAGCACTGTACCATTATATGACCTCTGTATAGTAATCAGTCACTACTCTTAGTAATCGCTAACAATTTTAGAAAGATTTAACTAATAGCATTCCTTGTGAGCTCATGCATATAGTTACAGCAGAACTCCAGTTATTTTTTTTAATTAATACATTTTAAATAATTAAAAGATCTTTGCTGAAATACATATCTTCCCTATGGCACTGTCCCTGCAAGTCCACAGCTTAGAGGTTCAGTGCTGTTCCTGTTTGGTTTGAGTTATAGTCAGTGTGATTCTGCCCATTTCCTGTCTGTCATGGACTCACGCCCCAGGGGTGCATCACTATATTGGCCTGAGCTCACGTCAGCTCAACGTCAGCACTGCTCTCTGTAGTATTGAAGACCAATAACTGCCATTGCAGAGAGAGAAGGATAAAGGTCCTGTGATGAGCCTTAAAGCAGAATTAAACTCAAAAGTCCCCCAAAATGTAAAAAATTCACTTACTTGTAAATCCGCAGGGCAGTCCGATCCATCAGAAGGTCTGTTCCATTGGGTCTTCTTCCTGGTGCTTTATCCTATGTCACCTGACCCTGGCGCATGCGTGAGATCGGCAATTTTTTTCCACTTTTCACGAAAAGGATCCTCGGGCATGCGCAGAAGGAGCACCCAAGAGCTTCCCAGGATGCGTGACATATGTATCCCAAGAGGCTTTGTGCTCCCATTCATTCTCAATCGTCTAGGCGATTGAGAATAAGGGGGTGGTGCTGCACCCTTTTTTTAAAAAAAAAGGGTTCTGCACTTAAAAAAAAAAACAAACGAACAGAATGTTTACGTAACATAAAAGGGTTGTCTACCTTTTTATGTAAAGTGAAAATTGTGAGTTTAGGTACGCTTTAGGACTCCCAGCTTTAAAGTGTGTCTAGGGGGAATATAAAGACACTTCTACTCCAGGGCGGAGTGGGGAGGGTTTGAGGAAGCCATAGTTTGCTTTAATGCATACATAGCTCTCAGCATGTCTAGCATTTATGAGTACAAACATAAATTAAACTTTTATTGCTCTTGGTACTTTTTTTTATGTGTATTTGTAGGATAATCAGTGAATCCCTTCGTGATCAACTTCTAGTTACCATTCAAAAAACATTTAACTACAGTCGGAGCCAAGCTCACCAGCTCTTTGTTGTCCTTATGGAATGTATGAAGAAAAAGGAACTGGTAAGAAAATTATAGGAACACATGCCTTGTCATTCTGCCAACTAGCGTTTAGAGAATGGCACACTGACATCGGAAAACTACAAGCATTATTAAAAAAAGATGTGTATCACTGGGTATTAGCAAAGATGGTATTAATAGTAAGTTTGCGGAGCATATAACTTTGAGACTCTATTTCTGGGATTGTTCTTGCTATGGTAGGAGGAGTATTGGTGCTAAATTGGTGCAACATTATTTGCTCCATAGTCCATATACTGTATATATGCTTCTGATAATTGATATTTCAGCACCTTTCATCCTAATTCATTATCTTCATCCTAATCGCCAACCCAAACTAACCATAACCCTGAATCTAACTATTGGCCCCAATCTATCTCTAAACCACACTTTTAGCAGATTGCCAACCATTAAATGTAACCTTAAAATGTAGCCTTATTCATAAAGCTAAGCTTGGTCCTCCTAACTATACCCTAACCCTACCTAAACCCTTTCCAAATTGCTTGAACTTTTTCAAGTACATATCCACATACATACAATATAAGGAAGAGTTAATAAACCCTTTAAAGACTTGGTCATAAAGAAGAATAGGTTACCTACACAGAAAATATAAAAGTTAATACTATGGAAAAATTATATGATAATGTAATTGTATCTAGATACATAGCTGACAGTTTGTAGTATGTAGTTAATATTTTATGTCAGATGAATTGTATTTAGCTTTTCTATTTTTACCATAACCAACAAAGATCTACATAAGCACTCTGGCTGCTATATGTTACAGGTTTCTATTCTGATTCCTATTTTGGCATAAAAGAATAAATGTTTGTGTTTTCCCCAAATAAAGATTTCCTGCATTCAATTTGTTTTGTTTGTGTGGCTGGTCACTGTGTCATATTCCTCACATAGTTTGCCCGGCCATTCTTCATTCCCATGTACTGTCTGTGTCTGGCTGATCATAGGACCGCATCTAATGAGCACACAAATGTGATACTATTACATTTATAAAATCATTCATATACAAAGGACAAAGCAGCACTTGTGTGCCTTCTCTATGAAGGCTTGTTTATGTTTCTCTGACTTATTCTTGGGATTTTTAAGCATTTTCTGAGACAATACTTCATTAGAAAAGTGGTAGTCAGCTGACATCCGTGTGAACATCAGCAGTAATAGAAATCATAAGAATAATGGTAACTATTATTTAATTTTTTTTTGCTTTTCCTTATCTTTATAGCCAGTCATGTGCTACATTTATTTTTTAAACAATCACCAGTACATGCATTCAAAATAGGTTTAAAACATTAAAAAAATATATACAAGCCTTCTCACGCACTGAAAGACATCCCCAACATGCCTATAGACGTACAGCAGGGCTGCTGGTTAAAAGCAAGGAGGGGTAAGGCAGGGCTTTGCAATCGACTCAGCGTTGCCTTTGCAATTGACCAGTAGATCACGATCAACGTTTTGGGCACCCCTGATCTAAAGGATCCTTCAAAATGTTTTTGCCAAGTTGCAATTAAAATATTATTGACTTGAATGCTCCCTTGCTCTTTTTCTGCATTGTCCTTTAGCCAATGTCTCGTGCTGCAAAATTTTTACTCCTATTTGCTTGGAAGAGGACACATAAAGGAAAAGGGAAATGTAATAACCACAGATTGCATTGTAAAGTTATGACAATTCTTATTATGAACTCATTTGCCTAACCACATGGATAGAAGAATAGGCACATTTGTATTTTTTTTATTTATTAGTTTATATTTTACCAGTTAGTCATATTTCCTATTTGAGCATTCAAAAATTATGAATATTTAAATAATATGTTAGTATTACCTGTTCTTACTCTGTACATGTTGGTATAAAGCCATCTGTAAAAGGTACCTTTGTCTATCATTAAGATCCATTTTTGTTCGGTATAGCTTCCTATTAGATGTCAGGGAAAATATATCAACAAAAAACTAGCTTCAGCCCACAAAAATCTACTGCTAAAAGTACTAATTGTAGTAGACATTGTTCACAGCTTATATACTTCAACCAAAATACAGAAATCCATATGACTTGATAAGTCAAGAACTCAAAGTTGTAGAATTAGGTAGTGACAACTACATAACAGTGACTCAGGGTCAGGGTCTGTCACAATTGTAATACAAATTATGATCTATTATAAACACAAGGGATGCCTTAAATCATATATTTGATTAAATTTTGTAGTTGCATTCAAATGGAAATGAATCAATGGACATCACTTCCAGCTTCCCTTTCCTTGTATTACACATTTGCTTTCTTCATTTTATTATTAGACCAATAGTTTTTCTACTTTCCATTACATTTTCTTAGAGTTTAAACATCTTATATGTGATGGCTGAATTTGTTCTTTTTTCAGTCCAGTTACATGTTCTGAAAGTACAGATCTTGCCAGCTTCAATGTTCCTGTAATTTACCATGCACTAAACTGATATGTGTTTAGTGGATATATAAAGTGAATGAATGGTTTGTATTCCAAATCAGGAAAGTAGTCTATTGATAACCAGGGTTCCCTCCTTAGGGGCAGTGGAGTGTGTGTATCCACCCTAGGACAGGAAGTCCACTATTCCTAGGATTACCTGTCAGAAAAAAAACCTAAATGGGCAATAATACAGTCATCACATTTAAGTACTGGAAACAATAAATACTTTTAGTTAAAATGTTAAGAGGGTCAACATAACCTTTCTGGATGATCTACAAAAGAGGTGGCATTTTTGGACAATATCTCCAATGTGTAAGGCAAGACTTTCCAGAAGAAAGTGTCTCTAACAAGGCAGTGCCTCTGAGATTTCGTTGTCTGTTATAGGCCAGTATCTCTACCATCTTAGTGTGTCTTTAACAAAGCAAAGCCTTAAAGCCGCACGTGCAGTATGGAAATATTTATATTAAGTCAATCTTTCTAACATGGCACTTTCTATGGCAGCACTGTCATGGCAAGTATTCTGGTGGCATGATAGTACTATCAAGAAAAAAGCATGAACATCCATCCATGGCCAAACAGTAGTTACTAACACCTACACCTGAAAAGCCACACCTTTGCACAAGTGGCCTTAGTAAAACCCTGTTTATGTCTGCTTAAAAGTTAGGAAACATTTATAAATGTGCATACCATGCTTCCTTTTTTAGCAATATCTGTCAATGAGTACATTAGCAGCTAAAGAGAGGCAAGAGATCATATTAAACTGAGATTTTCAATTATGTTAACATTTAGACTTTTAGTCTAAGAATTATTTTATACATGTTTCCTATTCACATAACCTTGCAAGTTAGAAAAGTGAACCTAATTACACATGCAACATTTGCAGTGCTCTCAATAATGAAAGCAATGGACATAACTAGGTGTGGCCATGTTCTTACAGACCAGCTACAGGTCTGGAAATCATCAGTGATAATTCTGATAGCAATGTCCCTGAAACATTTGTCTTTGCAATTCAAGCAGGCACAGCCTGCATGAAAATGGTGACTGCAATGCAATATCTGTGGAACAACAATCATACACATCTCCTGAAGGCTACTAACAATCTCACACATCATCTGAAGGCCACCAAAAATTAAACACATCTTGTGAACACCACAAACATTCACTGGCATCTCCTAAGGACCACAAACATTTTCTGAAGGCCACCAGCAATCACAAATATCTCCAGGGGGCTACCATAAATCACACATCTGAAGGCTACTAGCAATCCCACACATCTCATGAAGGCTACCAACAAACTCACACATTCCATGAAGCCCCCAACAATCACACATATCACCTGAGGGCCACTAACAATCACACATATCCCGTGAAGGGCTAGTTCACACGAGGGTTTTTCTCAGAATACATAAATGTAATAAAGAAAGAATAAAATATATTTTCACCTCTTTTTATGTCGTTTTTATTTGCGTAAATGTGCATTTATATTTGTTCACAGACATGTATGTGCATTTAATATCATTTACATGTTTTTAATGTGAATGTGCATTTCCAACAAAACAAAAGAACAAAAAAATTACACACAATGAATCCATATAAAATGTAGCTATACATATCATGCATGTAACTATAAACTCAATAATGTTGTGCTCTTATTTGAAGTAGAGCTGACACAAACCTGAGCATATGATAAACAACACATACACTTTACATGAAGACTTGGTAAAATAATCAGTAGAGTAAGAACTATTGGCATGGAAAGGTATATGCACATTTTAATTTTTTCTGTAATACATAGGCTTTACCTTGTGCCAAACCCACATTAAATGAACAATTGGGATCATCAGGAGGTTGGAGAAACCAGACATTGCTTGATTTCTATAAGAAATGTTTTTATCCATCATATACGAAACATTGACAAATAAATGTGCTATCTTCTCTTTTACCAAGACTATAGCTGTGTGCAGCTTCTAGAGTTTTGTAACCTGAAATAAATATCCTAGCATCTGTACAGCTGTTCCCTGACAATGGTCAGTGATCTGTACTGCTGGATTGCAAAAAATGGGAATGAATTTTGTAGTTTCGAACTTGGAGCAATCCTATTTGGGTGTAGTCCTGTCTGTATAATGCTCATATATCGTCATTGAATAAATGCCCATTATCGTCATTGTGTCATTATTCAGAATAAATAACACTATCAGCCTTAGTTATAGTATTAGGCCGTAAAGCAATGGATATACATGGATAAACAAATGTTTTGATAAATGCTTGTTGCTTCATAAAAGTTGTTAAACCAAACAACAAAATGTAGATTTTAGGAGGTAACTGTGTACTGTGATCCGCCATAACTACTGTCAATTTGTAAGGAGGAAAGTACAACGGGATGGCTCCCACTAATCCTTCCTCTGTCCCCTCCATAGAACTAAACAGCAGCGTTCACTCCAGTGTTGCAGTAAATGATCACAAAAGATTATTTCCAGCAACACAAATCTGACATGTGTATGTAGCTTTAGTCAAGTTTTTAAAATTACAGATTGATTGCCATGAGGTGTTGCATGTTAGATCAGCCCCACCATGAAGAAGTACCATTACATTTATTTTATACGTGATAGCACAGGTTTATGCACACTACAACAAACATAATATATTTGAACAAACTTGAAACTGAATATTTAAAAAAATCTAGTGAGAAGTAAATATAATTATGTTACATGCAATAGTTGCGTATTACACACACATTATTAAAACTGTACAGTGAGATATACCAGATGTCCCAAAACATTTCCATATTGTTAATTATACTTTTCCATGAGATTTTTTAGCATGCATGTTATTTTTCAAAACCCCAAGCATGTAAACAATAATGCATGACTAAAACATTATTCTTATTAATTCTTTACGTTTTTTTTTTCTTTTAATTGGCTTTACTGTTTTAACTGTTTTTTGACAGATCACTGTTTTCCGTATGGGATCAGAAGGTCAGCAGGATATTGAAATGGCAATCTTAACAGCTCTTTTAAAAGGTACTTGCCTTGCTGTGTTTACTACATGCTGATTATTTTTGTAAATTGCCAGGAAGTTTACTTCATTAACTTTTAGTTTTGCCAAAAAAAAAACCAAAGTACACCATGTGGCATGATTATCATTTACTTTGGTTCATTAAACAATATTCAGTAGTTATTTATACCACAAAGCTGCACTTTATGGACATGTATGCCTTATATCTGGGTATACTGAATACTTTTATGCAGCTTGTTTGGGCAGAAGAGACAAATAAGAAAAAATAGTACTCCTTTTAAAGTTATTGATGTTACTGTCCTACTCTGGAAGAAGACTTCAGTTGTGAAAATCACCTTTTATCATTTTCTTTTCACAAGGTACAAATGCCTCAGCACCGGACCAACTTAGTTTAGCATTAGCCTGGAATCGAGTCGATATTGCACGCAGCCAAATTTTTGTTTTTGGACACCAATGGCCGGTAGGATTTGTGTTTTAATCTTTTGAAAAGTTAGTTAATAATTATTTAGGATTGCTACAGAAAATAGGACAACCTGTTTTCAAATACATTATTAAAATAAGTCTTTGATTTGTACCAAATGTCTCCTTTTACTGAGACCAACTAATTTTATCTTTGATTTATCAGGTCACTGCAAATTTTTCCAGAAGGCCTGGTCTTTGTATGTTGAATGGCAAACTGTAGTCTTGTGATTCAACTCCAAATTTTGCAGGATTTCTGTAAGGATCCTGCAGCGTACTTTATGGGGTTCATTTTAGCCTAATATGGTCAGCTGAATTTGCTATGTTCATCTGTCCTGTTTTGAACTTGTCATGATGACACTATACAGGTGACAAATAAAGAGTTTACCACCCCTCCCCAAAATTTGACTTTTCCTTACACTATATTGGGTGGCTGAAGTTAGCAAAGCCTTACCTAATTCACAAATCTAAGTAAATGATCAATTTCAGAATGATACTTTACTTTTTGTAGTAAAGAGCATAAATATTAGTTTTACATTTATTCAAATAAAAAAAAAAATCAAATTTTTTCATTTTTTTTGTGATTCTAGCCTTTAGGAAGCCTTACCGCAGCTGATGGGACTGCCCAGGAAAAAGAAAAGCGATCACCGGCAGCTCAGTCTAAAGCACCAAGAGGAAAAGGCAAAGGGAAAAAGAAGGGAAAAGGGAAGGAGGAGCCTGAGGAAGAGACTGACCCCAGGAAGCTTGAGCTCTTGAACTGGGTACTTCTACATTGAATTTATTTATTGTATGTTTTCCCTACATTCCATGATCTTACATAAAAAAAATACTTTCTAATGTTTAAAAAGTATTCAGTCACTGCATTATTTTAGATTTTGGCAGGGGTCTACTATACGCCTTTGGATTTATATCAAACCCATGATCTGTTACTATTAAAAAAATTACAGTGTACCGAAATTTTGGATTGCCCTTCACCTAAAAAAACTGTTGTTAGAACTCCACAATCCATAACTGACAAATTTCTAGCTCTTGCCATGCAAAATGAGAGCAAGTGCAAATGACTGCAGTATAATTTAATATTATTATTATTATTAATAATAATAATAATAATAATAATAATAATAATATGATTGCTATATAATGCTATTATTATAATATTTATTATCTGTAACTTTTTCAAAGGTGAATTCCCTAGAACAAGCAATGATGGACGCCCTGGTTCTAGATCGGGTGGATTTTGTAAAGCTTCTAATTGAAAATGGTGTTAACATGCAAAGGTTTCTCACCATCCCAAGATTAGAAGAACTGTACTGGTCTAGGCCTTCCACCCTGTCATGCAGGCCCTGCCCTTAATGCTTACAGCTACAGGCCTCTCTTAATATTCACTGGTTGCTTGTTACTTGTTACTTTCCTTTTTTATATTAAAATCAACCTTACCCACACACAAAGAGCATAAAAGGTCATAAACCTATTTATTTATATATATATATATATGTATATATATAGTGCAGCAAATCACGCAGCGCTGTACATTAAATAGGGGATGCAAATAACAGACAGATACAGACAATGACACAGGAGGAGAGGAGCCTGCACAGAAGAGCTTACAATACAAGAGGTGGGGGTGAGTACTGAGGGTTTACGAGACAGGAGAAGCGGGTAGGCAATGAACATTACCAAATGTTGAGCAACATGGACATGGAGGCACAAAATGTATGTAATAGGGAACATATACCTGTGCTCAATGTTCATTAATTAAACAGATATCACATGCTATGCTTTTTATTTAGGAAAAAAAGGAAATAACATTGACAATACATTGTGAGGCATACAAAAAACTGAGAAAAATATTTAAAGTAAAAAATGTCTTTCCACATGTATTCACAAACGCCTACCAGTGCAATTCCTATTATCTAAACCAGCTAGAGGAATGGATACTCAAAGATCTATGTGTTTTTAATGGCAATTGTGAGATTATTGGTCAATGTCACGTTTACTGCTTTATGAAGAGACCCCTAAAATGGCATAACCAATACATAATACACATGCTGTCTCCCACATCTTCTAGTCCTAAGTAATGCCTTTTCATGTTTTTTATCATGGGCTAAACTAAATAGGAAAGGTTGGGAACCATTGTGCATGCGTACACATGCGGCTGTGTTTTGGTGGGGTTGCAGCACAGTTTCTGGCAGTGACAATCACTTCTGGCCATCTTTTCCTCTTCTGGGGCAGCTCCTGGGCACATGGCAAAGGTTGGCTGTGCACCTGAGAGAGCCTAACTGTGTGGTTTTCCATGCAAATATGAAAGGGATCTTTGGGAACAAAACTAATGACATTTGAATGAACAACATGGACCTACATTAGCATGTGTACAACTTAGATTTTTTTTATAGCAATTATAATTTTTTTATTTTTAGTTTTGCTGTTTATCTTTTTGTACTTGTATTCGTCATTTTAAGTGGAACTCCAGGCAAGCAGCTAAAAACCCTTGCCTATGCAGGCCAAAGTAAAAGTTTTCTTTAAACAATATATCTAACTTTCCTTGGTATGTTGCTGATCTGCCTAGTCCCATGTTAGCTCTAAACCAACTTGTCTGATATTTTTGCCAATGATAATTTGTAATCATATAATCATATTCAATAATAGACCATCTGTGCAGGATATATATATATTTTTTTTTTGTTAATTTTTTTTTCAAGTTTCAGTATCTCTACAAGTCTCGGTTACTTTGCAATTAAAATCAATGACCTCATAGTGTGTGCTCTAAACTAATAATTATTATTTTCTGTTTCAGAGATTGGGTCCACCAAATACTCTTCATTACCTTGTAAGAGATGTTAAAAAGGTAAATAACTTCATTCATAGCCCAAAGTATGAACTGTAGTCAACTTAATTGTAATTGTTAGGTCATAATGTATAGAAATGGTTTTGCTATCATTTCTTGATATTTATTTACTTCATTTAGGAGAACTTATGAACTGTGTCTCAATGATATATAGTCTTATGAAAAGGTACTGTATATACCCCCAATGGAAATATTATTTTACATGTTATTTAAAAAGGAAAACTTTAAATCTACATTAAACCAGAGCCTGCAGCCAACTGACATAACGATGTAGTGTGGATAAAGTAAGTAAACTCCTGGCCCAGTAAGCTAGTGTTGCCCATTTTAGCAGAAATGGCATCTAAAAGACATTTTGCATAACTTCCAACCAGTGTCTGACATTGACATTCATGACATTTTCATTTACAATTTGTTTGTGGGTCTTCTTCCATAAGTTGTCTGTTTCAAATTACTTTCAACAGTTTAATGGGATATAAATCAGAGCTTTGACATAACTTTGTCAATTTTTTCTTTTCGAGCCATTTATTGATGGATTGTGTACTTGTATTAAAATATCCATTTCAGCTTAAATTTCAACTTTTGGATAAATGGCCTTACTTTTCACATTAAGCACAGAACAAGCCAGAGCCAAGTCCAACTAAGTACATTCTTCCAAAGAAAGATCCCACCAAGTTGGGGTGAGCTAGGCCACACTTGTATATGCTCTCTCTGTCATCAGTTTTTCAAGGCCCAAGGACCTAAGCCATACTAATCTAGATAACAAGTGCTGTGCAAAATGTTACAAACAAACATAGCAAAACATGGTGGTGCCAAAGGCTGCCTTTCTGGCCAGATATAGAAATGTCTCTATGTCTCTTGTCTCTTGGCCAAACGTCCCAGCCCAGGAGGCATGTGTAGAAAAAAGCATGCATAAGGTAGTGATGTGAGTAAGGTAGTACCATTAATGTACCATTACCATACCATAAAGTACCATCTTAATGTCCCCACTAGACTGTATTTTATTATGTCACTCCTGGACTGCCACTTTAGGGCCGCAAATACTGTCAGCCTTTTTTCTATCACCTTTAGGCCCAATAAGAAAACCACCATCCCAATCAGCAGGTAATAATGCAAAAGAAAATCTCTGCTACCCACTTATTACCCCATGGGGTACTGAAGAATTTGTAGTTGATCTGATGTCTGCAAGCTGCCCCTGAAGAAACAAAGCATACATATCTCAACAATATTTTATCTGGAGTGCAAAGACAAAAGTAGGCACTTAAAGCAGCAATGATATGTGATGTAATACCCTACATCATTTAATAGATTTCATTTAACTGGATTGAGATCAGTGAAATGTGACTTTTGATAAGTTGAATCTGATCATTGTAGTTTGCCCTATTAAAGTTACCCTCCAAGAAATGTTAAAATACGCTTGCCATAATGGGATTTCCCTTTATTTTCTTTCATGGTAAAAATAGTCGGAAGAACAAAGTGAAGGGTCAATAAGGAATCAGACAGCAATAAAACATTCATATATACATCTCAAAGACAGAAAATTGCAGCGTATTACCATCAGGAAGTGATACTGACTTATGAAAATGTTTACATCATTTGTAGCTGAATGAAATATTACAAATTTTACAACAATCTTTTATTTCAACAATTCTACAATCCAAAATCTTTAGGTAAAATATATTTCAACAGTTGAAAATAATGTATAATTTCTAAAAATAAGGAAAAATATGCTTTATGAGTCTTATCCATATTCATTTTCCAAGTCATTTATATGTTCACCATGCATTCATTTGTATATCTTTGTCATTTTTCATTCCTACATGTTCCTAATGTTTTCCATCATCACCGCTTCATTGCCATGCAGAGAATGACTAGGGGATTCGGATGGGTTAATATGGAGGTGAATTTCTTTTTCATTCTTTAAATCATCATATGATGCTGCAAACAAGTCTCACAGTACAATACAGATTATCTTGTTAATGTATTATATTTGGTAGTGCATAATGGTTATGGCAACTGATAGAACAACCAACCACAGTACAGATCCAAATTGTTGTTTTATATATACAATAGATATATATATATATATTTAAACTGATAGAACAACCAACCACAGTACAGATCCAAATTGTTGTTTTATATATACAATAGATATATATATATATATTTATACACACACAGTATATTTATTGTATTATTTTATCTAATATTTATAAAAAAATATATACATATATGTATATTGCTAGCCATCGGGAAGAATGTCACCCTTACAGATAGCCAACAAGATCATTGATGTCACTAAATCTGACCTGGGAGGCACAAATTGCTCATTGCTCAAGGAACCCCCAGCAACCTCTGGAGGAACCCTGGTTCAGAAACACTGGTCTATGGTGCCACAATTTGCCCTTAAAATTCAGAGGATAAATTCCCAACTCTCTGGAATGGTTTTCCTCGTCCTGTTTGGCTTGCTCCTACTTTCTGCTAACTTAAAAGAGCACTCAAAACCCTTTTTCAACCAGTTTGCCTACTTGTCTTCTGTCTTTTGAAAACCCTTGCTACTTCCTACTATTCCATACCTCCCCTTCTGTTGTTATATATATATATATATATCTTGCCTTTGCAGCGCTAGATCCCAGGTTTGAATCCTGGCCGGGGCACTATCTGCATGGAGTTTGCAGGTTCTCCCTGTGTTTGTGTGGGTTTCCTCCCACACTCAAAAAACATGCAGTTAGGTTAATTGGCTTCCCCAAAAAAATTGACATTGAACTGTAATAATGACTGATGTAGGGACCGTAGATTGTGAGCCCCTTTTAGGAACAGTTACTGTCACGACTATGGACTTTGTACCATATTAATATCATATATACCATATGTACCATATAACATATATATATATATATATATATATATTAACAAAACAATTAGCATATTTTTTTAGAATGGTAAATTATTTATCTTTTTTTTAAACTTGATTGTGCATTGATGAACATTTTCATCATGTTAAACTCTTAAAATTTGCACATTAAACTTCCTGCTTTTAGTATTTTTAGATGGTGGAGTAGACATACAGAGAAATGGAAAGTCTATATAAATTAGCTAAACTTAGGTGACTTTGTTAAATTGATGATGCAAGCCTGACCTTAGTTACTACTAATATTGTAGGTTTGAATCTGTGATATTAATATGGTAATAATAACACATAAATATCCTCACATAAAAATCATGTATTGTTAGTACAGTCAACCATACTATGAAATCCTTTAATGTGTATGATTTGAACAGGGTAACCTTCCTCCAGATTATCATGTAAGCTTGATTGATATTGGCCTTGTGCTTGAGTACCTCATGGGTGGAGCCTATCGCTGTCACTACACCAGAAAGACCTTCAGAACTCTTTATAATAACTTATTTGGACCAAAGAGGGTAAGTAAATTAATGTTCCCTAAATAATACTCATCTATTAGATACATCATATCTATTTAGATTTTTCCATCTTTTTATATTTCTCTCTATTAATCTATCCACATATACATTACACTCAAATCATGTAATAATAAAAAATACATATAGTAATTTATCCACCCACAGTAATTTAAATTATCAACATTTACTTATAAAACATTTGACTAATTAATTAATCATTATTTTGTATATTATATTTAAATTATATTATATTATTAGTATATAGTCTATTATTATATAATAATATATTTTTATATTATATTTTTCTATATTATGGCACATACATATTAAGAACATTTCTGCACACAGTACCACATTACAGGCACTGAAAATATGATTTATTAAGGTTGTGTAAGGTGTAACATGAAACATAAATAAAAAATCTTAACTCTGTTTTCTCTATAGCCAAAAGCTCTCAAGCTTTTAGGAATGGAGGTAAGCAAGTATTTGATTAATATTCTAAGAATGTTGTTTTATGTTTGCATAAACTGATATAGTTCATTTACAAGCATTAGAAATGTTCTGAAAAACTAAATACAATGGGCCAAAATATGAGCAGTGATTCTGAGTGTGCCAAACTACAGTATAGTGTATATTTGATACATTATACCAGGTAAATGTACAGGCGAGTTGTAATTTCATGTTTGGACTGGTATGTTTACTGGTGATTCATGTTTCCTTAATGTTTCTTTGTGATCCTGAAATGTAAAACATTCCCCAATGTTTCTCCACTAGGTTCCAGAGTAATAGTCTCCACCATTCCCTGCCTCTACCCCGTTACCAGTTCCTATGGCAAAGACCTCCCTTCCTTTCCTGAATGGTCCTATATTTGGAACATCTGTATGTGCTGCAGCCACAAGATGCTTAAGCTTTCACTCAGGTGACCATTTTTCTACTCCATGTAAAAAATCTATGTCACTCTTTGTTTCTCTTAAGCATCATTTTATATTAATATTTGTTGTTGAGAATACTCTTTCATAATACATTTACCTAGAACTATTTATTTTAATTGGCTTGGAGATGGTGGGCCTGTTTTATTAAAGCTCTTCAAGGCTGGAGAGGATACACTTTCATCAGTGAAACTGGGTGATCCAGCAAACCTGGATTTGTTAGCAAATGTGTTCAATCCTGGTCCAGATGCATTCCAGGTTTGTGGGATCACCCAGCTTCACTGATCAAAGTGTGTCCTCTCCAGCCTTGGAGAGCTAGGCCCTGTCCTTCTGTAAAATCATAACTTTGAAGAATACTGCTAAAACTACGCTGTGCCAAGGTTTTTTGGAAGCCTCAATCCCTTAATATGTTGTAATGGATATCCTTCTGGACATAGGATTTGTTTAGTGACTGGTAGTAGCAGTGAGGGGAGGGAATTTCCAGAGGAATATTACAGTACTGTCTTCTGATATCATTAAAAGTAATAAATTATTACACTGACACTACTTAACAAATTAATAAGGTGCTACCTAAATATATCATTATAGATAATATTTTAAAAGCCTTTAAGCTTCAAGAAAAATAAAAAATATCAGTGAAGAAGGCTAATACTAGGCAAATTCTCATTTAGAATATGGGATGGAAAAAAATGTTCATATATCATATTTTCTCGATTCTGTAGGCTTAGTCTTTTCTTATTCCTGTATTTTGTTTTTATTTGTTATTTTTGCCTGAATATATACTATATTAGTGTTGCCACCTCACTTTTCTATAGGATGATCCTCCTACTAAAGGGAAAAAAAAGAAGAAGAAAAAGGAAGAAGAAATAGACATTGATGTGGATGATCCAGAGGTTAGCCGCTTCCAGTATCCCTTCCATGAGCTAATGATCTGGGCTGTGCTCATGAAAAGGCAAAAGATGGCTCTTTTTCTGTGGCAACGTGGAGAGGAAACAATGGCCAAAGCACTGGTAGCATGCAAGCTATACAAGTCTATGGCTCATGAGTCCTCTGAGAGTGACCTTGTGGATGACATCTCCCAAGACTTGGACAACAATTCAAAGTATGTGTTTTATTCATTAAAATCCCCAAATTTTCATATTTTTTTGATTTAAAAAGAAAGTATAGGATAAGTTTAGGCAAAGCCTAAACTCAACTGAACTTTCAGCTGCTGTTCCCTTATGAATGTACTGTATTTCTGTTTTTTCATTTTTATTCACTTTTGTAATGCTGTTCTACAGTAAGATTGCTTAAATTATTTTCTTCTTTTATTTGACTGTCTGAGATATTTACGTCATTTTTTTTTCCTTCTTAGGGATTTTGGTCAGCTGGCTGTGGAATTACTGGATCAATCCTACAAACATGATGAACAAGTTGCCATGAAGCTTCTAACGTATGAGCTAAAGAACTGGAGTAACTCTACTTGTCTAAAACTAGCAGTGGCTGCCAAACATCGGGATTTCATAGCCCACACATGCAGTCAGATGTTACTGACTGATATGTGGATGGGACGCCTACGAATGAGGAAAAATCCAGGTCTCAAGGTAATCCAAGATTATGCTTTCAGTGTTTTCAGCCCTCCTTTATATATATTGTCTTTTGGGTAAACTTGATTGTTATATGTCTTTTTAAAGTATACATCAGCCTAACAACCTGCTCACAGGCGTTTGATTGTAATATACCTGCTGTACAGTCTGAGATCATACATGTCAGTTACTTGAAACACAAAGTGAATCAGAGCAGACTATGGAAGAGACAAATGTGTGGAAAAAACAGGAATAGCTGTTTTTTTGACATATTTGCCAATTTGTTGTGCATTCTTTCGCAGTCACCGAAAAACCAACCTCCATCAGGGTGCATCTCCCCACAGCCACCCCACTCCCCCACCACAGCACATACCTCCAAAACCACCTCATCCCTGCAATTGCAGCACATCCCGCTACCAACACCTTACAAAACAATCCCAGCCCTCTCAGCCACCGTTCTTGTTTTCAGCTTCCCCTTTTCTACCCACTTCACCCTCTGGTCAGAGCCCCTCCATCCACCAAACTTAATTTCTGTAGCCACATCACACCCCTTCTCTCTGCACCCTCTCACCACAAAGTACAGTTTCCTTCCATCACAGCGTCCTCTCCCATTCAATTATCCCCCTCATCCATTCATTTACAAATACCCCTGGCCACCTATCTCACTGAACTAAGTAAAATAACCCCCTATAAAACACCTTGCCACCTGATATAACCCAGTTATCCCACCTACCTTGCTACCTGCTCACAGCATTTCCCTTTCACATGCCTCTCTTGCTGGTCACATGACCTCCTGCTGACCCCCCTGATCACTCTGATTATCTCCCCAAGCAGCTAACTTTTGGGCTCAAAAAAATTCCCTCCCTTTCATTTCCCCTCTGGCTCACAGATCTTCTCTTCAATGCACGCTTAGCTCACAATGGCAGTTTGCCATCCGTCTCACAGGTCCCTACCAACCGAGTCCTCTCCCACCTAATAGCCCTTCCATGCAACACAGATTTCTCCAGCATGGAAACTCTCTCAACAATACATACACCCACCTCACCCCTCATTCACCATGTTCCCTTAGAGCCTGCTGCTCACACCTAGTCCTAGTTCACAGCACCATCCTTATTGACCCCTACTGCACAGACCCTCTCCAACACCATCTGTTAGTAGAGACAACTCTATAATTTCTGTAAACAGAAAAAAGGACTGAAAACATTTTGCAGCATGTTTCAAAATTAGGTAAAACTAGTTCTGTCATGAAAAGATCTCTTGTCCTGGATTGTGTATGAACAACCATCCTAAAACATAGGAGCCGTAAACCTATGTGTATTCATAGCCTTATCCTGACCAGTTTATAAAAGTATGTATTCATAAGAAAGCCATTATAATGATATTTTAAGTGGTTTAATTTTGTATTACTTATTGTGCTGCCTTGTATGAAATGGACCAAAGTAAGAAAAGCCCTGGGCATTTAGTAATTGCGGACAAATACAGAAGCTGCTGTTCATGTCTCACTAGACTGGATGGCACGCCTCACATGTGAAAACCATGTCACAGTCTGAGAATTGCTGGACTGTAATAATGCAGCTTTATCCCAAATCAATAAGCACAAACTGCAAGAAGTTATAAGAAAGTTACCATATGTGCAAAAAAAAACCTGAACTTGTAGAGACTGACTTTTATCATAATAAATAAAGCAGGTTATGAATTCTGTTTGTTTCTAAATACAGGTAATAATGGGCATTCTTCTACCTCCAACAATATTGTTTTTGGAATTCCGGTCCCAAGATGACCTCTCATATCATACCTCCAAAGAATATGAAGAAGGAAAAGAAAAAGAAGATGATAATGCTGTAAGAAATTTGTCAAAACATCATTCTCTGTATGTCTATGGAAGTATGATGAATGCCATACCATAGCTATCAGTCTTATTTAGGCCTGTGTTGTGTAAATGGCATCAGACAACAGTTTAAGATGCTTCTGAGATCATTTAGAATTTACTGACCGGTGTATTTGACCCACAGTTGAAAGCCTTCTGAATTGTTTGACCTTAGACTGTCTCAAGGACATATGACTATGGTAGGACATTAGATTGTGAGTCCCTCTGAGGGACAGTTGGTGATATGACTATGGACATTGTAAAGCACTTCGTAATATGTTGGCACTATATAAATACAACATAATAATAGTAATAAACTCTTGTATAGGATGCAAGACAAAAAAATGGATGATAGTGCATGTTGCTTTTTTAATCTTAGCACAAGAGTATTTGACCTATTTTATTATGCTTCTCAATATGTTCATTTATTCTAGGATGGAAATGCTGATGCCAATTCTAGGAAAGGTGATGAAGAGAATGGAAACAAGAAACAAAGAAGTATACCAATTGGCACTAAAATTTATGAATTTTACAATGCCCCAATTGTCAAGTTCTGGTTTTATACAGTAAGTGGATGGCTGGTTTTTAGTTGTGTTAATCTACAATACAAGATGCACAAAGTTTTGTCTTGGAAATGGTGTGATTTAGACTCTATAACAGTGTTTCTCAACCTTTTGACCATTGGGGAACACAGGTCTTCAGAAAATCTCTACTACAATTACTATATCCACTACTCACAGTAAAAAATGTGGTTATTTGGAAGGATACCTCCTACAGTGCTGAATAGTGGGTAGAATGTTACCCCCTCAGATAGCCAAAAATATCACTGGTGTCAGACTGACCTCAGAGGCACAAACTGCTCATTGCTCAAAGAATCCGTAGCAACATCTGGATGAACTCTAGGCTTCCATGGGATCAGAAACGGAGCAGTAATTTTTGCTAGCCAATGAAAAACATCCCTATTTACTTCCTATTATACAAATCATTTACTTACTATTATCTGCTACGTCTCCTATCTCCAAACAAAGCTATACCATGCTGTCTCCGAATATAATGTCCCCTATTTACTGTGACAGTTTTCTCCAGCTCAATTTATATTTAACATGTGTGGCTTTAAGGTGATCTCAACGGCCAGATTTGAAGCCCCTCTGCTATGTGAGTTAACAACCCCTCTCTCAATACAGTGCAGGGGATATGGCAAACTTGATTGCATATTTTTACCTGTTTTCACCCCAAGATAAAGAGACAAGTCAGTCTAAATGTTGGTAAAAGGAAAACCCTTTATTTTGCTCTCTCTCTGAACATCTTGTAGCCTTACTATGTATCTTACCAAAGTCTTACAACAGTGAACCCCCGCCCCAAAAAAAAAAAAAAAAAACAACCTCCCACAGGATTCTGGAAAAAACAGAATGCCAGTCTTTGAGGAGAAGATAGCTGTAAGCTCCAAAAAGCTTTGACACTATTACCAACACAGCCTGCATTACCCACTACCACACACTTTTTATTAACAAAAGGCGAACTGTTTCCTAATTGTTCTGACAAATAGCTTTCAGCAACATTGTGAACAGCACTAAACCCCCCCCCCAACATTTGAAGATGAATGTCTTGCAGTTTTTACTGGAGTTCTTCCTACCTAAACCTCAACAGTTGAATAGCCAGCTGTAAAACAATACATTGCATATGTGTATATATATATTTATATATATATATATATATATATATATATATATTATATATATCTGTCTATTCTGCATTTTTACTATTCATGGAATGTGAATGCTTTTTCTAGTTGTCCAGAAGATTGATATACCCATCTGTTTTTTAATACTGTATTTATTCAACAGAAAACAAAACATCAATCCAGTTTATACATGATGTCAAATGAGTCACTTTCTATTCTAGTGGCTGAGATTGTGCACCGGCCATGCCATAATGATTTTATTTTATGCTTCAGTTATTTGGACTGAAGGAATTCATTATCTCCATCTTCTATGAACCTTTCTTAGGTCAGATCAGAGTTCAGCACAGAGGTGATCTTTGTATTAAACCATTTGACCTTTCTCCGTAATTCTCTACAATCATCCTAAAGGGGATTATACAACCAGAGATCAAGGACAAAACAAATTCCTTTAAGTTATTCTCTGGCACCTTTTTTTTCACAATGCCTCCAATAATGATTGTGACACAAAGGCACCTGTTTATGTTCATTGCAACAATACATCTCCTAGTTGCAGTCATACAGCCTTTTATTTATCTAGTTTCCGATAGTAGATATTAATATAGCAAAGTTGTTTACCTTTACATAGTATCATATTACTATAATATATAAAAAATGTATTTTTTTCAGATTTCATACTTAGGATATCTTATGTTATTTAATTACATAATTCTGGTGAAAATGGAGCGCTGGCCTTCGATTCAGGAATGGATTGTCATCTCATATATTTTAACCCTTGCATTGGAGAAAGTTAGAGAGGTGAGAACTGAATATTGCATGCCCATACAGTCAACACTAGATTGGTTCTATTTAAAAAGCAGTAAATCTGACTGATTCATTCAGTGATCACTTACTTACTGGGCAGCATGGTGGCTCGGTGGTTAGCATTCTGGCTTTTGCAGTGTTAGGTCCCAGGTTCGAATCTCAGTCAGAACCCTATCTGCAGTACTTTGATTCCAAAAACATGCAGTTAGGTTCATTGCCTTCCCCCAAAAATTGACCTTGGACTGTAATAAAAGACATATGTGAGTCCCTTTGAGGGACAGTTAGTGATATGGCTATAGACTTTGTACAGCTCTGTGTAATATGTTGGTGCTATATAGATACTGTGTAATAAAAAAACACATGGACCCTGGATAATGTTTAGGAAAACACATACTCTCTGCTTTTTACATAGACCTCCAAAGTATACATTGAATGCTGATGCTATTAATGCAAATACGTTGCAAGATATTGCAACATTGTAATGATACCATAGCAGACAACTTATCACATTTCTCTCTGTCATCACCAACATAGCATATTATGCAGAACCTTATATACATCTTTTCTGCAATCACTACCCCACTAATCACTATAGACTATTTCAGAAATTGCAGTACACTGCAGCAATTTTCTACAGACTCAACTGCAGTCCCAACAGCTTTAATTCATCCTGTGTCACTGTCTGTATCTGTCTGTCATTTGCAACCCCTATTTAATGTACAGTGCTGCGTAATATGATAGCGCTATATAAATCCTGTTTATATATTAATAATAATAATTATAATAATATTATTAATAATAATGTAAATTGTAGTGATTGAAAAGTATTGTGTACACACAGCTGCAGCAGAATGTGCCCAATCATGTGGGTTTCCACTTTATGTATGAAAGGGGTTCAATATATAATAGGACCAGTTTTAAAAAAATAAACTACTAAAATTTTTAAAAGCTTCTATGCTTCTAAGTTTTAACCTTTTTGTTAGATTTTGTTAGATGAAATAAACATATGCATGTATTTTTTTTAATTGCTATACTTTTTCAGATTCTAATGTCTGAACCAGGGAAGCTGAGCCAAAAAGTGAAAGTTTGGTTACAAGAGTATTGGAATATTACAGACCTTGTGGCCATTTCAGTATTTATAATTGGAGCAATTTTACGACTTCAAAATCAGCCCTACATGGGATATGGTAGAGTCATTTACTGCGTGGATATCATCTTTTGGTATATTCGCGTTTTGGATATTTTTGGAGTCAACAAGTACCTTGGACCCTACGTAATGATGATAGGAAAAATGGTAAGTGAAAATATAAACATAGATACATGTTAATCATAACTAAGGGTTCTGTTTATGTTTTAGTTTATAGTAAGTGAGCCTTTACTGAGTATATCATCCCGTGATTCACTAATCATGCTGTATATTAGGAAATATCTCACTTATCACACTTGAAGATATTTCACTTATATCAAGTTGTAGTCTGTGGTCTATTTCTTGTTTCCTGTGAGTACACTTTGAATTTCTCCAACCATGTAAAAATGGCTTTTATCTAGAAACCCTTTTTTTCTTATTTTTATCTGACAAGCCCAGTTAGCTAAAAGCAGTACTGGTTACTTGTCAGAGTTTAGGGTCAGGGTTATGGTTCAGCAAAGTGGTTGTTTGAAAACAGCATAACCAGGCAGTCATTCAAAGGACATTCCAAATTGATATTTCAAAATTGGAGCAAGTTAGTGTTTTCTTTGTGTGTGTGTGTCGGGGGGGGGGGGGGGGTAATCCAAATTAAACTAATGAGGGTCCACTAGTTTGAAGTAATGTTCCTAATACCTAATAGTAACGAAAATAAAAATATGTTAGGTAATACGTTGTGCAGAAACCCGTACATCAGCCTGGCTTAAGCTACTTAGAACTATTGATGCAGAACAGACCTATAAGACTGAAGTTTTATTTTAACAGGCAGCTTTGTGAGTTGAGCAGTATCTTCAACATAAGCAAGTTTAATAAACAAGACAGATAATAATTACATTTCACAAGATGATTTGTGGTTTGCATGCACTGACTGATAAGACATATTGCATAAATTAAAAAAAAGGTGAAACAATAAAATACTTTGTATCTATAGCCCAAACTTTAATTTTGTAGTTTTGGATGGAATGAGAATGGTAAAGACCTCTGTCAGGTTTTGTCACGGGTAACCTAAATAAATTATTTTCCAATAAGGGAAATCTGACTTTGTGACAACTGTCACTAAGACTTCTGACAAGTGAAAATTCCCCCACGCTCCTTCTGTATTCTAAAAAAAAAAAGGGAAATCTCTCATATTGGATATAAAGTAAAAGAACTGAACCAATAAGGAGTTATAACTAATACCTTAGTTTGTTTAAGACTATAAAAATCTAGCTGCATAGACACCTTAAAGTTATAATCGAATAAATAAGGGAGTTCATATACCTGTGTATTCGTAAAGAATGCCTCATTTATTGTTAAACAAGTATTGCAGTGTTTAATTTATGTTTTAGTACCCCATCTTTTCATTTTTCCACTTTTTTCTAGATGATTGACATGCTATATTTTGTGATTATCATGCTGGTGGTGCTGATGAGTTTCGGAGTAGCACGTCAAGCCATTTTGCACCCAGATGAGGAACCATCCTGGAGATTGGCCCGCAACATCTTCTACATGCCTTACTGGATGATCTACGGAGAGGTGTTTGCAGACCAGATAGACCGTAAGACTAGAGTTCATAGTAAGACACTGCTTCCTGTTACCCAGGCAGATGATCAGTCCAAATTAACAGATTACCTGTTTTAATTTGGAAAGCATACAAATTAGTGATTAAATGCACCATAAGCCTACCAAACTGTACCTATTGTTAGAGTAAATCAACAGCTAATAACATTATCTAGCATCAAAAATATGGTATCCAAAATGGTCTACGTTGCTCTGAGTTTTTGGGAAAGATAAAAGATAAAAACACGCTTAGACTGAATCCTTTATGTTTGAGAATTTTAAACTTGAGAGTGGCGATGATCATGATCACTGTGCAACATATATCTTCTACTTGCAAGGGAATTATTACTGAGTAAATGTGGTAAAAATTCAAAGTGTAAAGAATACCCAACCACATGCAATAACATTTAAAAGCAGAATTTGTTTGTACATGATTGGATGATCGAAGTCAATACAACTTTGTTACATTCACTAAGCTAAATTTAAATATTCTTCAATATTACCAATTCCTTTACAAAATCAGGCTCAATGAGCCTGATTAATAAATTCTGCCCGAGACTGTAGAACATGGACTATCATAAGAGAACCTGGATTATCAAGCAGACCAGGAAAGGATCTGGTCCAGGATTGAACAGTTGCCAACTAATAGTAAACAATTTTTAAGAAATCATTTGCTGGATCACCCCGGTTCTTCCATGATAGTCTATCTTCTCCGGTCTTAGAGAGCTTTAATAAATCAGACCTGATGTGTTACTGTTATATATACAATATACTGTATATAAGATACCGAAGATTGTGATCAGCCAAAACTCAATTTGCAGCACTGCAGGCCTTTAGTAGTAACTGCACATACTGTGGATGTCCATCCTAATGCTGTTTAATTGGAAAGTGTAGTAGTAGCAAGCTTACCTTTAACATTTAAAACAGACTTTGTATTAAAAGTTCGAGGAACTGCTACCCACCTGGGCCCTCTCCCCACGCAAACACAATAAATATGATTACGCACCTTACACTCTGCCTTCTGGGCACCTAGCCTGCCTGAGAAATTCTTGACTTGCTCAGGGTTCCTCACTAAGGCTGAGTGATGTTACTCTGGACAAAGCAGCTGGAAGCTATGGTGTATGGAAACTTTTTACCCATCGTGATTTTTGGTGTGTAATTGTGATTTTTTTTTATAGGCAAATTCATATTTAAAGAAATGTATAGGCACTTCCCTGTTTTACTCAAGCCTCTATACTTCCATTATGATATAGACATGTTTGCTTACAATTAAAGCAACTTTACTTTTATCCAATTAATTATGTGTATGTTAGATGTTGTTCTTTATACTTTATTGGTTATTCATGATCTTCATAGTTCAAGGTGATAAATCTTTTAAGAGGTAATACATTGGAGATGATGCCTTTGTGTCATTACTATAATTTTTTTATAATTAAGAAGCAGAAGGACTTGTAAGGGTAATGTATATTCTAACAATTCTGAGAATCCAAAGTTAAAGTTGATCATCTGCCAACCTCATAATATTCTAGCAGCTTTTGCCACTTAATTATTGATGGATATCTCATTCAATGGATTTAGAACAATATTATGCTATACGTTATATTACGGTATATCTGTTTGTAAAGCATGTTCACCCTACCATTATAATTTTTGACTTAATTTGTATTTTTCATTAGCTAGAACTCTAGTACAGCCACATTAATATATGGGTTGTTTTTTTACAATGCTAATGCAGCTCAGTCAAGCAGTGGTTTTACTTATTTGGGTTATAGATGAGTTTAGTCAGTAATGAGCACTTGTTCATTTGGATTTGCTAGCTGGAACGAGCTGGAAAGCCTCTTCAACTGATCGGTGTTTAGTTTCCCTTTCCATAAATTTCAAATGCATCTCATGAAAAAAAGGCTGTGTTTAGAAGAGTAAATGTGCCCTATTAATATGTTATCCACAGAGCCAAAGGGCAGATCCTTAACCGCAACCATTCAATTACCAGATGCTTTTCTCTTTGCTAAGGGCTACTGCACGCTATCCTTGTAAAAAAGCTTGTTGTTAGGTTGGAACACAGAATTATGGGAAAATAGATAACCTTCATACAATGCTTTACTGAAGAGGTGTATGTGTAAACTTTATAGCCATTTGTTGCAACATCCTTTAGTAATACTTGTGTGATAGGGAGTTGATATTTTGTGATAGATTTTATAACAGGTTTCCTCAGTTCCATACTCTCGGAACATGGCCAACTAGACTATACTTCTGTAGATCATCTAGAAATGACATTCAAGTTGGTTACTTTTGATTGCTGATATTTTAATGAAAAGGAAAACCGACATCATGTTTTAATTGCTGTCATTGTTTGGGAGAGCATCTTCCCAAGCATTGGTATCATCAGGTATAAGAACCTGAAAGGTTATGTACCCTGTCTATCAAGACAAACAAGTCCAAAAAGACAAGACCTATATCCTTTTCTTTTGAGCTTACATAGCAAAGTGAAGTATTTAGTTAGATTCCTTTTCAGTATATATTTCTTTTCTCCTGGTGAGATCTTGAATTAGGAAGCACCTGGCTTTTTCACATGCTTACCGTACTGAAAAGTTCTGAGTATTTCGCTATGCTCCCAACAGCTGTGGGGTGTATTATCACTGAAGTCAAAAAAGGTGACTGCTGTGGTAACTCAGGCTTGCGCAGTAGGAGCAGCCAAGAGCCTCCCAGGGTGCGTGACGTAGGTATCCTGGGAGGCTCTGCGCTTCCTTACATTCTGGATCACCTCGCTGATCCAGAATTTAGGGGGCAGTGCTGCACCATTTTTTTTTTTAAACGGTGTTACGCTTAAAGAAAAAACAAAAACAAATTTTTTTGTAAAGTGAAAATTCGAAAATTCCAAGTTAAACAGTTACATATTCCAGTTCCATATTTTTCCATGTTGAGCAAAACAACAAGTTTATTTACCTGTCTCCATCTCCAACTGCACTGGTAATTTACTTTTTCCCCATTCCATTTAACCACTGAAAGTGACAAGATTTACCTCTGTTAGTAGGGGGCATATGTCTCACTTGTTTTCCCCTATGTGACATTGTTGGTGCTTGATAGTTGTTCACTCAGGCACTGTCACATGAGGGCAGGAAGACAGTACATACGGCTTTCCCACTTTTAACAGCAAAACGGAGCAGAAGGTGCATGAAGGGAAGGTAAGTATGTCCAGCTAGATAGGGTGGTAGTTAGGCAACCTGTTGGTTTGCCCCACAACTCATAGGCTTACTTTAAACGGTCAATGGTCAGTCTTTAGGCCAGGCATGGGCAAACTACGGCCCGCGGGCTGTAAACGTTTCAATACGGTTGTTTCTCTGGCCCTTTGGGTGTTCGGCGGCTCTGGCCGGTGCCACCCTAAGCAGAATAAAGGGAAGGAGCCCGCTGGGGGGGGGCGCACCGGCCAGAGCAACAAAACACGTCCCCCGTTGGTATCCCAGCTTGTGGAGGTGGGAAGGCTGTGTCCCTGCACACAACCCGCCCACTTTCCTATCAAAGGCTCAGATCTGTGATGAAAGAGTGGGCGGAGTTCTGCTATCATGACGTCGCATTCAGTGGCGTCATGATGGCATAACCGCGCCCACTATCCCATCAGCCTGGCCCCTCTTTCAAATTTTATAATGTGGCCCCTGACTGAAAAATATTGCCCACCCCTGCTATAGGTGGATGTCCCTGTAATGACAAGACCAGGTGTGCTGTCCCAGAGATGAACTAGATGACAATATCAACCAAATGTACTTATTTGAAATAAAAATGCGTACATTGATAACAATAAAAACAGAGCCACAGATTACAAAGAAGAAACCTCAATTCCACGAAAAATGTATCAGTCAAAAAATATAAAAATAAATCTTTAGTTCTATTGTCATTTCAAAGTCACTGTGCAGTATTCCAAACAAAATGTGTTTTCAAAAATCTACTCCAGTGTTGATAAAGTGCTCTAGCGCTGATGTTTAATGTCAATGTACACAAAAATGATTACAAATTCCTTCACTAATCCCCAAGTGAAAACAGACTGTCCAGATAAATTATAAGTCCAAAATATTAGGCAGGTCAAAAGAGTGCTCGTTATAAACTTGCAAGCTTACAGTCAGTGTAAGGCAAGTTAGTTATCTTTATTGTGGGTTGTTGGAACTCAATACTTCCTTAATGTCCCAAAATTGTTAGGAAACTAAAGGCATTAAAAAAAAATTACGATATTATTGGTAAAAGGAAATATAAACTAGTCAACTTACATTAATCTATGCTCTGCCCAGAAAAAGTGTAGTCAAAACCTCATCCAACTGATACCACCAGCTGGCATCTTGTCCATATGTGAGTGGTGATATAAGAGCTCTTGTTTCCCACCAGTGCTGATAGAAATAATACAATTTCTGTAGGTAAGAGAAAACTTGGCAGAACCTGTGTTATCATGTGATAATATGCAGTAATTATGTTTATTATAGTTTAATTTATTGTTGTTTAATCATTTCCTTTTTTTTGTGTTTTGTTCCTCTGCTAAACAGTGTATGCAATGGAGATAAACCGTAAGTATGCCATCTTCTATTTTTCTGTGTTTCTTGCATATGTACGCAGATATGGGGTACTACATATTTCTGTTCACTCTGCATGGGATAATTCACCTAGCTTACAGAATGTGTTGAAAATTCATAATTTTTGGTGATTGAATGGCTCATTTAGTAAATCAACCCAATGCATAGCATAAATATTACCTTTTTAATGTATATAAAAAAGTTTAATACCTATTTCAGGTAATGGTTGGATATTTTTGGACGGTTCTTTCCATCTATTAAAACCGTCCAAAAGTGTTAGTTTCAAGCCGGATTCACTGAAGTTGGGCTGGGGGTACATAAATGTGCTTTGTATTGTGCACTGTTATGTGGTCAGGCAGTCCATTTGTTTGACTGGGATGCCTATTTCATGGCACGGGAACAGTTGTCAAAAGCGTTACTGTGCATACATGGTGCCAAGCTTTATACATTTTCTTTATATATACTACTTTGTCAATCAGTTACAGTATATACACTACACCGATAGGAGAGCTTCTAATAGGAGAGCTGCTGATAAATATTATTTACATGCTGGTATTATTGTTATAGTAGAAATAATAAGTAAGCTGTTATGTTTTATTACAGCTCCCTGTGGCGATAATCTGTACGATGATGATGGAAAGCGCCTTCCTCCTTGTATTCCTGGTGCTTGGCTCACTCCAGCCATTATGGCCTGTTATTTATTGGTTGCAAATATCCTCCTAGTGAACCTTTTAATAGCAGTGTTCAAGTAAGTTCCTATTGGCTATACTTGTAAAGCAACACATAAATGAGATACAATGTATTGTAGAGGAAGTGAAAGCAATGACTTTAGTAATTAATGGTACTGATTGTATCATGGTTGCTGTAGAGGCCACAAATGTAATCGCCATGTCTTTCAAGAGTATTTACCAAGGCAAAATGCAGTAGGGCTTAGAAATTAGTCAGATTTTTTATTGATTTGAATGTATTAATCTTGCAAAAGCTAAATTCGGATTTCACCTGTATATCACTATTGTTAACTGTTAATCTGCTCATTGCCCTGGGAAATGTTTGTGATTCTGTGTCTGACAGCAACAAACATGATGATGAATCTATGTAGACATTAGGTTAAACTAAAGATGTTGCTGTGCACATAGGTTTACTTGGTGGCCTACAGAAAGCAGGCAGATAGTGTTTAAGAGAAGGCAGATGGTAATGTAAGCTTATTAAGAAAGCAATGTGCAGCTTGGATAAGTCTTAATTCTTCTAATGAAGCCATTTCTCAAGGCAGCATAAACATTGCATTCATATAGAACGCCACCATCTGCTGTCAGGTTTCACACTACACAAGAGAATTGTCGTTTTGGAACATAATATTGCCTAAAGGGCAGGAGTAGTTAAAGTACACTTATCCTTAGCGACCCCCTTTGCCATAATTACTTACCTAATACTGAACCTTTGGTCAGAACTCTATAGTCCCATTCTCATTCCTTGGAAATCCTGGAAACATTGATGGTAGTTCATAGATTTCTTTTCCAATAATAAAAGAAATTAAATCTGTGGTATGCATGTTTAGGTTTATGCTTTAGCTGGCTAAAGAAAAATTTGCAAATAAGAGGCCGGAATTACAGGTAAGTATTTGCAATTACAAATTGCTCAGAGAAGAGGGAGGGCTCCAATGAGGATAACCTGCTCTAATTGATCTCCACAAAGTAAACTTCTATGGATGTCAATATTTAAAATTTTGCCTAACAACAAGATGCTGCCAATGCTTAAGCCTCCGAGAGAAAGTATCCTGTCTGGTCAGACCTTGCTGGGTGTGCAGAAGGGCAACCACTGTATAAGACTGCTGTGGGGACATCCCTGGTTCCTTTCAGAAGGCCTAGTGGCTCACCTAGCCCTATGCTAGGCTGCATGGTTTTGCCAATTGTACCTGTGAGCCAGGCTAGAGCCTGTATCTCTGCACCAGAGCTGCAAACATTTCATGCCTTCTAAGAATCATTACAGCATGACCCTTCTTGCTCTTCCTCCAGCATCAAGGTTCACATCTAGGACTCTCTCATTTCTTAGAACTCCAGGACTTACCCACAAAATGTGACTCGCGGCTTTTGCATACTCAATGACTGGATATCACATGGCATTGCTTGACATGACGCTGCTTGCTTTGCTTATGTACATATGTTTAAGGACTGATGCTTTCCTCTGCATTTTCATAAACATATTTATTATGTGCCAAGTGCCATCAGGAGACTCATTATGCCATCAACAGAGGTAACGGTTAATACTATCAGGGTTCTCAAATGCACAAAAGGCCTTTGATTGAGTGGACTGGATATTTATACAATAGACGCTATAACTTATATGTTTAGGAAACAATTAGATGTCCTTGATAAGGTCAATATACTCCCACCCCTCTGCCTCAGTTAGGAGAAGTGGCTACGTGTTGGACTAAATATCCAATGGTATTCATCATGAGTGTCCCCTGTCCCCACCCTAGATTTATTCTCACCCTGGAGCCTTAACACTCTATACATGCTAATCAAGACAACATGGGTCCTCATAGACTGTTACAGCATACACTGATGACCTGCTTTTTGTGGTCACCGGTCCTAATACTTCATTGCCTACCCAATAGCATGAATTCTTCATATATGGATTCCATTCCCTCTTCAAAATAAACTTTTAAAATTGGAAGTAGTTAATGTTTCTCCATCACTAGATCATCAGGAGCAGTAAGCCAACTATTTTCTTTCAAATGAGCAAAGGGAGCCATAAAATATCTAGGTATGCTAGTGACCTACTATATTGTTTGTCCCTGGTGTTTAAATTAAATTTTTATCTTTTACTGTCCAAGATAAAAACAAATGCACATCAACGAGACTTTGATACATTTAAGTGTTTCGGCCATATACATATATTTAAAATACATAGTCTACAAAGGGTCCTGTATTTCCTGAGACTCTTTCTCTGGACTCTCCCAGTATTGATTTTTTACTTCAAAACACTCTCATGTTTTCACTTTCTTATTATGTAATAAAAGTCTTTTTTATAAACCAGAGGCAGTTGTTTTGCTTTAGACTGGTGAGTAGCTTGGGAGTTTCAGACATATCACCTTAGTATATTTTATGGCATTTTGGCAGTACAATTGATTACTGCTGCTATGAGGACCATAAACAGTCGGTCAGGGTTGAGCAATCATTCATAAAGTCTCCTCTCCACTTACGTGGTTGAAAGTTCGTAATCCAAAATCAAGTCACTTGCCACAAATGGCGTCTACCAGAACACAATTGATTGCCAGAGCCTACTTCTGTGTTTCTGATTTGGGGGTACCCATTCTTTCCCATGGGGTGGGAAGGCCCAGGTTTTATTGGATTACTCCTGTGATCTTTGTAGAGCCCAAAAGTCTCATTTCTTTTGTTGCCATCCTTTCGGGAATTGTTTTTCCCATCTCATGACTGTATTAGAGTCACTTTGTATGGGGAGAGGGATAACTCCTTCCTTTCTTTTCTTTACTGCTTGCTTAACAGAGCACCCTCTGATTATGCTCTGCCATTTTGCTGGCTTTGTAATCTGCATTGTACTATGCAGTGGGTTTCTTATCTGCATGTGGTGGATCAGGTACAATTTTTACTTGTGCTCTTATCTGGGGTTTGTTACTGCATTTATTTGACTGCTGCAGTATTTTTCAGACACATTGTTAGAATTATTCTCTTTTCCTTTCTCCTAAATAAATAAATAATGTTATAAAAATTGTAGAATCTGTGAGCAAGCTCTTTATTGCAGAGGGGAAATGCTGTGCCTCATCCACAATATCACAAATATATCTGCCCTTTTTCAGTATTCTTTTGAATGTACACTGCTCAGCTTAGTATACATTCTTGGAATATCTGTGTCAGAATGAACTCCCATCACATACACATAATTTATGTTCTTCTGATTAGCCAGTTTAGATGGCTAAACCCAGAAAAAGACAAGGCGAAGGTCTTATCCATGAAGATGGAGTTAGTGCAAGTGGAATTATTTTGGCTCCCTTTGCCATTTCTGGCAAAAATGTTTTTGTCATAGACCAAAAACAAGCATACTGTGTATGTGTCCAAAACAAAAAAAAAAAAAAAAACTTTGTGTGGCAATGGCATTTTCCATACTTTTGCCAATACAATGTTACTTTAAGGATATCTGTTTGTGGAGCAATGCCACAACTGCTAACCCATACTTAACCTATCATAAACAATAATTAGGAAGTGGTGTGTATAACATAGCACCACCAGTGAACTTTAATGTGGCATTAAACATGAGTTATTAAAGCTAAGCAATCTGGAGACTTTACTGAGTAATTAGAAAGATAGTCTGATTCACTGAAGGAATTGGATTTTTTACTACAGGTTTGCCGCAAGGCATTTAAACTGAGCTTAAGCTGGGTTTAAAGAACGTTTATTTTTTTCAGTAACTAAAAAAGTCAAATATTAAAATACATCATTGTTAATACATCTCCTTACTGACTAAACTTGAGATGGATATGGTAGAAAATACATTTTGTGTCAGACTATAGGAATAATGCATGCACCCAAAGATTTAACTACAGTTAATTAGTAGATAGATATCATGGATTTGAACATCATAGTACCATAGTAGATTATTTTTTAACCTAGAACCTTTAACAAGTTAAAACTAAGTTACAAATATTTATATTTTTCAGGATTGGCTGTTGGCATAAATTTGAAATGTGTATTGAAACATAGTTCTTCTTTTTGTCTAAGTGTCTGCCCATACTGAAGGCATGTGGGTTATTAATGTGGGAGCATTACCGTGCATTAGCCCAGTTAGGCCTGGCTGCAAGAACCCCAACTTTAGCTCCCCTACAAAAATATACTTCAGTGCGGACAGATGCTAAATATTGAGTTTTGGCTTTATTTGCGAACACCATATAGTCCAGTATAAATGAACATTAAACAGATTTGGAGTCATTTGTTTGTCCTAACATTTTCATTTGTTTTCTAGCAATCTTACTATTACTTTACAAACAATTGTCACCGTTTTGCTGTTTTTTTTTTTTTTTTTTTATAGTAACACCTTTTTTGAAGTAAAGTCTATATCAAACCAAGTGTGGAAGTTTCAGCGTTACCAGCTCATTATGACTTTTCATGACCGGCCTGTCTTGCCTCCTCCAATGATAATCTTTAGTCACTTGTATATCATCATGAAACGTCTTTGCTGCCGCTGTAGGAAGATACATGAAGGGGAGCAGGATGAGAGAGACAGAGGCCTGAGTATGTTTATTTGATAACCTATACATGTATATATGAAAAATAAATGATCTCTATTCCTGCAGAAGTTGACAGGGTAGCAACTGCTATATCTAAAACAGTGTTTCTATTCCCCTTGTTGTTTGTAAATAATATAAAAAGTCTCCGTTTCTTTAGAAGCTGATTTCTAGTCAAAAACTATACTCCCTTCCTCTCTTTCTTTCTTGGCCCCTATATTAGCTGGCAATATAAAATTCTAAATGTACTTATTTTTCATCAATAACTTATCATGTGATGGTTTAGTCCCTTACCGTCCTTTACATCAGGTGGGCCATCTTTAGATGTCCATGTCACTTTATATTAACTGTTCAGTAGTAAAACCCTGTAAAAAAAATCTCAGAAGTGGATCCAGAAATGATGACATTGGTAACTGGAAAGAACAGGGAAGCAGCAGGCTCAAGCACATCCGTGGCGCTGGATCAGTGAGTCTCCGCTTCCATAAAAGTGGACTTTTTTGCTTTATAATGTAAGAAAAAATAAAAAGGGTAAGAAAGTCAAAAGATGGCAGAAGGAAAGGGTAGTGGGTGGGGTAGTTTTTGACTGGAGTTAGCTTTAAAGTGAGAGCTTTGGTTGGCTTTAAAAATTCCAGCTTTTGTTCACCTGTGCTTGAGACATGTGCTGGTATCGTCATAGCTTCCCTGCTACCCTACAATCCAGCTACCTTGTTGGTTCATCACTATGATAGTCTTCCTCCATGGTCAATAGACATTTTTGTGAGGCACAAGTAAATGAGCAAGCTCTATCACTAAAAGCAAGTACATGTGTTTTGCCACTTCAGATTGGCCAGTACAAGACGTAAATTAGAGGCTCTGCAGGTATATAGCTCTCCTCCTTTTTAAGGAAAAAAGGACATGTAAATGCTTTCCCTGTCATATGTTGTGCAATGCATGGTTTTACTGATTTGATGTATTACCTGTCCAAGTAAATATTTTCTGTAATCCTTCAGAGTTGTTTCTAAATGATGAAGAGTTGAAGAAATTGTATGAGTTTGAAGAGCAGTGCGTAGAAGAGTATTTCCAAGAGAAGGAGGATGAGCAGCAATCATCAAACGATGAACGTATTCGGGTTACTTCTGAAAGGTAATTTTATTTCAGAATTGTAAATAGGAGTATAGAAAACACGAGTTGTTTCTGCATAAATTCCAATGGACTCTTTGTTTACTTTTGTAGAGTTGAAAATATGTCCATGCGACTAGAAGAAGTGAATGAACGTGAACATTTCATGAAGGCCTCTTTGCAGACAGTTGACCTTCGGCTTTCCCAGCTAGAAGAACTTTCAGGAAGAATGGTTAATGCTCTTGAAAAACTTGCAGGAATTGACAAATCAGAGTTAATTCATGTACGCTCACGTGCTTCATCGGATGTAGATGGTGCTTATCTCTTACGACAAGGCAGTGTAAACAGTTCTGATGGCAACAGCCTATATAAATACCATGTTGAACCCGAGGAAATACCAGGTGATGACAGTGTAGGTTCCATGTCACCTGCTCTTGGTCTTCGTAGAAAAGCCTATTCTTTTGGAATGAAAGTAGAGAAAGGTGAGGAGGATCAAAACATGCAACTAGTGCCACGGCAGGCAAGTCTTCGTTATGCCTCAAGTGCAAATGCAGTAGCAACAAATGATTTTAACAAAATCACCCTAGGAATAGTTCCACATACAAATCAACTTTCTAGTATAGGTATCCGGACTCCAGAAAATGCTAACCATAATGGTAACTCTAGTGAAAATTCCGGTGAAGAAGTAGTAAAGCAACCTGATGTCCTAATGAATGGTCAGTCAGTAGCAGAAGTCACTGTTCCTGAGTTTTCAAACTCTCATTTAACAGTAGAAAGAACAAAACTAGAAGCCACCATCTCTTACCCCTTAGAAAAATCAAAAGCAATTCGTTATTACCCTGGTCAGTCATTTAACACTTGTCAGGCAACTATGACCAAATCTAGAAGTTTTTTCTTTACACAAGGTGGAAAACTAGTTGGCGGAGTTAACAACTGGACGACAGAATACAGCACAATTGTGGATCAGATGTGTACTCCAGCTATAGAAGACTGGGCAGACCGCTGGAGTTATCAAGGAGAAGGTTCTTGCAAGGAAACCCCAGAGATTCCAAATATTGTATCGGAGGCTGAGATCCAGGCTGAGCTAAAGCCATTGCTAACAGATACAGAAGATGAGAGCGACATAGGAGAGATAGAAAACAGTGCCTCCTTTCCTTGCCCACCTTTCACTGAAAGGACAGAGACAGAAAACTTACTGTCTGTGAAATCAGACAAGACTTGTGGCTTTGCTTCTCCTAGATCAAAAAGTTTACACTGCCATTCAAGAAAATCACGATCGTTAATGGATAAATTAGAAAGACCAGGACATGCAAGCAGCGTCATGAATATTGTTGTGGCCTGCGGTAGTGCAGCAGATGACTCAAAAACAAAGAAAGATAATGCATCCACAGAAACAGAGTGTTAATGTTAAATTATATTTATTTGATGTAGTTCAGTAAAACTGAAATGTGTTTAAAAATCTTCTGATATTTTTTTTACACTGCTGAAAAATAAAAAATATAATAAAATAACAAACACTTGACAATTCTATCACCTGGATTGCTTAAAGCCACACTACCTCAGTCATTTATTATTTGTTGATTCACCATTGACATTTACAATGTGGAATTCATCAATTGTCATGCTCACTGCCCAGCCAGAAAACTAAGCAGAACATTTATTTTTAGAAGCAAGACAGTAAAGTGTAGTAATAGGAAACCCTAGCACCGTAATGTCATTGAGAAAGTCAATTTCTTTGAATAAATATATTTATTAGCTTAATATATTTATAAGCTTATTATGAAGTATAAGAAAGACAACTGTAAATTAACACCACGGGTTACAAAATAAGTCTCCCCAGAACACACTTTGGTCAAACAACTATCTGATGTATATATTAGACACAAAAAATTGGAGTTTTCAAATATGCCTTGTTAGGGGTGTCCACATTCAGTCCTTGAAGGCCACATACAGGCCAGGATTTTCATATACATGGAATTTTCTTCTGACTCTTTGTAAAGCATAAGGTACAAAATGTTCTCTGGTAATAAAATGCTAATAATGTGTCTAGATCACAGCATCTAAGGACTGAGGTTAGACAGCCTTTTGTTATTAAGCTTAAAGTTAAATAAAAGCTTAAAGCTAATAATAATAATAATAATAAATTTAATTATAATACAACAAAATTAATATATGCACGCACATTGTCCAAATTATTATTGTTATTATTAAACAGGATTTATATAGCGCCAACATATTACGCAGTGCTGCGCTTTCATTAAATAGGGGTTGCAAGTGATAGACTAATACAGACAGTGATACAGGAGGGGAGGACCCTGCCCCGAAGAGCTTACAACCTAGTAGGTGGGGGAATTTACACACAGTAGGATGGGAGATATGTAGTGGTGGGAAGTAGTGATGGTTTCAAAAGGCAGAAGAAGATGGGTAGGCAAGTTTGAAAAAATAGGTTTTGAGCGCTCTTTTAAATGAGCAGAAAGTAGGAGCAAGCCGAATAGGACGAGGAAGACCATTCCAGAGAGTTGGGGCAGCTCTAGAGAAGTCTTGTATCCATGCGTGTGATGTGGTTATGAGTGAGGAAGTCAGTAGTAGGTCATTGGAGGAGCAGAGAGAGCGGCTGGGGTAGTACTTTTTTTACCAGGTCAGAAATGTAAGTGGGACAATAACTGTGTAGAGATTTGAAGGCAAAGCACAGGAGCTTGGATTTGATTCTACGGTGAAATGGAAGTCCATGGAGAGAACTACAAAGAGATGCAGCGGAAGAGGAGCGTAGGGAAGGATGGATGAGTCTGGCTGCAGCATTCATAATAGATTGTAGAGGAGAGAGTCGGGTTGGTAGAATACCAGAGGAGAAGGTTACAGTAGTCCAGACGGGAGATGATAACGGCATGTACAAGGAGTTTGGTGGTCTCAGGGGACAGGTAGGGGCGGATTTTGGAGATGTTGAGTAGGTGAAAGTGACAGGACCTGGAAATGTTCTGAATATGGGGGGTATATGAGAGGGCAGAGGCAAAGATGACACCAAGACAACGTGCCTGAGGGGAGGGCCGAATACCGGTGTTGTTAACAGTTAGATATATGTCGGGGAGATTTGGAATTTGAGGGGGGGGATGATGAGTTCTGTTTTATCCAGGTTGAGCTTCAAAAATCGATCAGACATCCATGATGAGATGACTGACAGGCAGCGTGAGACCTTATCTAGGACTGACGGAGACAGATGAGGGGTGGACAGATAGATTTGATTGTCATCAACATACAGATGGTACTGTAAGCCAAAGGAGGATATGAGACTACCGAGAGAGGAGGTGTACAGAGAAAAGAGAACCGGTCCAAGGACTGACCCTTGGGGAACACCAACAGGGAGGCGAGTGGGCGAGGAGGAATTACCATTGAAAGAAACTTGAAAGGAGCGGTCAAACAGATAGGAAGCAAACCAAGAGGGAGAAGGGTCACTGATAACTATGGAGCGCATGATTTGTATTAGAAGGGGGTGATCAACGGTGTCAAAAGCAGAGGAAAGATCAAGGAGAAGGAGCAGGGAAAAGTTGCCTTGAGACTTAGCTCTGATGAGGTCATTGGCCACTTTAGTAAGGGCTGTTTCGATGGAATAGACAGCTCGAAAGCCAGACTGGAGGGGGTCAAGGAAAGAGTTGGTGCTCAGGTAACGGGTGAGTCTTTTGTAGACAAGGCGTTCAAGAAGTTTGGAGACATATGGGAGAAGGGAGATAGGACGGTAGTTAGAGGGTAGGAAGGGGTCTAGTGAGGGTTTCTTTAGGATAGGGAGAATTATGGCATGTTTGAAAGCTGAGGGGTATTTACCAGTAGAAAGGGAGAGATTGAATAGTTCAGTCAGGGCAGGGGCCAGGGTGGAGGAGTGGGCACGGAGTAGATCAGGGGAAATTGGGTCAATCGGACAGGAGAGATGATGGAGATGATGAGAGAAGAGAAGAGACTTCGTCCAGAGTAACAGGGCTGAGGGAGGTTGAGTGGGTATGGTCGGAGTGGCGCAGTGAGCAGAGACATAGGCCCTGATTTATTAAAGTTCTCTAAGGCTGGAGATAATACACTTTCACTAGTGAAGCTGGGTAATCCAGCAAACCTGGAATGGATTTTCTAAAAGTCATTAGCTAGCAGTATTCCCGAGTGTGACTTTCCAGACAAAAATCGGTATTCCCGAGTCACACTTGGGGTCGCTTTTGACGAAAAACACTCCCACTTACCTTGCTCCATCGACGTCCCCCGTCGTCCTGTTGGTCCCCGCAGGTCCTGGTGACACGGCCTTCCTCCTCGATCTCCAGCCGGTGAATGCAGAGGCGATCTTCGGGGTTCCCGGTGACATTGGTACATGCATCGGTGCAGGTGGATCGTTGGGAAATTCAAATAATTTTGTATTAGATTCAATACACAATAGCTGTATCCAATACAAAGAAATTCCCATATATTATATATAGAATTATATTATATCATACATACATTATATATGCTACTGTACACTTATATTACATGTTAAATATTTTTTTTATTTATTTTTTTTTAACAGATTTTTGTGTTTTGTTATCTAAAGTTTATTCATACATGTATTAAATATCGGTGTTATGCCTAAGAATTACAGCCTACAATGAAAAATACATTTCCAAATTTCCATGCAAAAAGCGGTACAATTTTTTGCATTGGAATTTGGACGGAATTAGATTGCTAGGGAGGTTAGCAAATGTTTTTAATCCTGGACCAGATCCTATCCAGGTTTGCTGGATCACCCAGCCTCACTGATGAAAGTGTATTCTCCCCAGCCTAGGAGAAGTTTAATAAATCAGGGCCATAATGACCGATTTTGTCTATTTTATCTCTAAAGTAGGTGGCAATGTCTTGGGCAGAGAAGGATGTTGTGGGGGGAGCTGGTGTGGGGTTTAGGAGGGAGTCAATTGTATAGAAGAGGTTGCGTGGGTTGGAAGCTTGAAAGGAAATGACTGCAGAGAAATAATTTTGTTTGGTGACAGTGAGCTCTGTGTTAAATCTTTGTAGCTTGGCTTTGTAGTCCATGAAGTCAGCGCTGAGGCCAAACTTACTCTACTTGCGCTCAGCTGCACGAACAGTCTTTGTAGCTGTTTGTAGCTGTTTGGTGTGATTGTTGTGCCAGGGTCTGGGGTTGGCAGGGCAGAGGTAGCGGAAGGCGGCAGAGGCTACTTTATCCAAAGCCAGGGAAAGAGAGTGGTTTAACATGGTGGCAATATCATCTGGGGAGTTGATTTTGGGGGTTAGGGATGCAAGGCAGTTTGAGAAAAGGTTGTGGTCAAGGTTACGGATATCTCTCTGCCATTGACCAATGAGGGGTAAGGGGCTAAAGAGACGGACAGAGTGGATTTCAAAAGAGGTGAAAATGAGAAAGGGTGGGGTAGGAAGGACTCTGTATGTACAGTTAGGTGAGAGAAGGAGACCCGCACCACCTCCTACTTTGTTGCCAGGTCAGATGGCAAAGAATTCCAAACAGGTATCCCTGCAGTGTAAGTGTAACTGCATTTATAATCAGAGGAGTTCAAAAATCTAGTTTCATCATTGCTGGCAGTCCAGTTGAAAGTCCAGTAAAGTATACCAACTATGCAACTAAGTGGATCATCAGTTTTGAATGAAGAACAAACTATCTTATTCCAGCGAGTTTATTTGTGCATCAGTGTGAACACTTAAAAAAAAAAATTTGGTCCTGATATATGTCCTATATGTGGGTTCTATAGATGAGACAGAACCAATGAAAAGTAAATGAAGAAAATGTAATGACTTAAATTAATTAAATATGACGAGATAAACAGTAACCTCAGCCAAACATGAACCCATTGAGACTATTCAGTGTATAAAAAAGCAGTAATAAGTTAAAACATACTATAATCATTAGCAACCAATCAGCTTTCAGATTCCCATTCTGAACTCATTTATAAGTTTATTTGCATTTAATTGATTTGCGTTGTTTAACTTGTGTGTTATTATTGGTGTATTCTTCTTCTTCATTCTTCGCAGTGCATTCCTAATAAACCCTATATTGGTAATTATTACCTGAAAAATGGTAACAATGATAAAGCAAGAAAGACAATGAAGCTACTTTAGCAAGGTATAAAATTTATGATAAAGTGCTACGTGATTGGTTCTCATGGTTTACAGAAATTCTTTCTTAATTATATTTAAATTAAATCGATTCATAATCATTAACTTTTGTCATTTGTATTTAAAAGTCATAAATTCATTTCCTTTACTTTAAGTAAAGGCCTACAAGTAACTGTATGTTACTACAATTCTGTAACTGATACTGGTCTTTCCGTGGATATACTGAAAAAGGAATTTTTTTTTTGTATACCTTTGTAGACTATTAGAAAGAAATTGCTGCACAAAACCTTGATAAAACTAGATGTGAATGAATATTTTATATCTTGTTTCAGCAAGAATTAATTTTTTCCTCTATAACAAATACTCGTAAGGTAATCGGCATCCCCCATAATTGTGCAGCCACACATTAACTATTGATGTAAAATACCATTTATTTTATGAATCAACATCAGCATTTCATCACCAGAATTACTACTTTCTTCACTTATTTTAAATCTACATTCATCAGCTAACGTCCTGAAAAAATGTTTTATTAAATATATTTTGGAAACATTAACATGTCCACAGGGATACAGGATCTTGTTTTATGGGATTTCAATAACAATTCAAGATAATAGGTGCCTGTTCTAAAAGTACATTTTAAATGTTTTTAATTTCAGAACCTTTGCTTTGCTCACACATTATGATAGCTCACTGACATCATTTATATGTGTCCCAAATAGCATACAGTATTTGATCATGTCCTGGCTGCATTCTTTATATTTGCCAGTGGGTGGTGCAGAAACTTTAACATGAACAACATGAGAGGCAATGGAAGTATGACATTGGAAAACCAGCAGCTGCCCATGTTGGAGTAATGGTATGTACATACTTAGGGAATTTCTTTAAATTTTATTTTCGAATAATATTACAATTTAAATCAACCCTTGCTATAAATTAAAGTTATTGTACTATCCACCTATCAGTATAATAACTGATCTACAATACACAAAAAGTGTTTAACAGACAAAATTATTGCACAGTGTATGACTACTTTAAAATAATGCTTTTTCATGTTTCACATGGGTTTGGAGTGCAACATCAGGGGAGCAGATATTCTATAATAAATTGCAACAAATGCAAGAAAAACCACCTACAGCAAATTGCCAGTCAAATCTGCTAGTGGATGCCCCCAGATGCCTAGAAGTTAAAAGCAAACATCCATGAGTGGTTAACCACATGGTTGGCAGCTGTCTGTTTGAACTCACACTTACTAAACTAAACTTTTTACAAATAAAAAAAAAAACAGTTTAAAACTTTGCTAACCAAAAACGTACTGCTACAACCTGTGTGCATAAAAACATCTAAAAATCATGAAATTGCTGCCTTTGGTACAATGCTGGTAGAAATGCTAACCCTAATACAAAGTGATTGGATATACCTGAATGGGACCTGAAAACCTAGCTTAATGAAGATGAAATAGGCATACAAAAATAGATGTTAAAATGTTTATACAGAAACAAATGCTGCAATGTAATGTGTATAAAATGCTTCTGAAGATGATTTTGTTATTAATGTCTTAAGATTTATTTATTGATGCAGCTTGAGATGACCAAGTGGTTTAATGTTTTCAGACACTGCATAATGCACAGTTAGCACATTTTCGATGCAAAAGATGGTATAATTAATTACCAAAGATAAGACAGAACACTTCACATGAAGAACATTCTGTTACAGCTCAATAAAATGTTTGTTTTAAGGGTTTCTTTTAACTTTGGCATAAAACATATGGAAAGACTGGACTACACAAGTGTGTTTAGTCACAGGATCTAGACACATATCTGTAAAATAATTAATCATGTCTTAGTATAAATCTTCCTATACAAGTATGTTCCATTGTTCCATGTACTCTTCTTTGGGCTTTTAAAGCAATCCTATCATATATATATCAGAAGAGAATATATGCTTTTTATTGAATGTCTTCAGATGGCCGATTTTTTTTTTTTACCTGAACACATTCTGTATGTCATACTGGGAATTAATATGTTTCTAAGGGCATTTTTATTTAAACAACCAACAATTATAAAGCCTTTGTATGATCACCAATCCCAGTTGCCAGCTAAGAGCACTCAGCTACCTATGGCACTCCCTGTTCGCCTTGCGACCAGCTACAGAATTTCAATACCCAAAGAGAATTGATAGGGCACCAAGTCGTAAGCTGGTCTGGTGCAATACTGTGGAGGCAGGTCATTGATTTTACTGCTTTACCGGTGATCCAAATGTTGGTAAATTGCTTTTAGCAATGGGATCATTAATGTGACATAGGCCTTATAAATGTATAAAATGTATAAAAGTAATATAATATAAAAACACATAAAGGGGACAGTAGTTGGCATTGATTAGATTTGATGTAAAGTGAAGGTGGACTATGTGTAAAAGTTTAAGTGCTGTAATGATATTTAGTGGGTTGACTACATTTTGGTGATTTAATGATGGAAAAAATAAGGGTTACAGCCAGTCTTCTTACAATAGAATTGTTCTTTTGCCTCTGTCCCTAGATAATCAACATTTTGTACCTGAAATGATAAACCTCCAACCCATCCCCAACTCAGGGGTATGATATCCCTAAATGTATCAAGCCCTCCCAATACCAATTGAGAAGTATGATATGAACATATCTTGTCCTCTTATCCTAAATTTGGGAGTACATTGTCCCTAGAAATATCCATTCCTCCCATTCCCACCATCCTTGTCTTAGAAGTAGGGTATGCTTAGATATATCATGTCCTTGCTTCCCACACTCAGGGGTATAGCGTTCCAGGTAAAATCCCTGCTATCCCTCCCTCCTATCTCTATAACAGGAGCATGAAGCCCCTTAAAAAGTCTGTGCCCCCCATCACAGGAACATGGCATCTCTTCTTTCTATTTTTGATTAATTCTTGAACCCACAGGTAAACATCCAGAGTAGCTTGTCAAAACTGAAATAATTCCAATATTGCTGTAGTACGTGCAGTGGACATTTTCTTCTGGAATAACCTAAATGACTTTAGTATGGTTTTTTACGTCTTCCATAAAATAATATCAGATGGGGAGGGGGTCATCCATGTCAATGCCTTAAGGGTTTAAACATTATCTGAAATATATTTGAAGTAACAGGGCCAGAACTGTTTATCCAGTTAGCTAAATAAGTTAATTTCAGGTTTGCAGGGCGGGGGTTGTTGTTTTGGGATTTTAAAGGTCTTCAGCTAATTAACCAAATACTACATTTTAGTTTTGCCATTCAGGGGCTGTCATCAAGGCCAATTTTAGGGGATAGGGGGCATATTGGGAAATTGACCAGGGCAGGGGTAAAGGGTGCTGGAATGCTTTACAGTAAAGGTTCCCCTTTTATACTTGGTCTAATACTGTCCATGGATGTCATAATAGGGTTTTAGGTCATAGCTCTTCATCTATCAAACCAATTATTTTGGCTGTTTGGCGGGCAGTAAAACGTGTCCCCACACACACTTGGCTGCACCTATTGTTTGCCACAGAGCGCTTAGTGCGCTGCTGCCTCTGCTTTGTGTCCTTTTTTTTTTTGCCACTTTTAAATGTTGGGAGGTATGGTTTTGAGGAATAGGGGAAAATTTGAGAAATTGCCCAGGGCCTCCACCTTTTCTATGGCCCCAATGGACAGAATAGTAGTGGGGGGGGGGTTAAAGGAGCTGGAATGCTTTACATTTAAGACTGACCTGAACAGGGCTTCATTTTATTATTATTACTAATATTATTACACAGTATTTATATAAAGCCGACATATTACGCAGCTCTGTACAAAGCCCTCAAAGGGGCTCACAATCTAATGTCCCTTCCATAGTCATATGTCTTTGGGGGGAACCTAGTTTTTGGCATATTTTTGGAATTTTGCCTAATACTGTCCCCAGATGCCATAACTGAGTTTTAGAAGTCATAACATTTGACTTAACTAACCAATTATTACTGTTTGCAAGGCAGGATGGTCGTCAACGCCAATTTGTTTTTCTTTTGGCGAGTTACAATGAGTCATACCCTAGGGAACCAATTGGCAGAATACTGGGGGGCTAGGAATGGAGTGAATTTTGGGCCCCATTTTCATTTAAAAACGTTCTTGGTTATTGTATTGGAGTTTGAAAGGTCATAATTCGTCATCTAACAAACCAAACACCAAGTGCTTAATTTATTTAACAGAGAATCAGACATTCCCTCAAACATTCCCTAGTGGTAATCAGTTTAAACTCAATAATTTCACTTTACATAAAAGGGCAACCCTTTTATGTAGTGTAAAAATTCTGTTGTTTGTTTTTTGTTTTAAGTGCAACACCCTTTTTAAAAAAAAAAAAAATAGGGTGCAGCACCGCCCTCTAATTCTTGATCCCCTAGGCGATCGAGAATGAATAGGAGCCTCCCGAGATACCTATGTCGCGCATCACGGGAGGCTCATGGCTGCTCCTTTTGCGCAGTGGGATCGCCAAGTTCTTTTCCCATCTACGTCACCTGATCTCGCACCTGGGACGGGTGACGTAGGAACGAGGAGGAGAAGATGGCGCCGGCCGGAGCGCCGGCCTAAAGACGGATGCCAGGACAACGTAGGACCCCATGGAATAGATGTCCGGATAGATCAGACTGCCCTGCAGGATTGAAGGTAAGTGTATTTTTGTTGTTATGGGGGACTTTTGAGTTTAGTTCCTCTTTAATACATGAACACATGGACCTGGAAAATTCCCACCAGGGAATGAAATAGAGCTCACAATGACAGATTTTCAGGTCCAGATATTGTCCTATCAGGTCTCTGTGGACCAGAACTCCTTATTTAATAAACAAATACAACATTTCAGGTCTGAATGGTTGCCATAGCAAAGTTATCGAATGACTTCAGCCTGCAGTATAGCGCTCGGACGCTAGATGGCGATGCAGTACATGCGCAGCGGCGTCCCTCCATAGCTGTCTGCACATGTGCACAGGCTGTGAAAAGAAAGGGACAGACTCACAGGAAATCAGTGAGAATGCAAATACAAAGTGCGTGTGGGAGTGAGACACTCAGAGGGAAATGTCTGGCCTGAGCTCTAACAAAAGCTAGAAGGTTCCAGCCATGGAGCGGCAGACAGCACAGGTCCAGGGAGGATCATTAAACTTGTAGGGATCAGAGAGGGAAGCGGCGGGCACATCTTCTCTTCCTGCAACACCCGGATCACACACACATAGCAGGAACACTTGTCTGCAGCTCCACAATGTTCTCTGTGAAACAAGCTAAACCTACGTTCAGGTCCTATCTTCTGCCTCCACAGGTAGGTGATGTACACATGCGCATAGGATCACCCTATGTGATGGGGGGTGCAGGGGGTATCTATGCTATGGGGGGTATCTATGCTATGGGGGGTATCTATGATATAAGGGGTATCTATGTTATAGGGGGTATCCATGCTATGGAGGGTATCCATGCTATGGGGGGTATCTGTTATATGGGGGGAGGTATCCATTCTATGTAGGATACCAATGCTATGGGGGGTATCTATGCTATAGGGGGTGTCCATTCTATGGGGGATACCAATGCTTAGGGGGGTGTCTATGCTATAGGGGCTGTCCATTCTATGGGGGATACCAATGCTATAGGGGGGTGTCTATGCTATAGGGGTTGTCCATTCTATGGGGGGTGTCTATGCTATGGGGGGTGTCCATTCTATGGGGGATACCAATGCTGTGGGGGGTGTCTATGCTATGGGGGGTGTCCATTCTATGGGGGGGGGGTGTCCATTCTATGGGGGATACCAATGCTGTAGGGGGTATCTATGCTATAGGGGGTGTCCATGCTATGGGGGGGGGTATCTATGCTATAGGGGGTGTCCATTCTAGGCCTGTGGATTCATGCTACAAGTGTTAATTGAAGTTTGCATGCACTTTGTGTGCTGTGTAGATGGCTGTGTGCCTGCCTTGCACATGTCTGTACACATTGCAGAGAAATGCAGGCTGCTCCTTTTTATGTCTGTCAGTATAATGAGATCTGTGTTTCTTCCAGCATGAAGATAAACTCAGCCCAGAAACCAAGATTAAAAAGCTGAAGCCGGTCTTGCTGCCAGGTAAGTGGCATGTTTGTCGGTTGTGTTTATTGTGTCTGTTGTTGATTTTTTTCATGTTTGACTCAGATTCTTTTCCACACTTTTAACAAGGAAACCAGGAAGCCGATCCACCTGTCTGTGGCTGCACAGATCACATTCTTCTTTTTGCAGGAAGACAAACTATGCAGAGAATGATTACAAATAGGTAGACTGCAGCCGGGGAATGTGTTTATATAGTAGGAGTAGTCTATTGATTTTTTTTCTTTACGTAAAAGGAAAGCTGGTTGTGTCCTGAAATTCTGGGTTGTCATTGTCATTCTTTTGTTTCAAGGGTATGACTTGCTAAACCAGGAAAAGAATGCAGGTCAGGGTTTCTAGCTTTTCCTTGTTTTGGGTCAGTAACTCAATGGTCTGAATTTAGTCTTGTAATCAGATAACATGCTTTTCCAGAAGGAGAGCAGGAAAGGCAACTTTTCGGTTTGGTGCCTTTATAATCAAACTAAACCATCAAAAAAAAAAATTGTGACCAGGCACGCCCTTTATTGCACTTGGGAAAAGGCGATATCCCTTCTGCAATAAAATAAACTTACCTGCCTGTCTGCAATTTTTTATATTTTAACTCACCTGTACTCTCTCTAGTCACCAGGCATCCAGTCCTCTTCTGGGTGTCGGAACTTCTACCATGTTGGTTAGCCAGACTGGCATGACCTGCAGAAGTCCATATCCCAGCATCCTGCACACTATGAAAAGGTTGGGAACAGGAGAGTAATTATGTTTTATTGCACAAGGGACATCTCTTGTCACTTCTGCAATAAGAATCCTCCCTGCTCACAATTTTTGCATGCACATCTATAGTTCTGCTTTGACCTTTTCATTGAAACCAGTGTATCCCTTACATAGGTGACACCACGGACATGTAAACAGATGACAGCCGCTATACCAGTCAGAGTGGCTGGTTCACTTTATGGAACCTGTAAAGCTCCTCTTCTTTTTTCCTTAAAGCAGACTGACCACTGAGAGATGATGGAAGCCTCATTTCTAAACTAATTGTAAAGAATACCATTTTTTTGTAAAGATCTCTTGAATTTGGTATTTGCAGTCACACACCTAAAATAATCATGCAGATAACAGTGCGACAAATTGTGACAATTAGCCGATTACCTGAGATACATACTCCTTCCAGGTCACTGATTCAGATTCACTGATGTTTTTTTAGAACCAGGTCAGCAATGACAGATTCTGTATTCTTTCAGTGACAGGTCCACTTTAGCAGACTGAGTGCTCTGTAAATGCAGAAGATTACCAATGATATTATGAGTGGAAGTGATCAAGCAGCTTTACAGCTGTCTGATTGCTTGTGTCACAAAAGCCCAGAGCCTGCTGCTAAAAACCTAAATCTGTCTGTTTCTATCGAAGCAATGAGCTCATTAAAACCCTTAGAATTGTTGTGACAAGTAGCACACATCATTTCATTGTTGTCTAGGCAAGCCATAGCCATGGTGTATACATTCACATTCCTGGAAGTCAAAGGGTTAAAGCGCACATATGTGCCAAACTTCAAAAGTGTGAAGTAAAAAAGTTAGCAAAGCTTGTCAGTTTCACAAATAATGTGCTCTGAAACAACACTAATTATATCACCACAATATCTTCATACCTAATAAAAAAAAATGCATAAGGTTTGCAACTTTAAAATGTTTAAAATGTCTGTGCCTCACATCCCATATAATTGTCTTGAACAATCTTTTATTTTTTGGTGGATCAGGTCAGTTAGTTGACATGGATCCTATTGATAGTGCTCACCTTTGTTTATACCCCAGAGGACCATTGGGTCATTAGTCACGTTCAGGGCTGTGGTGTTCTGTTCTGTTTTACAGATAATAGTCACCATAAAGTACTCATCTGCTAAAAGAGAAAGGCTCAGATGAGTGGTGGGAACAGGTGTACCCAGGCAGCTCCCAGTATGTAGCCAGCCGCTGGGGCACCTCAATCACTGTGTTGGTTCTTAATGAACCTCTTAATGCGGAACCAAACTGAAAAATAAAAGAATCACTGCGCTTTCTTAGATCGGCCATCTTCAGCCGCCTTCTTCTGGTGCGCCAGTTTGGGTGACGTAGCCTCCCGTTAAAGGGTAAAAAAACTTGCGTGAGATCAGCATCTCTTTCCCCTTCATGTAGGAAAATGCCGCTTCTGCGCAAACGTGATCTTTATTTAAAAGAGTTGTCTACCCATTTTAGTTACCCTACTTGCCCTGTTTTACTTACCCTTTGTAAAGTAAAAATATTGATTTTAGATCTGCTTTAATGAACTACTCTTTACCCCCCTCCATACATTATCTGTGCCCAGCCGTGGGTGAGACATGTCTAAAAAATGTTGCATTTATAGGTTTTATGTACTAACTCCACAGCCCTATCACACACACTGCTCCATACTGTTTTGGTGATGGAGCATGGTAAAGATTGGGCACACTTGCTCACAGTTACAATTGTGAGTTTGATTTTTCAATATTTAAAGGTCTCTAATGGCACTGCAGAATCACAACCAACTATTTCCCTTCCTGGCTGAACTAAAACAGCATAGGAAGCTTTGTCTGATGTTTGGTGACACCATAACAAAATCTGGAATGGAATTAGAGTAGACATTCAGCAAGGCTACTGATTTCTCATTTAAGACCTTTCCTTCCACATCTTGCTATGTCTTGACACCTGTCACATAGACAGGAAGCAGATGGATGTCTCCCCAGTGAGAAGTCTGGAATGAAACCTTTTGTTCCCTTCTTCTTTTATGTTATTTTGTTCCTTTAAAAAAATGTATACCAATTTCATTTACAGCTAGCTAGCTGCAGACATTGATTTTTGGCTGAATACATGTGGAATGACTCATCAGTTCAGTAGAATGAAAACCCCTCTGATGTTAGGAATGTCATTTTCCCATATATTGTTACTTTTCTACGTTACATCATCAGGGTATCCATCACCAGATTGCATTGGCCCCTTTTTTATAGGATTACAGTAAACAATACCCACCCAGACTCATTACAGCAAGCTGGAGTGTTATCACTCATTAAACCATGGCACGGACTTGCCTCGCTGTGTCCATTTCATCACACATGGAGTAAGTCCAAGTTGGAAAACTAAACTACATTGTACACAACTATGCTGCTGTTGACAGTGGAACCCACCAGTCACTGTACTGGGACAATAGATTGTAGTGTTCGACCCAGGAAATATTTTTAAGCTGGGTGGGAAGAAATTGTAGGCGGGTGGTGGCCCCTGTATTATAACCCAACTCTTCAGTAACCACCCAAAAACAGCCGGGTGGTTAGTGAAAAGTGGCGGGTGGTGCGGCCAGCTAAAAGGGGCTGGGACGAAAACTGAGGTTTGTAGCTGTGAATGTGGGGTTACCTGTTTTCTTATATCAAAAAACACCCTTTAATTCTTTATTTTCTAAACCTATCATCTGAAAATTCCATATTGCTCACCTGCTTCCTCCCTGTAAAAAAAAAAAAATTGATTCCATAAACAAAACTAACATAGCTCTTTGCTGAGGAGTCACTGAGTCTACTGAAAGATTGATGTCAAGCCTCCTGTAATGTGTGGTTTAGATTCTCCAGGGTTAATAGAACTATCTACACACAAGCAGCTCATGTGGCTCATCAGCAAGGAACCGACCAAGAATTTACAGCTGGAACCCAAAACCAATATGGCAGCACAGGATGTAACTTTCATCAAAAAGGATAGTTGAGAAGTGAACAAAGCTGGTTTTCCTGGTCTTGTAAATACGTTTACGTTTACGTTCCTGGTCTTGTGTATACGCAGATGTGAGGAGCATTGTTCAATTATTTTATGGGGGCTGAAAGCTGCTTGAAATTGCCTGTTTTGTATCCTGATTTGGTTATTTACACACAGCTATAAAAGTGTGGAGTGTCATGCAAGTGTCCATTGTTACTTGATGTACGCATGGGGGCTTCAGTGGCATTCATCATTGCTCCGATTCATAATTGTTGGGCTCTGTGTTGTATATTTTTCATAATGGTTAGTTCAATATTTTTGTGCCCCCCGCCTCCAACCAAAACCACCAGAAAAATCCTTTTTTCAGAGCTAGGTTTTGCATACACGCGTGAAAGGGTCTGAATTGCTCTACATAGTTTTAGTAAGTATCATTGTACTTGTAAGGGGAATACAATCCTCTGTCTGAGCTGTTTTGTTGCTGCAGATCCATATGACACATGCATATATGTGAGACGTTCTTTAAAGTTAGCATGTGGCTCCACATATGTTTATGTGGTGGAGAGGTCTGCTGGTGTTATTCCTAGGACAGGATTTAATTAGGTTCCCTCTCCTGGTAACAGAACAGAGTGCTGTAAAGAGTGTTTTTTAATTCCTCAGAGCTCTGGAAAAAGATACAGTGTATTATAGAGTTCATAAAGCCATTTATGTATGTATGTGCCAGCTCTCATACAATGTATAATATGTTCCCATCTCATCCGCACATTTATAGATTGGTACTAGTTTGCGGACACCAGCCAAGCTTCCTGCTATGTTTTCTTCTGCGTTATGAAATAAAAATGGACACCCTTACACCCCTAGGAAAACATATGAAATCCCTGCAATTTTTTCCATTACAGGATTCTAACCTAGGATCCTAAGATTGTAAAATTGCTAACTACTAGCCATTGTGCTGACCACAGTGAGTTGTACATCCTGTGCTGGGTATAAATAGATGATCTGCTTGTCTTTTCTTTCTTCCTAAATCAAACGATTATGAAACACTTTATATAGACATATATTTATTGTAATAATAACACACTATCAAAACCACAGCCCTAAAATGTGTGTGTAGACAATAGTCTACTGCAGCCATAAGAAACCTTCACGATCAAAAATTCCCATAATCTGGATCCAGTAAATTTACTTCTCTTTCCACATAGAGCAAACAGGTTTTATTTACCTATGTGCAAGTTTTTTATATCCTCTAGTGTTTGTTGTACTACCAGCTGTATACACAAGGATAGGCCAGACTTCTTCTGCCTAAATGTCATTGCCTTGAACTTGGATTGGTTAACTATGGCCTGACATGTTACTGTAATGTGTACTGTGCCTGTACTTCATTATTGTGCTGAAGTATTCACATTTTAAGGCCTGTGTACATCAGCATAGGTATGTCATTTTTAGAAAACTTGGATATTTAACTGAACCTTGCAGTCCATGCAGAGTAATGGACTTAAGCTGTAATATATTTCCTTCCAATGATTGCAAAAGCTGTTTGTCTGTCAAAAATAACTTTGAAAACAGTGCCATAAAATACAGCATTAAATAGGTGTCATGTAACGTACAATGGCTTAGAGGTTAGCACTCGAGCCTTTGCAGCACTAGATCCCAGGTTCCAATCTTGACCAAGGTACTATCTGCATTGAGAATGCATGTTCCCCCCATGTTTGTCTGCGTTTCCGGGGTCTTCCAGTTACCTTCCACATTCCAAAAACATGCAGTTAGGTCAATTGGCTTCCCCCCCAAATTGGCTTTAGGCTTTGTTATTGACATATGACTATGGTAGGGACATTCGATTGTAAGTACCTTTGAGTGATATGACTATGGACTTTGTAAAGCGCTGCATAATATGTTGGCGCTGTATAAATATTGTGTAATAATACTAATGATACGGGGCCAAACACTGGATCATTGGGATTCTGCACATGACCTACACTTATCTAATGACCTTTTTACTCCTAAGCCTTATTGGTGTTCTATCCATACCATACCTAGGGACCATATCAGTGTTTGTAACTAAAACTAGAAAATTCTGGATGCCTTTCTAGTTTGAGGTTGAAAACAAAGCAAAAATCTGGTCCCTATGTTTAACCAAACACCATAAAATACCGACTCAAGTGAAATTCGAAAAGATCTTTGTTCTATTATCTTCTTCCTCTAAAGAAACTTGAAGATTGTGTTTTCTGGGTGTCATCTTCAAAAAAAGAAGGAAGCAAGGCTCAGCTTTGTATTTATTTATGAAATCTTGTTACTACAAACATTGGTGACCTAGAGGCTTCTGTTTCAGGATAAACATGCAGTAACAATTGTTCTGTTTAGAGCTAAAACACAGTAACCACTATTGGGGACTGAAAAGAAAAATTTTTTGTTCCAAACTAGTGCTCGTCCTTTTAGGTTCATATATTTATATTTACCAGCAGCCTAAATGTAAGGTAATATATTGTTCATAAGAACAAACAGGTGATAAGTTTGCTTTAAGGTCTGGTTTCCCAGCACATGTTCACATTTGCCTTACTCCCCTGCTGAATACCAATACTTGGTGAATGGAACAGCATTGTGACATGGTGCAGGATAATAGAGGTTTGACTTAATATTCTTTGTAATGCATTGTATTGTTTTCTTTGTACTTTTTTTAACACCATTTTTATATAGTCTTCCAGCCAGGAGCTGGAGGTTTTTTATTTCTCTTGCAGGCTTCTTAGTTTAAACTCCAGCTTATGGTATTGAGCTCTGTATGCAACACGTTTCACAACTAGTCAGATAAATGAATTATCCTTGACACGCGACACATTCCTGTTAATACCACTGTTATTCAGCCCTCCCCTCAAGCACGTTGTCTTGGCGTCACCTTTGATTCTGCTCTCTCCTTTACCCCCCATATTTAGAACATTTCCAGGTCCTGTCTCTTTCACCTATGCAACATCTCCAAAATACCCCTCTACCTGTCCCCACAGACCACCAAACTCCTTGTACATGCTCTTATCATTTCTCGTCTGGACTACTGTAACCTCCTCCTCTCTGGTATTCCACTAACCTGACTCTCTCCAATACAATCTATTATGAATGCTGCAGCCAGACTCATCCATCCTTCCCACCACTCCTCTTCCGCTGCTTATCTTTGTAGTTCTCTTCATTGGCTTCCATTTCACTTTAGAATCAAATTCAAGCTCTTGAGCTTTGCCTTCAAATCCCTGCACAGTTCTTGTCTCAGTTACCTTTCTGACCTGATAGAAAAATACTCCCCCAGCCACTCTCTCTGCTCCTTCAATGACCTACTAATGACTTCCTCACTCATAACCTCATCACACGCACGGCTCCAAGACTTCTCTAGAGCTGCTCCGACTCTCTGGAAAGGTCTTCCTCATCCCATTCGGCTTGCTCCTACTTTCTGCTCATTTAAAAGAGCACCTAATACCTTTTTTAACTTCCCTACCATCTTCTTCTGTCTCCGAAACACTCACTACTTACCACTATTCCATATTTCCCCTCCTATTGTGTGTTACTTCCCCCAGCCCCCCACCACCCAGCTCCTTCCCCTAAGCTCCCCTGGGCAGGGTTCTTTCCTCCTCCTGTATCTCTCATTTGCAACCCTATTTAATTGTACAGTGCTGCATATTATGTTGGGGCTATATAAATACTGTTTAATAATAATAATTATAATAATTAGATTGTTTGTCGAGGATTCATGAGTTGGAACAAGCTGAAAGAGAGATTTCTTTTTTTTCAATTTCTTCATTTTCAATTTTGTAAGTAAAACACAGTGCTCTAGGAATCCTTTTATCTTACGTGAAATAAAACAAAGAAACAAAAATATTCAACCCTTATTTTAGGATTTTACCATACAAATATATATACAGAAATATTTGTAGAAACAGAAACAACTTTGACTGTATACAATAAAAACTTTTACTACCATGACAAAAATAAATTAAAATGATAACTTATCCCTCAAAAAGTTAAATAATTTATGGTTTCATTCAGTACCCAAAACAACAAAGCTCTTTACTGAAGGCATGTATGAATACTTGCAATGAATATTTTTCATTGTGTTTTGCATGTAGTCTGCTTCTTCAGGGAGTAAGAAAGTACGGAGGGATATATATTCCATGTTTAACAATCAACATGCTATATAGTAAGCCAGTTACAGAAATGGATAATATTCGCGTATCAAAAACACATATACTTAGTTTCTTAGATTAGCTGACCAACCTCACATGCAGGGCAGAGCCTAAGGAAACCCAGATTAGTGGTGAAGGACACCTTGGTGGGGCAAGCCATAAAAACCCAGATTCTGACACTTGCTCTCAAACACTTGGTACTCCTCTTCAAGGTTAGTGCTAAATGTGAATATTTCTAAGTATCCTACTTCACCACAATGTGGTTCTGGTCTTTAAATACCTTTGAAATCAGACTTTTCCAATAAAGGAATAGACTGCAGCCACTAGAAGGGGTATAGAATTTATTAGGCAGCCATAGGGTTTTTGTACAGTCCAGGCCCACCATACTGCGCCCCCTCCCAACAAATGGGGCATTTGGTAGGAGAAAGAAGTGCCTGCCAAGTGCCAAGATGATGTAAAGCAGAGCCGACAAGGGCTGTCTGACTGATTTGCATATGTTGAGCCCTTCCAGCTTCAGAAACTGACATGTATTATTCTATGGCAGTTTATTCTGATGTATACACATGCTTCCCACTCTGCTTCTACTTGATGCACATTATTAGATCTGTATGTAGTTTGCTCATGGAAGACTTTTTCCTCTCTCAATTTTTACCCCCTTGCTGTTGAAAGATCAGCAGTGTTTAACTATAGCTTCGTCATTTCTTGTAATGCTGAATTACTTGGCAACGTGCAGTCGCTATGCTGCTACTAAAGAAGAATGCACAAATGCTGAATGGACATTGATTTAGCCTTTTGCTCCGTGCACTCTGGGAGATGGCTATAGAATGATGTGCTTGGAATGGATAATGATGAGATGATGTCATGTTTCTGTTCCATCTCCATGGATCTGTGTGTAAAAATATCTGTAGTTATGAGTGACCTTATAATATAAATGCCATATAAACGTGAACAATTTTATATATACGGACCTGTAAATGTTTCACGGTGATGTTCACTTGGATATTCCAAGTTTTATGTAGTGATCCTGAAGTAATCATTTGTATTAGGGAGTGCCCATATTTACCTTTTTACTGTCTCCATTTTTTTCCCCCTAAAGTCAATCTCATTTTAGGTGTTTAAAAGCCAGATGGTATCTGCCAGAGGCAATTAATATTTATTTTAGGTCTGGACTTAGGCCAAAAGTGAAGCAGCCACAGCAACTAACATTTTTGGCACTGGCATGTATTTCTTTTTTTCCTGACTAGTTTAATATTGTGGTGTAAAGAGCAATAATAATATGCAAAGTACAGTCTGGAATCTGCAGTCAGCAAATTTCTCACAAATATCTCACAAATATAAGGGCACAAGCAAAGGTATAGCACTGCACTGTGGTAAAAAAATTACCTGTTGAGGTTTTTAACCTTTCTGTATCCAAAATGGGGAGTACAAAGGTTTTTTGGTTTGGATATTTGTAAAGACTCCGTTTAACTGACCAAATTCTCACTTTTTGTTTTATTTTGTGTACTTTAACTTTAGCTATTGATTTCTGTTCCATTCGCTTTTTACATAAGCAAGAAGCAAGTAAAACTGTGGGGAACAACACAGAAAAAAGTAACCAGAAGAAAATGAACACAAACCTAGCAGCTCTACTCTATAAAGCTCTGTACAGACATCAGATTCACAAAAGATCATTTGCAGGATTATTGACAGGAGAATGAATGAGCGCTGGGTACTCGGCACCCTTCTGTTCTATAGATAAAGCAGAGGTAAGATGAGTGAGTGGCACCCTGCTGCTTTCTCCTTTATAGGAAAGAACAGTAGTAGTCTCTGCTCGCTTGTTCATTGATCTGCCAGGACAGATTGATGAACATAGTTTGGGGACAACTTTATACATGCTAAATTTTCATAACCATTTGCTCGGGCGACATAAATCTAGCATGTGTACATAGTTTAAGGTTAGTTATGTGTGTCACATGCAGCCTGCCGGCCCAAATTGGTCTGCAAATGTGGCATGTGTGTCGGGGTTCAGCGGGAATACTAGACCGTGCCCTCATTACTGCTGTTCTATAAAATGGAACATTTGTAAAAGAAAGAAGCCTTTGTGCTGAGAGTCTTCGATACTTTCTTCTTCACTTTGAAAGCCTTGTTCATCCTAAATTTTATTGGAACCATTTTTATGTGGCAGCTGCAGATGCACACGGTGCTTTATGGATTTCAGTATGATCCTGAAGAAGTGCAAGTTTTTGGCATCTGCTTCTAGGTGTTTATGTCAGATAAACGGAATGCATATTGCTTGTAAAAGATCTGCTAATAACAGGTAATGTGATTTCCTGTAGCACCATTTTGTGTCTATGATGTTATAATACTTTAAAGAAAATGTATGTAAAACTTATTAATGTTTTACCGTATTTTTTATTGATGTCATTTTTTAAAAAGAAAAACTTTATAAATCTAATATTTTGTTCAATGTTTGAATCAACTTCAAAGTTCAATACTTTTCTCACTTTTCATATATATAAAGTTGCCTAGACAAATGAGGATCCTTTATGAGGATAATATGGCATGACATGCAAAGGAAATGTGAATCAATCACATTGAAGCTCAACCTTAAAGCGGACCTATTAACCAACATTTTTGCTTTACATAAAAGGGTAGATAACACTTCTTTAAATAAAGTAAAATTTATTATTTTTTTGACTTTTTAAAAAATAAATGGGCAGAAGCTCCTCGTCTTCTGTTTTTACCGCTATAAAGACTGAATGGAAGCACAGAGCCTCCTGGGATACATACATCACAGCATGTAAGGGCTGTTTCCTGCAATAGGCAAAAAAGTTCTGATCTCACGCATACGCAGCATTGATACCTCACCTGATCTGAGGCTGCACAGTGTAAGATTGGGTGACATAGCCAGAAGTAGATGGTGGTGCCCGATGCTTCCTCTGCGCTGGGATGAATGAGCATTCTAGGATCAGGACCAAATTGAGGACATTTCTAGAGGGATAGAGGGCTCTGTGAAAGTAAAGGTAAGTGTGATTTCTATTTTTTTTCTTATTTTAAGGATAGTCCTGCTTTAAGGGCTTCATTTATAAAACAAGGAAATCTGACATTGCCTCAAACATTTACTGGTGGGAATCAATTACTGCCATTGAAACATATGGATCTGGAAGATTTCCTTGAGGGAATGATTAAATCCCTGTTTTATAAATGGAGCCCTAAGAGTTTTTAAAGCAAAACTGATTGCCCATTCAGGCCCAGTGAAGTAAATGATGCTTTCTTTTTGAAAGTTTTGGCTGGAAGGTGGAATCTTTCAAACATCTTTTTAGTCGAAAGGAAGTGTGTGTTTTTTTTTTGGAGAGTTTGCTTTTTTGCCTAATGTTGTTTTTTGGCAAATAAGTGAGGAAAGTCTCCCTAACTCGACACAAAAGAAAAAAGTGTTTTTTGTATTGAGAATTAAAATATTCTTAATAGGTTTATGTGTCATCTGGAAACATTAAAGATTCAAATAGATTCATTGGCTACAGCACACAATTTACCTTTAAATAGCAAGCTCTGGAAGCTAAGGTATACATATAAAGAGATGTCATTGGTTGTCCGGTTTTTCTTTTTTTTTTCTTTTTATTTTCTTAGTTTTATGATATGCATGAGCACCTACAGATTGTAATAATATAGGCAAACCACAAGGTTATTATAAGAAATAAGTTTAATGCCACTAAATTGTGTATGGCGTTTTGCAAAATAGTTGGACATAATTATGTTATAAATATTAGCCCAATGATCCGATTTAGTCCTGTTACAAGAAAGTACAGTTATTGTGGATGTCTTTAGCTGTGCATTTGCCAGGTATTCGGTTTACACAGAGAGTAGGTTGTAAATGCTAACTTTGGCATGCTGTAGGCATTCATCTCTGATAGCTACTAATTCCTCTTGATTAATTGTCTTTAAGTGGAAAAGATTTATTAGTGGGTTTGCAGTTGGTCCAAAAATCTTAACCCATAATTCCCTGTGTAAAGTAAGGCAAGAAGAGGCTAGAGGGACTTTTCCATAATATACATTGGTTGCAAACACAATTTATTTTTTTATTATTATTAATAAACAGGATTTATATAGCTCCAACATATTACGCAGCACTGTACAATGATATTTCTTTTTAATTGATGTTTATTTTTTTTTTAATGGTCAATTAAATGTATGTTAAACCAAAAAATGTGAAACAGCTGGATGATTTTCATAGATAGATATGCATTTAAAGGAATGGGTTCAGAGGGAAATACATAGATTTTTACTTTGCTGACTACCTTATAAAGGTGTCATTCTCCTTCATGAATTAATAGGTTCCTGAATTCCTGATGTGTAATTGTTTTAAGTAAGTGACTCCCAGAGAACTGACAGTGGACCTAAGCACAAAAAGTTCCTTATGGCCTTGTGGGCTAAATCCATTGGCCCCAGCAAAATATGATTATTAAGGTGGTATTATTTTGTAAGGATTTTATGTTGAATGTGTCACAAATGCTGGGAGTAGTGAAGTTTAACTTTTGAAGGCATTTTCCACAGTAACAGAACATCAACTGCTTAGCATGAACTTTCAATTTCACATATTGAATTTTTTCCTAACATAGACCAAGCAAAAAAATCAAGGATAGTGCTTGTGGGTGGATCTGTCGGGCTGCCAGTCTGTTGCTCAAACATTTAGTTTCCCATTGTGTGAGCATAAAAAAAGGAAATGAGGATTTGTCTGTAAAGGCCCGTACACACGTCAGATTTTTATCGCCCGATAATCGGCATCGGCCAGATATCGGGCGAAAATCTGCCGTGTGTACAGTCGGTGTCGTTCATCGTCCGAACGACCGTCCTGGCGGATCCACGGACGATGACCGATTCTAATGCAAGGGAAGGGGGAGAGCGCGCAGCAGGGTGCCGCTCCGTCGCTCCCCCCCTCCCCTCTCCATAGAGCAAGAACGGTGCTGTATGTACAGCACCGTTCATGCATCGTGCAGTCCTTTGTCGTTGGAAAGGATCGTGAAAGACACTTTCCAACGACAAAAATTGCAAGTGTGTACGCAGCTTAAGCGGTACAGAAAAAAAAAACTTTGATACATTGGTTACCATTGTAACTTTTTGTGAGGAGTACAACAACAAGACTCTCTGAAAGTAGACTATGCAATATAAAAAATTATTCTTTTCATATATTTTTACTTAAATCTTGATTATCATTTAAGTATTGTACAAATCACTTCTGCCTTTGTACTTGCTAAAATAAAGACTTTCCACAGCTTTCTTCCTCCTTGTACAAGTGACTGTCCTTCTTTGCCCCCTCATTCTTTAGTTATCTGCAGTGCTTTTTATTAATATTTGTGCATTTTCAGGAATATATTTAAATTGAATAACATTTTAAAATATCTTCAGTATAACCCATTGGTCACAGGACTTGTTTATTAGTAGGGGGTGGCAAGGGGGCAGGTAGGTTGCACATAACTGATCCAGATGCTGGCATGTCCACCAGGGCACTGTAGTGGTGCATTTCATCTTCTATTACTAGTGTATGGGCCGCTATGGGCATGTAATTAACACTTTCTGCCTTCTTGCCTTTGCATTACTTACCTACAAGCCTTGTGTGTCCACCTCCAAGTTTCTCATACTAGTCCTGTACGTTAGAGCTTTAGAGACAGTGAATCTTGAGAATGATTGCATTTTTTTCCCTAAAATTCTGTTCGGAGTTGTTCTTGCTATGTAGGTTTGTTAGCTGCACTTCACACCGTGTGTAATTCACAAGGCCATCAGACATAGACTTGTCTGTTTTTTTGGGTTCTGTCCTATTCAGTTTAATGAATAGGATCAAGGTTGCTATGTGGCTGTATTGTTGTATAAGATTCATCAACCAACTTTCTTATAGTGAACGAAGCCTTATTTCCTGCCTCGGTCTGACAGACTACAGTGTATGGGAGATTTTCATAGCTTGAAAGATTCATTAACATACAATTTCCCAGTAAAGAACATATGTTGGTGAATATTTGTAATGGTTCTTGACATGGCAAATGTACCCAATATGGCAGTAATTTGCTGGTCAAGCTGCAACAAATGTCCGTATCAGTATGTCCCCTAGACTATTTTCATGTAATTGCCTGTACTGTGACACTCATACAGGTCCATTGCTACACTGTTTGACCTCCACCTTGACATATACATGCTGATATGTTATATATTTGGAATCCAGTAGCATTATGTGCAGAAGCAGATACTCCGACCTGCTGAGAAACATTATACCCTACTCTATAATAGCCTGCCGTAGGTGTGAAATTAACAAACATACCCTTAAGATCTGCTGTCACGCAATGTCAAAGTCAGTTCAGTTTAATGCACAGAAATCACAAATCTGTCAAATATTATATTTTACACAGGCCGTGTGCTGAACTGGCTCGAAGACAAAAATGTGTCTGTGGATGGTGTTGAAAAAAATGAGTACAAAAAAAAATCTAACTTGTGGACAGACAAGACTTGGCTGGTTTCTACGCAGAGCTCAGCCTTTGCTTGAAATGTCCTAATTTATTCCTAAATTCTTCGTATTTCAGTAGGAGGGTGCGGAGCTGTGGTTGCAGCCTGGGCTGTGAGTGTTTGCTCTGCTCCCAGCTTAGCATGTAACTAAATAAAAATAAACCTGTAAGTCAATTATCTCTTTCCAGTAAAAACATAGTGGCTTTAAAAACTTCAACTCTGAAGAAGGCACTTCCCTCAGAAGTAAACACTGGTTAGTGAGGTTCTTAGAGCTGAACTCCAGTCAGAAAAAAAAATATTCACACCAATCCAGTTATTTAACTGTAAAAATAATTAGGAGCATATTTATTAAGAGTTTGTTTGGTGAATTAGATCCCTGAAAGTGCTGTTTTTTAAAATTCTTTACTAACTGAGATGGGGGGCGCATGCACATGAGCGGTAACTAGAGATAAGGAGAGGGGTCCATTCACGTCAATGTAACTAGAGATGAAGGGGGGTGCTCATGCACATAAATGGTAACTAGAGATGGGGGGTGCTCAGACACGTAAATGGTAACTAGGGATGGGGGAGGGGGTGCACATTCACTTGAACAGTGAATGGTTTGGTCATTATTATGGTACTTGGGGGGGGATATGCACCTATTCAGTCTAGTGAGGGCATTTTAATGGTAGGAGATTGGGTATTATCTATGACTAATATGTACGTTGGCTTTAGGAAATCAGATGACTTACACCCGAGACAAACGGTTGTGCTCATCGTTGACAAAAATCCAAATTGTTCAACAAGCCCCTGCCCCGGTGGATTGACGAACGGCCAACTGGAAACGACTGCTGTATCCTTGTATGAAGGAGAGCACAGCGAGATGCTGCCTGCTTGTACTCTTCGTTAAATAAAATGCTTATATAGCACTCATTCATTGGTCTCTAATTGGAAATTATCACAAAGGTTTGTTTCCAGTGACAGTTATTAGACATCCATCTGATATCCGTACAAAGCTTTACAAAGATACACTGTAGGTGCGTTCCTATTGCCTGGTGGTGTAACAATACCCAGTCAGAAGGTGCTTGCTTGCTATGTACCTTTTAGTAACCACCTGAAATCTATAATTAGTATTCATTAGTTACCGATCATTCAGTACTGACTTCATATATTAAACATAACTGTACTTCAATTTTGCCCCTGGCCACAAACACTTGATTGGATAATGTTACAAAGGTAAAGTACAGGACAACATTTAGGCAGATTTATTACTTTGTTTGCTGTTCACTTCGAGGTATGTCCACCCATGTCTGAAAGCAGAATTAGTCTGGTATAACCTGCAATAGGTGGTTGAAAAATATTCACATTCACACAAGAATTCCAAATTCTCCTAATGCCTGTTACAAGTTTGTGACTCAAAACTGTATTGAGGCTTCAGTCAGGCTGATAGCAGTGTTAAACCCAGGCCTTTTTTAAGCTTAGTGGGAAGAAATTGTAGGTGGGTGGCAGCCCCTGTATTGTGACCCAGTAACCACCCAAAAACAGACGGTGGTTACTGAAAAGTGCCAGGTGGTGCACCCAGCTAAAGGGGGCTAGGGAGAACACTGAGATAGTATATGAAGAAGGTGGTCAGCAGTAAGGTGTCACCTATACAACATTTAATACTTTTACTGATCAGCAGTGGAATATACACAAACTTATGGCTTGCTATTCCTTAGTTGTTGTATAGTCACATATTCAGTGTTCGAGAACTATTACTATGAAAGAATGTTATCATTGTACTATGGCCACTTCCCAAACACAAACCATAATCCTGCTTTTATTTTGCATTCTGCTGGCATTCTTGTGTTGTACCAAGATGTTTTTTCAGCTGTCACTTTTCTTGATAGGCATGTGCAAGGAAAAATTCCTTTGTGTTTGTACAGACTGGTATTATTATCAGTCTCATATAACTGTTTGGGCTGTTTTTTGTTTTTTTTACTGGAGGTGAAAGAGAACGACAACATTGTTTTTTTGTGTTTTTCTTTCTTTTATCTGTACAATGTGATGGCAGACATCTAACTCTGAGCAGAGCTGGATTGGGAGGCTGTCCAGCCTTATTCTACAAATACTTCAGATCAAGAAAAGTACACATAGTAGTCCAAGTGTTTGTTTACTACAGTGCTCAGCGCAGCTGTGCGGTTTGTCTGGTAATCTAAATCCAGAGAATCGTGTATTGCATGAAGCATTTGAATTTATAAGTTTGAGGGAGAAAAACATTGTGGTTGATAAATCTTGTCAATGTAAATCTGCTGAGCTCATGATTGGGGTAACTTAAAAATATTTTACGGATGGCTTCAGCTCGTGCTTTTTTTTTTTTTTTCTTTATACAGCTCTAACCAAATGTGGTCATTTGGAAACAAACATGGCAAGACATTTGAGAAGCTTTGTTGAGGTTGAAAGATAGAATTGCTGCTGGAGGCTTGGTTGGAGAGATTTCTCCACTTCCATGTCCCTCTGGATGCCTTGTAGACTGGGTCCCCTAAAAAACATTCTGGTTTTGACCACTTTTTCATCTTGTTTTTTTCTGTGCTTTACATTGATAGTTGATTAAAGTTGGGATCTTGTGATACACCATATGGCCAAAAGTTTGTGGACAGTTAACCTTCTGCACAAAGCCAGGGCAATATAATGTAAGTTTGGTGTAGAGGTACTTGGTTTCACAGAGCCCTTACCTCAGCCTCACTGTGTACTTTTGGGATGAATGTAAATAGTTAGAAAGATCTGCTTGACCCAACATCTGTACCTCATATCAAATGTTTTCCTGGAGGAACGGTCGCAAAATCTTAGACACTCCAGAATCTCATTCCCAAATCAGAGTGATTTTGGTTAACATGGGTTTGTGAAAAAAATATCTTCATTAACGTGACTGTTAAAACAAGTGAAATAACAGTAATTTTCCCTTTTGTTGCTATACCATTCACCCCTTTTCTTATATTAATATATTTTTATATCTGTATATTATTATATCTTATATTTTTCTTATGGAAAACATGGATGCGGATGCCCCCCATGCTTTCAAAGGTTCCTAAAATTGTCAGGAAGCTGTAAATAATGGTTTTCACCAAAAATGATGAAGTTAAACTTTTAAAAAAAATCTGAATTTTGATATTGAATTTCCAAATCAGGTTGGATTTGTTAACCCAACCTGGATTGTTTTCATTCTCTTATCCAGTTGTCCAGTTGATCCATTCTCGTATCTTAACAGAATAGCTTAGATTGTTGTAACTGCAGACAAACATGTTTTGAAATGGGGGTAATAGGTGTACAAAAACATTTGGCAATATAGTTTTCTGTTATTCTTTAACAGTGTAAGCTCAGTATGAGAATCAACAAATCTTTGTACCAAGGCTCGGTAAATTTATTGATATTGTAGGGAATCTCCAGGGAACTGCCGAAGTACGAACTTCAAAAAATATATATATTTGCTGATTTAGCTCCCAGGGATTTGTATTTTGGCTAGCTTTATTTGTAATGAAATATTATCAGTGTGTTTTTAAAATATATATGCACGTAATATTACTGTAAAGTGATAACAGCAGGTGAGTCATTGAAGTTTTCTTCTTGGGGGGTTAGACTTTTACTTTGATAGTTGGTTACAATGAACATTGGTGATGTTGTCTTTGTTGTAGTACAAAGCAGTGTCCAACAAATGCGTACAAATTCAGCTTGCGTATACCCATTGCGGAATTGTTCTGGACCATAAATTATATCCAACAGTTTCTGATTTGTTGCTCCAAGTAAAGCGGAAGTAAACCCGAAACTAACACAAAACAATAAAATCGCACTTGCCTTCTATCCTGCAGAACAGTCTATCCATCCGGAAGTTTCTTCCAATGGGTCCCGCGTTGTTCTGGTGTCTGTCTTTGGCCCGGCACAGAGGAAGGTGTTGTCATCTTCTCCTTTTTTTTTTTTACGCATTCTTCTTCCTATGTCACCCAAACTCGCTCTGCGCACTTTTTTCCCTATTGATGAAAGGGCTCATTCTGCGCATGCCTTAAATGCTCGAGCATGCGCAGAAGGAACAGCCAGGAGCCTCCTGGTATGCGTGTCCTAGGTGTCTCGGTAAGCTCTGTGCTGCTATTCATTCTTGATTGCCTAGGCGGTTAAGAATAACGAGGGCAGTGCTGCACCCTTTTTTTTTTTTTTTTTTTATGAAGGTTGTTGCACTGTTACTGTGCCACAGTATACGGATAAAAGATTTAAACTAGTATTTCTAGAATCTTAACATTGGCAACCCACCTATATTTCTCATTACAGATGGACCTTTTTTTTTTTTCTTCTATTGATTTGCACCACATCTGTTAATCTGTATTATGCAACATATAAAAATTATTAATAGAATAACAACTATTGTGATGTTAGAACATATTACTGAAAGACTATCCACATACAAATGTTCCAATTTTTAGTAGTTTAGGAACAGTTATCATGTATATTATTCATATAGGAGACAAAAAAATGATTAACAAATATTCAAAACGTTATTAATCCACATACATTAAAAAACACAACTGTAGATTAAAAGATAAAAATTGAATAAACCCTTCAATAGTTATACATTTCTTTAGCAATTGTTCCAGGGTGGTTCATATACAGAATACCCCTTCACCAAATTTAAAAAAAATGGTTGAAATTGTTAAAGTAGTGAAACTTCATGGTAATGTTGAATGATGTTGAAAATCCTTCAATGCCAAAATGTTTGAGTGCCCTTTTTGCTTTATTGTTATAAACATATTACTGAAAGTTTTGAGTTTTTCCACCATGGTGATTAGTTCTGGTATATAAAGCCATGAGTAGTAGAAAGCGAGAACATAATCATAACTTTTGTCATCTAGTGAAACATTTCCTTATTCATATTCAGCCCACCTTCTTAGTTTTCTGAGTTGTCACTGTTGCCTAGAAACATACAAAATTATAAGGATGCTTTAATTCCATACTAATGAGGCCCGTGGTTTCTTTTGCAATGGAAGATGAGTCACAGCCGCTACAATCATAAAACTATGCTAGTTTTCTTGATTTATTTTTCCTTTGAGGTGGTAGACAACGAAGCAAAGGGACAATCCTTGGCAAAACTTTGAAGAACCTTCTAGTGATTGCAACGTATTGTTTGTGATTTGTTATGATGATACGTCATGCAGTTTCCATATACTAAATTTGCAGGAAGATGTAACTTGCTGAACCTATTCTCCTGTATATGAATTAATCATTTATTTTTTATTCTCAGATCCTGTACATTCTGCCAAGGTCAGACAATGAATTGTGTGTTCATAGACCTTTCATAAAGTGGAATGTTGCTGGCACAATCTTGTAAGGATGACTAAGAATTCATGCATGTGTCAGCCATTCTGCTTCCAAGATGCAAAGAATTTCTGGAAGAATCCACAGTTATTTTTTTTATTTTACATTTTTAGATATTGCTCCTGATTTTGATGTGTGTGCGCTGCCAAAAAAGGCCCCTACATACACACAGCCAAAACATTAAAACTTCTAAAAGGTGGAGTAAAAAAAAATATATTGATTACATAACTAAAAAAGAATCTGACAAAGGTGGGATGCAACTGAACAGATTAGTTCAGGAAAACCAGGCAAGTGTAAAAATGTGATTGACCTGGACAAAAGCCAATTGTAATGGTTTGATACTTAGGTCAGAGTATCTCCGAATCGGCAGATGGTTTGCAGTGTTCTGGTGTGTGGTAAGAAGGACAATTGTTGAAGCGGAGAAAGGGTTAGGGGCGTCCAAAGTTTAATATTATGTGTGATGGTCAAGGTGGAGGAAGATCATCTGGTCTGAATCTACAGAGCTCCAATTTCATATCCACAGTCTGTACAGCACCAAAAGCTTGGAAGCAGTTTGACCTAAAGAATCTACTACTAACATCTTATTGCCATATAAAACGAGAGATCTTCAGAAGTTCTGTGGAGTTGGTGAATTGATGAGTTGGAGCTGATTTGAGGACAAAGGGGGGGAGCTCTTATTATTAGTGTGTAGTATGTGTGGCTTTTCATGATGCTACTCGCACCCTGGACCAGAATAGAACCGTGGTACATTTCAGTTCTGATGTTTTTACTCAACTCAGCCATACAGGTACCAGGCCTGAAGCGGTACATAGAGCAAGAGATTAGCCTTATTTGTCGTGTCCTCCCATCAGAATATAAACAACAAGCTGTTAGATTATAACTTTTAGGCTACGTACACACGTGCAATAATTGTTGTTGGAAGGGATCTTTCACAATCCTTTCCAATGACAGTACATACAGTACTATTCTGTTCTATGGAGAGGGGAGGGGGAGAACAACGGAGCGGCACCCCACTGTGCTCTCTCCTCTTCACTTTTATCATGATTGTTCCCCATTTGTCATTTATGGATCTGCCAGGACGGAATGACGAGCACTGTACACACGCTAGATTCTTGTCTGATATCAGCCCTGAGGCAAACATCAGACAAGAATCATCTGACGTATGTACGTAGCCTTAGTCTTTGTTGTGATCCTTGAGGATCTTATTCTGAAAAATTTACCTTAGCAGGAAGTCAAGCATGGCTAGTTTTAAAGCTCATTTACAGTTTAAGAATCTGTGTATAGTGTAATATCTATAGCCTGGGCAAGTCAAACTCGGATAATTGCACCATTTGCATTTGAAAAATAACATCTGTTTGATATGGTAATGAACACAGAGATGAATAAATGTGTGCCCTTTACATAGGCGTGTAGCAGAGCTTTACCAGAAATTAAAGCTGACATTTATCTGTTTGAACCCGAAAAAATCTATAGTACCCTATACTGTTGCTCCAAATGATAGAAAATATGTCGCCAGCATGTTGTCCTTTTTTACAAATCACATAGATCAACCCATATATATCAGATGAGCTTTTATTATGGGGAAGGGTGGAGAGCATTTCAGCTTCTGTTGCTCTCAATGATTTGTTTAAAAATAAAAGTAAAATGTATTCATTATGCACCCCCATCCAAACCTGTTTGATTCTAGGCAGGTGCCTTGCTTCTTTCCACTTGCTATAAAATAAGGGTGAACCTGGATTTGCAAGTGTTGGATTTTCTTCATTTGTATTGGGGAATTGTAGTATTTAGCTTGCATTGTGTAGCCTGTTTTTGCTGTCTTCTGTAGGAGTTCTGACGTTTTCTATTCATAATGATATGCAAGTTATTTGGTAATTTTCTTTTTGTATTTTAACATTCTTTTCTGGCAATTCCTGACTTGGATCTAATACAGCATGTTTTTATTGTTGTGAGTCACATGCCATTCAGCTCAGTGTCTGGGACAAGTTGTATCCATTTTGTTTTAGCAGAACAATGTGTGCCACTGAGCGGCGGGAAAGGGGAAGAATTTTGGTGGCAAAAACTCTGGAATCATAACTTTTTAGATGGCCCCTATTTAGAGGTTTAAAATCAAATTTTTGTTTTTTTGAAAGAAATGTATTGTTTGTAAAAATAAGTGGGGAACCACTTAGGACTGTTGCACAAAGGTATCTCTTCTTGAAAGGGGAGGAAAATGTGCAGACTTGGAAAGTGTGTGACACCAGTAAAGTGGAAGTAAATATAAAGCTTAGTTCTTGATTGTCACCTGAAATAAACCATTGCGCTCATCAAAAATCTGATGTGTACACCAATTTCCCAGTGTCATTTATCCTTCTGCCCTGGCGAATTGATGGAACACTGATCAGTAACATCCACTTTACATTGAAGGGGAGCACAGGGGGGTGCTGCTTATTCATCCTCCACTTTCCCCTTCCCACATAGCAGGACAGCTCTTGGTGTACAGTGCTTGTTTCCTTGTCTGTCACAAGAAACAATTATGAAAGATCACCTCCAGCAACAGTTACTTGACGTCTGTACAGGCATTAGATTCATTTTGATTGGTAGTTCCCATTGACCAGGAAATGCTGCAGTCAGCTCCCCATTGTGATGAGAATGTTTCTTTGATGTAAAATGAGATACCTCTAATTGCTAAGTAAACAATACGGCAAGATTCTCCATGGCCAACAGACTGTAAAATGCACAGCCCTCTGTCTGCTTAGGATTTAACCCAACCATGTAATATGGCTGAAAAATCACTAATTTGCTATTAAATAGGAAGTATTGTGTGATTTACGTAGATGAGATTACTTTGAGACAAAATCAGGTAGGATAAGCATATGGATAAGAAGAAGTTGGAAAACAGGTTTTATTATACATTGTGTCTGACTGTAAAGCTGTGATCATTTCCAGTGACAGATAATCGGGGACTGTACACAGCACAATTCTGTTCTATGGGAGGGTGAAGGAGCAGCACCCTTTTGTGTTCTCATTCCATAGGAAAGCACAGTCATCAATCTGCCAGACATCATTGGACCTCTGTATACCTGTCAGATTTTCGATTACTATTCACCTGCGGATAACTTTAGATAGGAGTTTGCTTTTCATGTCCCTGGAAAACATCAATCTACTAAGTGACGCTACCAAACCCCTTTTATAAGTCAGTCCTATTTACACCCTGGTCAACTCTCTATATGAGAATATAGACGATTCGGTGATACAAGTAGCTCAGCCGTAAACACAAAGTTCAGCCTAATAGGGTAATGATATAATGAGACTTTCCCACTGGGATCCTGGATAGCGGCAATCATCGTTCAGCGGAAGGGGAAGGATCCCTCTCTTAGCTCTATACAGAAATATTCTCTCAATTATTTTGTGAGATCTGCCGAATATGAATTGTCATTATTAGAACAGTAATTTCATGGTTATGTTACAGATTTTTACTTGTAAATAATTTAACAAAATTTATTTATTCATTATTCTTTTTTTTTTTTTTCCTGTAGTATGTTTGTGACTTGCTTGTGTGTGTGCAATAAAATGTTGGGTGGATTGGAACATTGTAATCTCCTGTTGATAAACATTATGTATCTGTAGTAGGTCAGGGTGGAGAAAGTTTTATTGTGTGCAATAAAATGTTGGGTGGATTGGAACATTGTAATCTCCTGTTGATAAACATTATGTATCTGTAGTAGGTCAGGGTGGAGAAAGTTTTATTTATATATTGATATCAGAGAGCTCCGGATGAAGAAATTACTTTTCCTTCCCATGTGCCCGTGTATGACTCTGCGGTATGGGGTTGAGGAGGAGGACTTGGCACGTAACATTATGATTATGGAGGTGGAGGCATAAAATAGCTTAGAGGGCAGGAGTAGAAATCTTCCTAAATCTGGTAATTGATGATGAAGTAAATTGAAAATGATTCACCTAAATGATTTCTGACATATGTCTTTCTGGCTGGAAAAACAAGGTTCCTGCTGAATTAATTTGTGCAAGGTGCAGATTTGTACTGGTGAGAAATCTAGTCCAGAGTCCGGATTTAAACTGGGTGTGTAAACATTTTAGGACAGGGTTGTGTGGAGCCAGGAGTAACTTTAGGTGTGGCTATGAACCCCATATTCCTTATGTTATCTGAAGGGTGAAGTTCTGATTACCATGGGAAGAGGAGTTTTTTTCCCACTAGACTCCAATAAATTGGTTTTGGCCAGAGTTTATCTGAGACCTAGAGAATATTTTAAAATGTAAAACTAATCAGTCTTATAGTCATTGCAGCTGGAATCTTTGTAGGATGGTGGCTGTGTTTGTGCAGTCCAGAGTTTAGTGAAAAGCAAGTAATCATTAGTTTGTAATTTAACTGATAAAATACAGCTAGAGCCAAGTGAAACTCCAGGCACATGGTTAAATCTATGAGTGAACTAGCAATGTTTACTGTACTACCTGCCAAAAATGTTGTAATGTTGGCCAGCCATTCTTGTGACGCCCACTTCTTCCAGGCAGGGAACATCAACCTGTTGCTTCCTGGCTCTACTCACTGGACAGAGGAAGGCAGGAGCTATAGAAAGAGGAGTAACATAGGAAGATGGTAATTAGGAGCCATTTCTTTCCCCTTTGTTTGTGAAAAATTTGTGGAATTAAAAATATTTTCAATGTATATATTTAGCTGTGTATTTATAAGCTTGCTTTGGCTTTTACTTTATTTGTTAAGCAAAACCAAGTAAATTCCAGCTATCTTAACCTAAAGTCCCAGGCTTAGGCTTATGTACACATGCTAGACTTTTGTCATTGGAAAGGATCTTTCAGGATCCTTTTCAATGACAAAAGACTGAAAGCTGCATGAACAAACGCTGTACATACAGTGCCGTTCTGTTTTATGAAGAGAGGAGGAGGGGAGAACGAGCAAGGGGCACCCCGCTGCGTAGGACTGATCTATAAACAACATTGGACAAGCACTGTACACACGTCAGATTCTCGTCTGATCCCAGCCCTAAAGTGATTATCGGAGGAGAGTCCTCTGATGTGTGTATGCAGCCTTAATATAGCAGTGCTTAAGGTACAAATTCAAATTCTGTAGGCCCAGGTCTGAACAATATCACTACTGGTGCTAAAACTGCCATTTTTGCATGCTTTATGTTCCTAATGCATGATTTGTTTTTGTATAGATTTAGGGTATACACCTTTCTGCTTTAAGTTTCCCTACTTTTGCTTTTCTTAGGTGAAATAATTGTGAATGAGGTAAACTTTGTCCGAAAATGCATTGCATCCGATACAAGTGTCTACGACCTGTGGGGGAAGCTGGTGTGCACCAACTTCAAGCTTTCCTTCATTACAGATAATCTTGTGCCATTTCAGGTATGTGCAATTTCTGCTGTTATAGTTTCTGAAAGTATTTTGTTTTATGCTGACTGTAACTGCAGACATACTCAAATCAATAGCCAGTTTTTATTACAAGTTCCAATAATAAAACCAAACTAGATGTAGTGATCCTGAAAAAAAAGTCCTTCTTAAGCTAAAGTGGAACAGGTAGGGGACAGGTGACATCTCTTCTGTAATAAAATAAACTTACCTGCCTGTTCCCAATTTTTTCTGCAATGTGCACTGAGCTGCTCGTGTGCATCTAAATGTACAATGCCAGGTATCCTGGCGTGGAATTAGCTCCCATGCACATGTATGAAAGTTTCATCATTCTGGTTTGACCAGTTTGGTTGGCTGAAGATCCTAAACTCTTGAAGAAGACGGGGTGAGGATGTTTCCGTCTGTGATAGAGCGAGAAGGAGGTGAGTGTATTTAGGTGAATGTTTAGGAAAATTGCAACCATGCAGATAAAGCTTTGTTACTGCAGAAGAGACATACGTTGCAAATTCTTTAAGCAACAAACAACCTGCCACTTACAATTTTTTTTTACTAGGTAAGTTTAGTTCCAAGTTACCTTTCTGAGTATATTGGTATTGTCAAAACCTGATGTATATATATTGTTACTCTAATTTTCCCAGTTGTGATGCCATTCAACTCTGCAAATGCTATATCCCATGTTTTAGAGATAATTTCTGCATTTTGACTGCCTGGCCAACAATGCAAACATTTTTTTTTCCAGTCTCATGAAGCATCTTTCTTTGCCAATATTTGTTGCATTTTATTAAATGTGCAAAGACCTCTTTGCAGCAGAGTGTTGTCTAGAATTTAGGAAGCAGATCCCTTGTACTTTTTCATTGCTGTTCTGTTCCATACTGTAAGCAATGTATAAATAATTATGGTTTATCTTGTTGTATAGTGCATAGACATGTTTAGGTGATCATTTTCAGACAGTCACCCTCTAGGTCATGTATTTTAAGTAGGCATGTGGACATTAGTGGGAATCTGTCAGGACAGAAATGTTGAAGCTCCCATTACTGAAATTGGTTGGACTCTGAAGCAGTGATCCCTATTCTTCCATTAATTCTTAGTATGCCACAACCTTGGAATAAGCATGTGAATATCTGCCATTACAGTGCTGTGAATGTTTGCTGAAGGTCAGTGACTCACCTAACAGTGAAGCAATGAAACACAAAGCTTACTTTCTTCAAAAACAAATCTGTAACTGCAGATCCCAGCTTTCTGCCATGCAAGGGCAAACTCCTTGTCTACAGGTATATGGCAACTTTGACAGTCCTGTGTTTGTCTTTGTGAAGAAATAAGTCCCTGATTGTCACAGCCCGTGTCGACACAGGCCCAAACTTAGACAGACACAAAGTTCAGGCATTTTTTAACTTGGGTGTCAACCCAGGAGTTGTTTTGACAGCGAATGTTGATGGACGATTCATTTTTCACTTGTGCAAAGGCACCCTAAAAATTATGTAAAATATGACCTCTGTCTCTTTTTACAGCTGGTCTATAAATGATCCCAAATCATCTGTGTTGGGTCATTTTGCTTGTTACCTGTTGGATCAATACACCAGTATCATTTTGATTGGCAGAGACTGCTAGTAGTTTACTAGTCATAGATTGGCTTTCTGATTGTATAGACCTTTAAAAGAAACTCCACCTAGCAAGTTAATCCTCTCTATCTCTTTTTCATGGTATTCTTTTTGTATTTAAACAAAGTAGTGTGTTACTTTATTTCATTTTATATTTTTTATATTGTGTGTTTAGAAGTCCTGTGTATTTCTTCAGAAAAAGGATTGTGTAGGGACCAATTATTATATAGGTTTCACTACTCCAACTCACCACTGATCTGTCACTGTAAAGCATGAACAACCCTCGCTCGCTTTTTCCAAAAAGAAGAGTAGAATCAATAGTTTAATGTCCCAAAATGGTCTTCAAGGTTTGGTTTGGTTTCCTAATAAGAAAACTGATGCACATACCTCATGAATGAATCCAAAATCTTCAAATCTTCATTTACTTGTGTTTCAGATGCTTTGTTACTCAGGGATCAGGATATCAATCCAGAAAGCAGAGAGCGAGCTGATTGAGAAGTTGCAGGCTTGTAAGCAGGGAGAATACTGATAGCTGCATAATTTTTTTTATTCATTCTATTGTAGTGAAAGCAAGAACACTGCTTAAGAGTGTAACAATTCATCATTGTTGCCATGCAATATACAGAAGCTGCATTAGGTTATTTAACCTGCAGGATAAACAGGTATTTGTGTAGGACTTTGCAGGGCAACAAATGTAAAACTGAATGCTGATACACTTTAATGAGGGCAGTCCATATATGTTTTTATTGGTAGCCTTAGGTTCAAGATAAAGCTAAACTTTAAAATGCCTACATTTTGTCTTCCTTAATCCCTCTATTCAAAATTCTTATGAAATTACTAAATAAAATCATTCAGTTTCCATTACATGCCCGTTTTTAGATCAATAGATTACATCATTACTAATTTTCTTTAAGGCAGGCAAATTTGCTGTTGGGAATGGCTTGCAGGGTTCTGCACACATATTCCTAAAAATGTCCACATGCAATTCTGAGTCTCTGTGATTAGCTGAACCTAATGCCAATGAATTAAAGGGGTAGGCCAGGGACTGAAACACTGCAAAGGGAAGGGCTAATTGATGCTGGATGTACATGGGCTAGGGAAAGAGGCAAGCTCCGTCTGAGTTGCTGTAACTTCTAATGCACTCTGCTCACAGTGTTCAGTGATATCGGTGTGAGAAATTTCAGCACAGGTATGGAGCCCTTATCACTGGGCAAGACTGAAGGTAATACTGCAATTCAGCTTTGTTTAGTGATGGGCTTGGTATTATCTTAGAAGGAAGTATTGTTTTCTGATTACCTAAACTTTATATTATTTTTATTTTCACTTTAGAAATTCCACTATAAAAATATCCTACTGGGTGAACATGATGTCCCATTAACATGTATAGATCAAATTGTTGTAGGTAAGTACAGCAATGCACCAAGAAAACAGCTGTGTAATAACAGGTTGGAACAGTAAAATGCATGACCGGAAACAGCTGACACCTTTCATAAACTATTCTTCATTAATGTGGAAGTGCTGGTAACTAATTAACGAGAGCTGTGATACAAGGTTTTATAATGTTGCATTCCGACTACCACACTTCTGATTTTAGAGATAGGTATCCCATACGTATGTAATGAAAATTAGGGGAACAGTTTAAATTTTTAATGTAAAATAAATTTGATTCAGTCAATGTGTCAAATTTAGATCACAAAATAAAATCCACCAATGATCTAATGCTTAATAGGAAACTTTGGGAGTATGCCTGTTTACATTTTATGCTAATGCTTTGCAGCCTGATTTTTCCCACATGCCTTTTTAGCTGGGACTGTGTTCTTTGGTCATGAGATCCTTTATTGTGTCATTTCACTGTTTCTCTGAAATACAGCATTGAGCCTTCAAGACTTGGAAACACATGTTCCCAGAAGGCAGAATTACTAGCAAGGAGGTGATTTTGAAGCTGTAGGCAGTGAAATATAGAGCTGAAATACATTATTTATATTTAATTAGACTTTTGTTATAAACTTGCAGACATCTAGGCAATGCAAGCCATTTTTACCTTCAATCAGATCAGTGAAAAGGGTTCCCAACCTGTTATGTCATGGAGGCAAACAATGTCCTGTGATGTGAGATGGCCTTAATTTTAAATGGCTGTTGAGTAATTTGGCAATTCATAATCATTTCTTTTCATTGTAGTGAATGACACAAAGAGAAAGCAGAAGATCCTTACATCTAACAAAAAGCTGAAATTCAACCCAACAGAGTTAATAATTTATTGTAAAGACTTCCGCATTCTCCGCTTTCGCTTTGACGAATCTGGTCCAGAAAGTGCTAAAAAGGTAATATTGTTGTAACCAAAAGGTATTCACGTTGCAGTTCTGGATTCATATAATTGTGATATATTCAAAACTAAGCCTCTTTGTTCTGGCATTTTGTGTAAGATGGAAGACAACTCTAACTTATGTAAGGGTTCTGCAAATACTGATCAATGTGCAAAGATTTGGGGTTACTTTTAAAACCGTTTTGTACATGTCTTTCCTTAGCCTTTCCCCTAAGTTTTATGCTCTGTCTCTACTGCCCTGTTAAGGGTTTCCTGGCAGGGCTTTGCTTCTGTGA
>NC_092859.1:123223951-123271370 GCF_032062135.1 Pyxicephalus adspersus
TGTTTACTTGTTTCAGTTAATCTATCTTCCAGAGAACACTGTTTGAACACAGGCCAGTCAAGAATGTTGTCCTGCACATTCCACCATGGTCTTAGAAAATTGGAGGATATGTGTTTTAGTTAGTAAAGAACTGTATATCGATATAAAAAAAAAAACTCACCAGTTTTTATATGTGACCCATTAACCTTTTTCCATAGGTGCCCTGTGATAAAGTTTCAGTTAGATGTCATCAGTATTTAGATCTCCCCAGAATTTTTTTTTTAAGCTGGGTGGGAGGAAGCTGTAGGTGGGTAGCACTTCTGTAGTATTATTATTAATATTATTATTAAACAGGATTTATATAGCGCCAACATATTACGCAGCGCTGTACATTTAATAGGGATTGCAAATGACAGACTAATACAGTAACCCAACTTCTCAATAACCACCCAGAAACACCCAGATGATTATTGAAAAGTGATGGGTGGTGCGCCTGGCTAAAAGGGGCGGGGAGAACACTGGATCTGAATTTTGTATCTCCTTTCTTGTATTGTGACCTTAAAATTTAAGGGGAGATTTAGACTCACTTTGGGATCAAGCAATCCTGTGGAGCTCCTGCCACTGGCAGATTGCAACCGCATTGTCACCTTCACTACAGTGGTACTAGTACCGCTCACTGCTGCCCCTTTTCATTCTCTATGGAAATCCTGCTAGGAGAAGCTACAAATAGCGTCTTTCCAGGGGCAGAGATTTCCTTGCATAAGGAAGCGGTGAGCATAGCCTTGTGATTCTCAATGAACCAATTGTATTTTATTGAACAAAATAGTTTCCTTTAAAAGAGAAAAAAACAGAAGTAATATATTAAGGCAAAGCACTCTATAGGTTTGCCGACTGCTACTTTAGACTGAAACTTATCAAGTAGGAGAGGCTGTGTCCTAATCATTTAGCTGTGTGTAAATTCTGTGATCCTCCACTTTAACATGTATTTACAGCATTAGGCCTGAAATTTGAAATCCTGGCGTGCCAAACTAAAAAAGTAAAAAATGAAAAATATATACAATATTACCTATTTTCCAGATTAAAAATAAAATCTGAACATAATACACTAATATTAATATATACTAATAATACACTACTATTATAACTTTCATTTAATTACTGCAACTGGATCGTAAGATATTGTAAGATCTTGTATTTGTAAATGTTGCTTTTATTCTCCCTAGGTTTGTCTTGCATTAGCACATTACTCGCAGCCAACAGACCTCCAGCTTCTATTCGCCTTTGAGTATGTTGCCAAGATGTATCACAATCCAGGTAAACATTGCTTTAATATTTACTATTTCTATAGCTAATATTTTCACTTTTAAGCTTTTTAGAGTTCTGTTAAAAATATACTGGAATATGAGAAAGTTGTAAATAACTATTTTTTTTCATTTCTAGTGGATAAAATCAATGGTGTCGATCCGGGAGGTGGAGGAGATAATTGTTCAAAGACTCCACTATTTGAAACCTTTTGTGACTGGGATCGAGAGATCAAGCGAACCCGGGCCACCGACTGGAGAGTGTGTTCTGTAAACGAGGGCTACATGATCTCAAAATGGTAAATAAACCATCTGAACATTACAGGTTAAATACTTTCTGCTTTATACCATCTACACCAACCAGATAGAAAATAAAGCTTTACCAGTAATAAACAAGCAGGTGATGGTTTTACACTACAAAGGTCTAATGGGTAATGTGAATTTTCTTTGCTGAGTTCTAGGCTTACAAGAGGTTTGCGTTTTCTTGGTCTGCCAGCACTTCACTGGCTAAAACAAGTATATATATATATATTCTTTCTGGGTCATAGCAGGTGACGGTTCTCTCCCCCGAGTGAGATGATGCTCATTGAGGATTTTACATCTTCTTGACTCTGTTCAGGCTTATGAAAAGTAGTGGAATGCCCTACAATGCAGATTAAAGCTAAGCCATTTAAGAGTGTCTATTTTAAGCTTTCTACTCTGCACCATATGTTCCTCATATAAAAAACTAATCCTGAATACAAAACAAAATTCTGTCTCTAATGTGTATAATTCATAGGACTATGTGGCAGACTATAGAGTCTAATTTGTTTCCAGCATTTATTGACAGCCAAGATCTGTCTGTTTTCATTGTAAACCAATTAATTAGTAGTGTAATTCCTCTGTGAGCGGGCTTGTTAAAAGCTTGTCAGTTGCTGCTCATGAGTTTTTTTTCAACAGTGCTATCACAGCCTTGGAAGTGTGACTCAAGTAATTGCTTAGCATATGGCAATATGGCAGCCTAACTTTTTTTTTTTATTAGGCTGACATTCATTTCTTTTATGAATGTTAATGACAATGTGTAAATCTTCACACAGTACACCAAGTACAATTATTGTTCTATTAATAGAATTACATATGTTGTTTTTGTATAGGAACAAAAAAACACTGCAGGATGAGTTTTGTTATTTTCATATAGGCAGACTTTGTATTTAGCTTGTCAAAAGCTTGTTTAAAGTTACAACTAAAATTCCCTTTTATAAATCAATATTCAAACACCTTAACAGAGTTCTGTGCCAATGAATTTTGGGTTAACATTTAAAGGTAAATAATACTCATGTTTTTAGCTTTAGGAGTAGCTTAGCCTTTTGGGTTATATTTACGTTTTTGAAATTGCAAATTTTATTTTAAACAAATAAGAAAAAAATACAAAGTACAATAATTAAAAGATCATGGTACAACAAGAGGGAGGAATTTCAGTGATGTGTAATACTTATTTAATGACTTGCAGTAATGCAAATCTCTCTTGTTAGATATAATAATTGCACTATAATTTTTACTCAAATTGAAGGATTTGTTATTATTTGTGATTGTGATAAAAAAAATCGATACATACATAGCATCCTATTGTTTTGTTTAGTTTTTGCTTGATGCTCTCATAACTCAACGCGCTTAATTTGTATTGCATTTGTGCCAGGCAATCATCATGTGGGGGGGGTAGCTCAATTATCTCAATTATCTCTGTTTGATAGAATCAAGTAGAAGAATGCATCTCAATCCCTATAGACCCCAGTATTGGTCTCCTAATATGAACATTTGCACCCACACAAAGTTGAAATAACCTATGGTAGATACAACATATCAAAGCAATTGGACACTAATCCGAGTCTTGCAGCAGTTGGGCACTGGCAAAACAGATGAGCCTTTCCTCTGCAATATAGCAACAATCCCAACTGAAAAAGTCACTGCACACCAAAATCAATCTGCCTAATCCACTTGTTGATGGGAAAGTATCAACCACTTGAATCATTTCCTCTATTAGATTGGACATTTTTAGCATTATTTTAAAATAGCTTAAATGTCATTTAGTTGAAAGCTTAATTTACTGAGTCTTGTAATATTCTTTAGAGGCTCCAGTGGAATAATATCTGTACCTGCTTTAGGATATAAAAAAAACACTAAAAAATGGGAACCTAAATGTTAATTCAACCCATCAGTATCAATGTAGTAATAAAATTGTACGATTGCATTTTAAGCTTCCACCACCAAGTATTGATAGTAATATCTCTTGGTTTCTCTCAAAGCCATCAACAAATAGTATTTTGTTGATGGCTTTGCATTGTTACAGCTAAATTGAAATATCCACAACAGGAGATACATTTTAATTGTGCAACGACTTGGTCTGTAAATAAATGAATTTGCCTTTATAAATATGGCAGAATAGGTTACATAAACTTACATTGCATTATGTGTGTGTGGAGTGAATCTAGTAAGTGGATTTGGGGTTTAGAAATGCTCCCAGCCATTGACTTGTAGTAAATGTATCAATGATTTATAAACTACAATCGCAATCCACTAAACATGCACACGGCTAATACAGCTTATCTGTATCTTTCCAGCCTTCCGGAATACTTTGTCGTCCCCTCCTCTTTGGCAGATACAGATCTAAAGCAGTATTCCTACTCATTTTTTGGAAGACGAATGCCAGTGAGTATGTATTGATTAAACCTTTATACAGGCAATGATGACTTTTTCTAGCTCTTATGTTATGCATAAACATCAATTAATACCCTTTGGGTGGTTGTTTAATAAACCATCTAAGTTTTAAAAGCATTTGTACCACCAGAGAACAGTTGTAGCAGAAAATGTGTAACATTTGTTGTTCTTAAATGTAACTTTTTCTTTGTTAATTCAGCTGTGGTGCTGGAACCATTCTAATGGAAGTGCACTTGTAAGGATGGCCAGCATTAAGGACGTGTTACATCAACGCAAAATAGACCAAAGGTAAGGGGATTATGGCCCAAATATTTCCAGGGAGAAGTACATGCTTCGTCATTGCTATAAAATATTTACCAAAATATTGTATATGAACACTTCTGGTACACATTCTCACTGTTTGGTACCATCTGGAAAGCTCATATTTATGTATAGGGCAGTCTAGGGGGAGTTTGTTTTTTTTTTTGTGTCCGCTACAGTGCCCTATTAACAGAAGAAAGTATAATGATGTTTTACATTTTTTCAATATAGGGCTAGGTATTAGGGGGCAGAGTATTGGGCCTGGAGTAAAGGGGAGGCAGTAAGTAGGATAACAATAATGTTCAAAAAATAGGTTCATAGAGGTGTAAAGTGGAAATTTATCAGTTGGTTAATAAGGGCAAATTCTGTTGCATCATTGTTGCAGCATTGAAGCCAAGTTTTTAGAAAGCAACCTTAATATTCTCTGCATTATTAAACACAGGATTATACACATCAGTATTTGTCTGCTGCTTTTTAGATTATTCCTTGTCTTTGCACCTTACGCTGTTTTAGAATGACCACATCCTAACTTAAAATCTTAAAGCACCCTAGAAGATCTATGAAACTGTTCAATAACATAATCCTATAGCTATATTTATATTTTTTACTTAGGGTGTGTGGTGGAATCACCCGTAGTCACCCCCTGAGGAGTGATGTTTACAAATGTGACCTAGATCATGGCCTCCCAACTATCCAGGACATTCAAACTGCCTTTAGCAAACTCAAGCAATTGTGTGTAAATGGTAAGTGTACTATATATTAAGCTATATTTATTAGCTGTTTATTTGTTATTACTTTTCTTTTATTTAAGTTTTTATGTAGGACAAAAAGAGTTAACAGGATAGGCTTGTTTGGAAATATTTTCTATATAAAGATAAGGTTTGTCCCCTCCTTTACTATCCCACTAACCATCAACGACTCAATGTCCTCCTGAACAGAAGAGAACCACCCTTTCTTAGACCTATCCACTGCAACATTACTCTAAAAACATCCTGAGATAATACTCCAGAGATATATTACCTAATATTTTATCATAGTGAAGTATGGAATTCTACTTAATCACAATAATATATCAGGATTAACAAATACCAATCAACTCTTAACTTTTTATCAGACCTGACGCTATTTTCAAAACATATCCTCTTTACACCACTCCCTTTCAATACAGGATCCAAATTCAATAATAGACGAAGTTCAAGTTTTCAAAATCCTTATTTATTGATTAAAAAAGTTTTTAAGGTAATTCAGTTTGGATAACTTCTTGGTATTGTCCACCTCTGTTTTTTAAGCACCTTAATATCACTATTTATGAATCTTCAAAGTATCTAATCATCATAATCTCAATAATCCCCTGAGGAAGCCATCTTGGCGAAACGCATCGGGCCATGAGATAAACTAAAAACGTTAAGATAGATATCTATTGTATTGCTAATTTAAAGTTTTTTTTCCAATTATTTTGCCTCAATTATATACATAGACTAGGAGTACTATGTTGGAAATAGGACTACCTAGATTCTATACACAATAAACACAAGTTAATCTTAGAAATGCTTCAAAAGCCTACTTTCATCTCTTTCTTTCTCCTTCTGAATATTCAACAAAAGTTTTAAGTTTTTATGGTCAACATTTTGTTATTTAGTTGATTTTCTTGCTTTGTCTTAAAGCAGAACTAAACCTTTTTAAACTCCCCTGTCCCCACTCTGATATGGGCATCACCATCTTCTTCCTCCTTCTCTTCTCTTGACTTTATTCCTATGTGCCTGCATGGGAGTTTATTTCAGTCCTGGCAGCTGCAGGGTAAGCCAGGAGTTTGACTGTTGGAGAGGGTGATTGGGCAAGTTAGTAAATTTTTTTTGCAGTAGGGACATCACCTTCTCTTTCTGCAGTAAAGCCATGCCTGGCAGCACATTATTGAACTGGGCAACAGAAGCCTAACTGGGATCTATGCCCTTCCATACTGCTTTGAAAAGTGCTTTTGTTGCAGTGTCCCGGAAATAGATTTATCACTTCCTGTCTTGTTGCCACATAAATAGGAATCATCTTGTAACAGTTCCTCACTGTATCAGTATCACTGTAAAACAGTTTACAAAAATTTACTACAGCCTTACACAATAAAAATACACTAAACCATAAACGTGTGCCTATATTTAAACTGTCAGCGTTGAAATAAAATTTCATTGTGTTTTTATTTTTGGACACAGTGTGCAGTATCACATCGAATTGGCTTTTGCAGTTTTAGTCAGTAAAAAAAAAATCCTGAGGGTAGAGGAGAGTTTGACCTTCAGAAATGTGCGTGAATGTATATTGATTGTTTGATTGTTAGATTTAACAATAGTTGTGGTGTTGCATAAGACAAAGCATTCAAAGTTTTTGTGCCAAGCTATGCCTAAGCCAATTGCCTTGTTTTATCCTGTCTTTTGTATTTCTGTGGCCAGGTTTATTCAGTGTGACCAGTCTGACTGCACTGCAATGTGCTGAGTGGTTGGAATGGGCAAGCAAGGCCCCAAGGCAACGTGATCCTTCTACATATCACACTGCATTATTGTATTCAAACCAGAATCTTCAATAGAATCAAGCTGATGTAGTTCTGCAGAAAGGGAATTAGTGTGCCTGTTTAGAACTTGTTTTCTTTATTTCCCCTTTGTGACAGCAGTTTTGTCATTTTAGTACCTACCTACTATACAGAAGAAACATGACCGGAGGGGAATGTACCAAATAGAGAAGTGAGATCATGGATAAATATAGTCCAGATATCACATTGCTGTGTGGTTCTAAACATTTTTTTTGGGAATACATTTTGTTTTAGTATTGTATAGCATAGGATTATGGGATTGTCAGTGGCTCTGTTAACCATTTTGTGGATTATGCTTAATTGGAATTTAAAAATAAAGCATCTTTCTGTTATTTGTGCCCTATTAAGTTGCACATTTTGTTTAGAGGTCATTTATGGGCTGGCTTACCTCTACCCTTCTCCAAATGTTGGGTCACATTAAAGAACTCATAAGCTACAGGAAATGACCTGTCTCCAGCCAGCCAGAAAGCTGGTCAGTGGTATGGAATTTCTTGCATGTTGCAAGCATTGTTATGGCTCGGCATGAGAACAAAGAAGCAGTACTTATAACGTTTGCAGCAGCAACAACTAGGTAAATTAGTACTTCTATGCACAAAGATAGTGACCACCAGACTGCACATATATCATGTAACATCTTGGAGCTTTCAGATGGCTTTCTTTCCATGCAGTGTTCAACCCAGACATTTTTGTAAGCTGAGTGGGAAGAAATTGTAGATGGATGGCGGCAGTTCCCTGTATTGTGACTGAACTCTTCAATAACAACCCAAAAACAGCCAGGTGGTTACTAAAAAGTGCTGGGTGGTGCACCCAGCTAAAAGGGGCTTGGGAGAACACTGCCATGGTTCTTGTGGCAGAGCAGTTCAGCAGTAGAAGCAGGAAAGAGACGTATATACTGATAAATTAGTTTAATGACCCTTGTTCTTTATCATACACCAGCAAAGGTATTGGTCATGTTAGGAAATACCTTATTTATAGGGATGATGATGGACTGAACTTGTGTGTGAGTTTTAAAGGCCTTTATTCTGCCCTCCTTTTCTTCTTTTTTTTTTTTTTGTTGTTTTTGATTGATTGATTCCCTATAAGGTCTAATTCACACAAGTATTTAGCATTAACGCATGCGTTTGTGTTCTGGGTAGCCATTTAATAATGGCGCTTGTAATGCATCTTAGGAATGTACTGTTACACACTGTGCAGCCGTGCATTGCACTTACACTTATTACCTTTGTGTATGACATGCTGTGTTTTTGGCAGCCCACATGTGCAATTAGTAACATGCACAGCATTCATAAAGTATGATGGGGGAACATAACTTAAAACTTTGCTAAACGGCTAAGGGATAAATCTTTATTGCTGAGGTTAAATAAGATTGCACAACAATCTTTCCATCGTTTTTGCTTTAAAAATGTTTTGGGTTCACCTTATAATGGCTCCTCTATTTATAATAAATATCAGCCTTCAGAACTGTGTTAACAAAGCAGTGATATCTTTATGTAGGATACCATAAGTATATACAATACTCTGTTATAGTCTGCAGTCTGTTAACTATAATAACAGGTATTTATATCTAGAAGTCAGGCAAGTATTCATCTCTAAACTTAATTAGTGACCATGTGTTAGGTAATGCAGGAATTATTATAACAACATTACTGAGGTAATTACTTGTGATGTTGTAAATGTCAGTATAATTACATGGAAGATGACTGCACAGAGTTTAGTCAGTGCCTGTGTTTATCCATCACAGCAAAGATGTAATTTCTATTCATCACCCTGAGGTACAGATATTCCAGTAATCAGTACATATTACACACCTTGCTTTTTATAGGTATAACAAACTTATGTCTGTTTTGTTAAATTTATGTAGAATGTATCCAGCTTTATTGTAAATAATCTCTACTGCATGCAATATCTAGTAGTTGGTCAGACCTGTCAAGGTAATGAAAACTTTTAATACTGACATCTACATCTTAATAAATAACCCCTGGTGGGATGGGTGTGGGGTATCCATGCACATGACATAATGCATATAAATCCGGCGATGGATGGGTAATCATGTTTGTACATAGTTGGTATGTTTATCAATTGTAAGTGCCTTTGTAGACAGGATGCTGTTTGGGTTTTGCATTCCCATGCAAGTCCTTAGAAATGCAAAGCCTTCTTGAAGCTGGTCAAATGTAGGTTGACTTCAGATCAAATGCAGTGTCCAATGAACTCAGCAGCATCTCCAACTGTTATGAAATTTAAAGACTAGATTCGAAAAGTTGGATTTGTCAACAACCGGAAAGGTTGAATGTCCTATACTAGACCTCTAGCTACACAACAGCATGTTTTTAACTGCATCAATCTCATTTGAGAAAAGCCATCACTCCTTCCAAAACCTTAAAAATATTTCAACATGAAGGAAGAATTCTAGAGTGGTCATGAAAGTAAGCGATCTCCACATAAAATATGTTTACAAAAGATTTGATTTCAGATAGGTGCTACAATTATTCAACAAATTCAGATAATATTGGCTCCTACAGATCTTGCTTATGTTCTCTTCATGCTTTGATTTTATCCACTGTACAAGTAGTTGGCTATTACTCCAGTCATTCATCACATAGAAGGGACTGTGGCTCTGTATGACTTGCACTGAAGTAAAAAAAACTGTTTGTGTCCACTTAGAGCCATATGAAGAAACAGAGGAGCGATGGTATTCATCCCTGGAAAACACACGATGGCTGGAGTATGTCAGGTAAGCACTGTTTAATGTTGGTTTAGCTACATTATGAAGGAACACAATTGTAGCTTATTAATAGAAAGTTGATGTCCTCAGAACATATTTTTCTGGGATAGGATGAAATCTATTTGTCTTCCTGTGTCTCCATCTTTTCTTGGTATAGCATTACCCGCGTGTATCGGGGCTTAAGTTTGTACATTCTCTGGGCGGCAATTTGTCAATTGAATGTGTCAATGAAAAGATCATGATGAGACTGGAAACATTAAGTCTGAAGAAAAAGGATCACAGCGCTTTTGGCCTTTTAAGAAGTTGCTGTTCATTTTCTCCCGTTAGAACTTCCATATTAGTTACTGTTTATTAGTTACTCGGTTGATTAACCTACTTATTCTTACTTTACTTTTATAACTGTGTTGTAATGGTTGCAATTTAATATCGCATGAGTTTTCTACTAGTTCCAATTACTAATAACTGCTCTTAAGGAAAATCCTATTTGAGAAATGTAGGGGATTGTGGTCAAGATATGGGTGACCATCTTATATCTGTAGCTTTAAAACCTTTTGGGGGACCTTTTTGTTGGAAGACAACTTGTTGGGTTAGAAAACAATTCTTGCATGTGGTACAAACCAACAGGAATCTTGATTCTGAAACTTCTGAGATAAAAAGCTGACAGGCGATTTATAGGACCACAAGTGACTTTTGAACAGAGTGAACATTTCATTTGCTTACATGGCTGTATAATAAATAAGCAACTTAGTAAATATTTATTTGTGTTTGCAGGGTGTTTCTGAAGCAAGCAGCTGAGCTCGTTTTTGTCATGGATTTCAGAAGACTTTCTGTTGTCATTCAAGGTTATTCCGCCTTCATATTCCACTTCTGTATTTTTGTTCTGTCGTTTCTTGGATTAATTCTATTTCATACAAAAGAAACAAAAATTGTTGCTAAAATTATTCTTCTAATTTTACAACCAGACTTTCATTAATGATGAAAATGATTTTTAAATAGAGACCACATTTCCAGAAATCCACTGTTGGACATTGAGTGGACTTTGAGTATAATACCAGGGAACCCCCTGTTGCACACCAGTACTTATGGTAGAGGAAGATCTTGTTTTGTACAAAGGAAAATCCCTTTAATTCCACCCAGTACACAGAAATTGTTTTTTTTTTTTTTGCAAGATCATTTGTCAGGGGACCTGAAACTAAAAAAATGGAAATGTTCATTTTACTTTGATTCTTGAATGTAGTATTTCCTTTTTAAATACACAGATCACAAGGCACCTCCTTTTGAAATAAGTTAGTCCGTTATTTTGGTACATCACATAAGATCGCTGTTGATTGATTTACTTTTGCATACAGTAGCTTCCACTTTGAGATATCTACACCTTGGGCCATCATCAGGCTGACATTTGACTGCCCTGTTCTGTAAGCAAAACTCACAAACAGACCATAAATACTGTCCATTTTTTGTGGCTGCTCACACACTTCTTTTCCATGTTTGCATTAGTGGGTTACGTCAACACAATTTTGACACCAACAGAATGTCACCACAGAATCCATTGGAGAAATGTGATGCAATATGAATGTGTCTGCAGGACAGATATATATGGGTTGGAGGGTCAGGCACATCCATGTGTTAGTAGGATGCTTTTTCTCTGCTAAGATTACCTTTGTGTATTGGAACTTCCAATAACAACTTTCCACTCACATAAGTCTGTAGGTGCCATTTACTGGAATAGACAAGGACAAGGTGATTGTTATTTATACATATACTGAGTTGATGTGTGTTAACAGCTGAGCTTTAGGAAAGCACTCAGCAGAATTTGTCCCTAATCACTCTTCGCTTTGTATTTATTATTCATCAAGCTTGGTGAACTGGATTCTAAAACGTAGTAATATAAATCTCAGTGTATGATGTTTTATTTGAGAAATGGATCTGGTCTGCTGTGTTGATTTAGGGAATGGGAGCACCAATCCATTTCTGACAGCTGTTCCCTGTATGTCTAGAAATTAAATTATTATTTTGTGTTCATGCCCATTGGTTTATTTATTAATAAGAGTGAAATTGAAGTAATCAGACATTTTAGTAGATAATAAAACCAGTTTGCACTGGTCACTTCACTTGTTCATTGTTCCTTATTGAATAGACCCATAGATGTCGTCTTTGGAAACTTTAGAACTAAATTAAAGCACAGTATTGTTTCATCTTTGTAATGTAATCACTTCACTTTTTGGAACTCGGTTAATAAATGGTAACCACTGCTTTTATTTAACCAAAAAAGGAAAAGGAACTGTTTCAGATAAGTAAGGGAAGTGAGCAAGGTTTGCTTCTTGTATTTTGCTTGTCTAAGGTCTTTTAAATAGATGTCATGTAAACTAAAGATAATAGAAGGAATGCAGACCTCCGTTGTGTAAAAGTCAGAGGTTTGTTCCAGGGAGACAGTAGCTAGTTTTTGCTATGGGTGGCATTCGGCTGTGTATGTAATATACACAAGGATTCCCCTCTCCAGCACCGTAATATACAGCGTGTGACTCATTCTCCCCCTTGCCAAGTCAACTGATCGGCATTGCTCACACAGCTGTTGAGTCAGAAAATTGCTATTTTGGAGAAACTGTTTTGCATCCCCAGCCAAATCATTACATTTCAGCTCCCTTCCAAACTTCTCTTACTGTTGGTCTGTCCTCCCCACTAAATATGACCAGACTGTACTGCATTATAGAATAAAGGCTTGGCCACTGTTTCTATTCCATGCTTTACTTTGAGTTTCCATACTTTACTTCTGTAACTTGGGATGGAAAGGCAAATAAACGCAAAGTTGATGAGGTAAAGAACAACTGGCAGCTTTCTCTTTTAGTTTACATTTGCATTTATTGTAAAGTTAGAAATGTTATTTAAATTGACAACTGTAGTTACCTAAACAGACTTTGTTCCTGCCTAAACAGTATTACAGAAGTAATCTGAACTATTGCTCTGTGAGCAGAGCGTCTGGGGGCAAAGTTTACTAATTCATAGTGAATTCACTAGTGTTTAATAGTAATATTTCACATATATGTATCCATTTAAGGAGTAATATTACACCATCTTTCTGTGTGAGGAATAGTGCCAGGCTGGGGTGTTGGTGGGAGGAATTATTCCCTTTCAGTGTTTTTTGTTAGAAGGTGTAATGCCTGCCTGCTAGGGCCCCAATAGTGATGCCAGTAGTGAGAGCAGTAGTGTACTTTGGGTTCTTGTCGGTGAAAGGAACAGTTTCCAGTCATTGTGTCAATGAGAATAGGAAAGATTTCCTTAGTATTGTCATTCAGTAGCCATGTTCCTTCTCTTTGCTTCTTGTTCCACACTTCTGTACTGGCCAATTGTCATTGCACTTGATCTATAAAGATAATATTAGGCAGGAGATTACTCCACTTGACAGTGTTGACTTAGCTTCATTGCTGGGTTCGTTAACACAGCGGTCCCCAATCTGTGGTCCACAAGAACATTTTGGTGGTCCGCGGCTCTGGCTGGTGCACTCCCCAGCTGGGTCAGGAAAAGGACCCGCTTGGAAGGGGGCGCACCGGCCCGAGCTGCAGACCATGTCTTCGATATGCATCGTAGGCTCATGGCGGTGGGACACAACCCACCCACTCCACCATTGCAGGCCCGACAATGCGATGGGTGGGTTCTGGCATCATGACATCACTCTAAGGGAAGTTTCTTCCCCTTTGACTGACACACAGCATGCGTGGTCCAGAGTCTGTAAATTTAGTGGTCCGTGACATCCAAAAGGTTGGGGACCACTGCTTTATCACTCTCTAGTTCCTGGCACCAAAACCACTTTGCATACATAAAAAACAGGCCCTGCATGCTGGCTGTAGATTTGGGGCTGCTACTTTAAAAAGTAACTTCACCCAAAAGTGATATACTACTGGTTGCTAATTCTCCAAAAAGGGTTAAATAACCTGGCATATTTCCAAACTCCTGTCCATCTGGAAGGTGTGGGTGTTATCACCCGACTTGGTGTGTCCAGCACATTCTGTTTGCAGATTTCAAAGTATACCATCCATGGAAATACCTTGGGAACTGGCCATAAGCCCTTGTACTAAATCTGATTTAAATTTGGATTCTTGGAAATGGTAAACAAGTTACTTCTGATATAAAGTACTGAAATTACAGTCATTATTTTGTTCTGTCATTTAGATTTGTATTGTGTGAAACAAAGTATGAAAATTACCTGGCCAAACCTTTGTAAGCCTCAAGAAGCCATAAAATTTTGTTTGTGTTTTAGAAGAGGAAGGTCGGGACCTCAGTTGCCTGATGGCCTCTCTTGTCCAGCTGATGTCAGATCCATACTTCAGGACCATTGTTGGATTTCAGAGTCTCATACAAAAGGAGTGGGTTATGGCAGGTTATCCATTCCTCGATAGGTGCAATCACTTGAAAAAATCTGACAAAGAGGTATAGTACAATATACAGCACTATCTACAAATCTGTCTTTATAGATGTTTTAATGTTATGTTTGGCTTTACCCAACATAACATAATTTGTTGCATTTCCCCCTCTAGTAGATGGGTATTGAACATGGTATAAATATGTTTTTGAACATCTGAATATATTTAGCTGCTTGAAATATCTGTTTCATGCAGATTGTCCTCTTCTAGTTTTAGTTCTGTCTGTATGCCTCTCATAATTCTGGTAGAAAGCATTATACTGTTTCAGTTCCAAGTCATCTAGTTAAACACATTGACATTTTCTTTACATTTATATAAAGTGTCATGAAAAAATAGTTTTGTTCAAGTATCGAAATGTAGATATGTTCAATGTGTATGCTTTCATTGTGTGAGTGGCTGAAGGAAAACTAGAGATGTATAAAGTGCTTTAGTACATGTTCCTGGTTGGTGAAACTGGTAAAAGACACCCTAGACCTGTATACAGTGCTATATATATTCTTACTTTGTGTAACTGGTTAAAGAACAACTAGAAATGCATGCAGTGCTTCGGTGTACGTTCCTGGCTGATGTAATTCTAGACCTGTATGGAGTGTTTAATGCAAACCTGCCAAGAGAAAGATATGAAGATTGCCACCTTGGCCACCATCTAGCAAAGTATCTAGTTTTTCATCTTTGATCTTCTGACCATTATGTTTTATAAATTACTGACCTAGAATGAGAATGCAGATAAGGTGTTCTACGCTGGCATATCTGTATACCTGTTCCAGGTGGGCCACTGCAGCCTTCCTATCAGAGAATTACAAACTAACGGTTTACGTTTTCATAGGGTGGATTGGTATTGGCTGCTCCAATAGATCTCTCATGGGAGACATGTATACAGTCCTTCAGCGCAGGTTTGTGCTTAGTGGCACTGGTTGAAGAGTAGAAATGTATATATAGGAAGTGTATGTTCTTGGTGTGACTGGTTTAATGGAGTTCTAGTTGTGTATACAATACTTCAGTGTATAGTCTTACTCTTATACAGTCATTCAAGGTATGATCCTGCTTGATGTACCTGCTTGGAGGACGTTCGGACTTGTATACTGTTCCTCCATCTTGCTTTCTGATTGGTGCAAATAAAGGTAGTCTAGACATGTATACATATAACTACTTGTATTTTTGGTTGGGGAAGTATGATCTTGTAGAATGGGAGCAGGGAACACTTCAGTGCATTGTTAGATGAAAACCAGTTTGGAGTGCTGATTGTCAAACGTCTGTTTTTCTTCCTCAGTGTTCCTTGTTTGTGCTATTTCTGGACTGTGTTTGGCAGCTTCAGGAGCAATACCCAGCAGCTTTCCAGTTTACAGAGACCTATTTAACTGTGTTATATGACAGCACATGCATCTCGCTCTTTGGAACTTTTCTTTTCAACTGTCCTCATCAGCGTGTTCAGCAGAGTACAGTGAGTATATTTACCTTACTTTTTATTTCCACACAAGAAATTTATCTGCAACCTCTGGAATGGGTTTAACCTATAGGAATCATGTAGGTTGCCTTTGCTAATCCTCCGCTTGTCCCACCCAGGACCAGTATGCCTAGCAAAAGTTCTGACTTTGCTTTGAGGTCAGCCGATGCCTGCTTTTTCCAGGTTAGCATCTCAGATTATTCAAAACATAGCCAGGTAACTAGCATTTGCCAGGTAACGAGCAGTCAGAATACATATTGACCAGAAAGTTTAGCTACAGTTAAAATTCTATTACAAAGCTTTGAAACACCTCAGCAGTGTTACTGGAATCGTAAAAGACCGACCACTCAGTATTTCATTCTTTTGACATCTTCGCTAGTGCAGTTTTTAGAGAAGAAATATTAGGAAATATTTTCCCATGTATAATACACTTAATATTTGCAGAATAGCACAATCATTGAACTCTTAATTGTGGGACAACACAATGAAAACACTTCTTTCAAGTGGATAGTTCTTGGTTTACACCAAACAGTTTACATTTTCTAATAGACTGACATAAACAAAAGCCTAACTTCTCCCCATATGGGCATTTGTGTCTGCTGTTTCAATAGCAAAACTAAATTTTGTAATAAAACCCAGAAGCTGGACAATTTTTTTGCCTGCAGTAGTTTTCCAAAAGGACCACCTTGTGTCATTCCTTTAAGCTTATTGTCAGCCATAGAGAAGACAATGGGATAGAAGAAGCCATGGGTTGTAATTTTCCAGCATCTATAGGATTTCTATTTTAGATCTTACAGAAAAGTATTGCACAGTTACTATCAGGCAGCTTTTCCAGTTACTACCTGGTAGCAATGACATCAGTATCTCTGTTCACTGTGAATAGTGCCATGAAATAAATGTAACTGATTAGATTGCCTAGATGGTTATGACTGCTCAAGAAAAGATCTGGCGTGGCATACTTTTTCGACTTTTATTAGATCCGTATTGCTCTGTATTCAATGAAAGATATCCTGGAAATACGCTCATAACTGCTGTAGGAATTTTCATCTTACACAAACCTAATGCAGCTTGCTTTGTTTTGATATCGCTCAAGCATTGTGTTCATTTTTGTCTTGCACAATTTTCTTTGCAGGAGTTTGCTATAGGGAAAAATATTCAATTAGGGGATGAAAAAGGCCTGAAATTCCCCTCTGTATGGAACTGGTCTCTGCAGTTTTCAGCAAAGGATCGCACTCTGTTCAATAACCCTCTCTACATCGGCAAGAGCGTGCCCAACGTTCAGAATGGAAATGCTAAGTTTTTTAAACGGTCAAAGGTAAACCAGCCACATGAAATGAATGTAACATTATATTATTATGTTATTAACTTTTATGACTTTAAGGGGTTTTCCACTTTAGCAAAAAGCACCTTTGATGGGGAAGTAATAGTCAATGTTGGGAACATATCATCCTTAGTCAGCTGTATAAAAACAGCCTGTGGCTACTGGTGGATATTTTCTTTTTATTAGCTGTAAAGTTTGTGGTCTGTTTTTTTATTTTTTAGCTAGAAAAATTACCTAACAAATATTTTATTTGAAGAAAAAGATACCAGCCCCCATACAGGAGTTCTTTAGGAGATGAAGTGAGGCTATAAAAGAAATTGTAGGCACTGCAGTCTTCTTTGCTGCAGATATAGATATAAATATATATAATTTGTATGACATGGAAACAGATTGAATCCTATGCTGAGGTGGAGCACTATACTTTGCATGGGAAACAGATGTGTGTGTATATGTATAACAGCCAGGAGATGTCACTTTTTAGCATCTATGGTATCTGTATTTGAGAAGTTACTGACACTGTGTGTGTGTCTATTTACAGTTAAAGTCAGTAGTTTATTTTTGTTGCTTTATGAGATATAAAGTTGACCATCAGCTAGATTACTAGTAAATGAATAGGTGTACCCAAAACTGAATTGCTTGAACAGACCTAAATTGCACAAAGCTAGCAGCTGATCAGAAATGTATTTTTTATTGTGCCTATTCTGCACCACATTCTATCAAAATGTGTATGATGAATTAAAAAAAAATAATAATTGAAATTTGTATTTACTGTTATGTAGCACTGGGGGACCCAGACAACACGAAGTGTTCCAGAACAGTCTCAACTGAGTGTCAAGCCAAATGTAAGTGTTAGTATCTTCATTTAGGATTGTCATGCACAACCCAGTAACGTACAGGTAGTCCCCGGGTTAAAGGCACCCGACATATGGACGCCTCCTGGATATGAACGAGTTTCCCTGCTCGCTGTGGGGGCGTTTTGCATGACTTGCAGAAGAAATCTCTGCAGCCTCTTGTAACTCTTTAATGACCAAGACAAACTCTGCAGTTTTTTTTGTTTTTTTTTTCTTATCAAAGCACAGCTTTCTCCAAACATAAATGAATATCTAGGCTCCATAAAGTTTTTATTTTTGCTTTGTTTGTGATTAACTCACAATGAGGATTTTATACAGTACCTGACGCCATGCTGCCTAATAATTTATTGAGACAAACATCTGTCCTAATTGCATTTAATAAAATAATGTACCTTTTCCGACTTACAATACAAATTCAACTTAATAAACCTACAGTCCATATCTCGTATGTAACCCAGGGACTACCTGTATTCATCTCCTATAAGGACTAGGCCTTATAGGGAATACCTAGGTAGAAATAATAAGCACTTTTAAAGAATATATCACAGACTGCAAATAAAGCAAATCAATCTCTTTGTTTTCAGTGTAAAGATGGAAAGGTAATGTTAGTTATGAGTACTCTGCTTTACACACTACAGGGTACATTAGGCAGTTTCACAGGTTGCAAAAATAGGAAATGTCTTGCCAGCTGACAACTTTGGACAAACATTTGCATATTCATGTAATTTATTATGGTTTGTTTAGGGTTGGCTTGATTCATGTTAATGATCGTTCCAAAAAGACTTCTGTCTCTTGTATTCTGTATTTTTTTTTCTCCTATTCTTGCAACAACTGGACACACTTGGCCAAAGGCGTAAACTGAAAAGATCAGTGTCCTGTTTAGAGAAAAGCCAGCTGTTTACTTCTGTCTTTGTAGACACTATACATTGTACAGAGGACTGTGTGCTTGGCTTTAAAAATAATGTAAAGTAATGTAATCCCTCTGGTTCCCTGTATGCTGTCATTCTTTGCTTCTCATAGCTCATCTTTGCCTCTTTTACCTACTACTCTGAATTTTTCAATTTCTTCTAATTGGTCCAAAGTATAAACCATTGACTGGTATTCTTGTAGAGTTGACTATGCTAAGGACCAAGCCTGTCTGAGGAGTTTATTTGTAGTTTAACTTTGGCTAATATTTTGTTCCTCTCAGAAAAACTACAGTTCTACGTTACGGGGGATGCCGGTGGCCCTGAAGAATGGTATTCTTCCCCAGCAGGAGATCATGCCACGTAGGAACTCTTTGATACTTAGGCTGAAACCTGAACTTGTTCACCATGTGCCAGATATCCAGAACAATGGACTAGAACAATATATTAGAGACTGGTTTTCTAAGCCAATCGACCTTCATGGAGTCTTGTTACCGAAGTTAACTGGGCCAGACATAAAACTGTGGAAGCTCTGCTACCTTCGATGGGTACCTGAGGCTCAAATTAACCATGGTGGTTTTATCACTGCCTTCCATAAAATTTCCCTACTGGCGGATGAGATTGAAATGCTGCAGACAAGCCTCCGTCAGCACCGATCTTACCCACTGTCTCAGGCCACTTCTCCAGAAAGTGAACAAAGCAGAATGTTTTTCCGGGCAGATGACTTGCACAGTAGCTATGAAAGTTTGGACTTTCTCTCTTCCTCTTTCCCTTTCTCTCCAGTCGGAAACTTGTGCCGCCGAAGTATACTGGGGACTCCTTTAAGCAAGTTTTTAAATGGTGCCAAAATTTGGCTTTCCACAGAAACACTTGCCAATGAGGACTGAGAAATATTACTGGTAGCGTAGGTAACCAAGTGCTGCATTTTTTTTTTTCCTTTTAGCAAAACACTGATTTTTTTTTTTTTGCACATATGTTAAAAAAAGGAGAATTTTATGCACAACGCACAGGAAAATCGGTCATGACTAAACAATATTAGGTGCAGTCCTTCATAACTGGATGTGTTTTCAGAATCCAATTTTGTGCAAGTATGAAAGTTTTGAGTGTATTGATTTTGGCATTTTCTACCCCTTTAAGGTACATGTGTTGCTTGAGGGCAGGACAGAGAAAACCAGCAGATCACTGTGTCTCAAGGGAACTGTTTAAATCAGGGGTGCCCAACGAGTGGATCGCGATCTACCGGAAGATTTCAAAGGCAAACGCGAGTAGATCGCAGAGCCCTGCCTTTCAAAATAAACTATCCCGTGCACAGGAGTGAAGTCCAAGTTTTTATTGTTGGTAGATCATTTTGACTTGGTCATTTTAAAAGTAGCTTGCAAGCCAAAAAAGTGTGGGCACCCCTGGTTTAGATGTTGCTCTGTTCCACTGGGGGTACTGTAGACACAGTTGTGTATAATTTGCAGAGCTAAGTGATGTTAGCCCTGCACTGTGCAGCCATGAGGTCTGCGGTGACCCAGTGTTAGAAGGTTCATGTGGTGTTCAGGGCTGCTGTGAGCCTAGAACAATAACAAATATTGGTTGCTGCAGCCAGTCTGATTTCAGCTATCACTGACACTGAGTTTATAAAATAAAAGCAATGTTTTTTTTTTCTTGCATTAGTTTTCACACATACCTATTGATGGAGTTGAACAATCTCATGTAAGCTTGCAGTACTTTTCATGCATAGACTGTGGTTAGGCTTATATTGGGAATAATGGAAATGTGAACCAGCGCCTATAAATTGAGAGAGAAGATGCCATTTTCCTCCCTGTGGCTGGGAATAAATTGTACATAATCCCTTCTGTCACAATTAGAATTGTGTAAGGACAATTATTCACATCAGTTAAGTGGCCCTGGAATATAGTCACACACCCAACAATAATGCATTATACTTAACCATGTGGAGAACAATGTGATATTGTAAGATTAAACTTATCCTGTCACAGTAGTGTAAGATTTTATCCATGTGTCATGGTTGTTACCATTCTATATGTGAAATATGTCATACAGTGACATTTTTCCCCCTCTATATGCCTGCAATGCTGTCTGTAGACATTGTAGATTTGGCCACATGGAATCAGACTTGTCAATACAATATTGTGATGAATATTTATGCTTTTTTTGCTGCATCCTGCAGATTCTTCCACCAGCTTGTTTGTCACTACATGAATTGGATGAACCACTGGATACAGCAGGGGAAGCAGGTATTCACACCGCTGGAAATGTTTGATACTTGCAACAGCCTGAGATCAGCAAAGTGGCTAACTTCTCAGGTTGCTAGAAAACACAACATAAGAATTTTTTGGTGTGCACCTTGCAGTGATAGGGTCACTTTAATTGAAAGACCTTAAAATGTCACTGGTACAAATATAAATAAATAAGACCTATACAAATCTCATTTTACAATATGGTGGTGTATACTCCGGTATCATAAGAGCAGTGTGTACACCAGCTCTGTTGAAAAATTGGAGGTAATGGATGTTAACCAAGATGCTAACAGCTTTCCACTAATCTAGACATTATGTTAAATTTGCTGGAAACTTGTGCTCTATGATCGTTGCTCGTCCGTGGATCCACCAGGATGGTCATCCTGATGACGAGCGCTGTACTTACGCCAGATTCTCGTCCGATATCAGCCCTGAGGAGATTGTCCGGCAAGAATCATCTGACGTGTACGTAGCCTTAGAGCCAAGTTCTCTATATGCAATAAGCACAGATAGCGGAACTAGTGATGATAGGTGATTTTCTGTAAGTTACAGTAAGGCATCCAAAGCTCCATTCACTAAACTATAAAGATCATTGTTTTCAGCATTGGGAGTGGAATAGAAGAGTCACATGACTGGTATAGCAAATGCCTTCTTTAAAGATTAGTGAATTCAGCCTATTGGTATTTTGGTTGGCTTACATTATTTGATCAATCGCCATTTAAATGATGTGCACTGTAACCTCTGCTGTAGATAAGTCTTAAATGTATAATATAGTATTAGAAGTGCCTTTAAATACTAAATTAAAAACTGTATATAGTGCAAAATATTAGTGAACATGAGTTATACCCTTGGTACTCTTTGCAATGAATGCTTACTGAACAGTGGATGTGACTTATTTAAATGGAAGTAGAAACCAAATGGCATATTTTGTTTAATTAATTTTTAATAAACGCCAACATTGCAGCTATTTGGACTGAAGTGTGTTATTTTTCCTACATTTATATAATGTTAGGGGTTTGTTTACACCATAACATCACTAAACTCATGTTGAGAAATGTGTTAACTTTTCTTACTGCAATGCATCAATGTGATTACATTGGAAAAAATGTGTAACTGCGCATCCATTAAGTACAACATTTCATAGTCTGTACATATAGGTCAGGGTTGTTGAAGTTGCACAACATATATACACATCATACAGGAGTTGAGATTAGAAAATGGAAGTTTTGGTTATTCCAGGGAATGTGCAATGAAACCCCTTTTGTCAGCATGGGTAATAGGTACATTTTTCACAAACTCAAATAAAGATTATATCATTACTGACATCCTAAAATTACATTCATAAAAAAATTGTGGTACACTGATTGATGTGTGAGTGTGCCCCCCTTCTCTAAATTAGTGAGTTTAAGTGCAGAAAGCCCGGCCTATGCTTTGACAATGTTTGGGGTAAAGAACGTCACATGCCCTGCACCCCAACACTTAAAATTGTGTAGTACCAACTAGTAAACTTCTCATAGTGTCTCAGTAGCTGCATTCAAGCATGCTCAAACACAACCCAACATCTTGGGAGCCTGTTAATGCGCAAGTTCATAATTTCCATGGTTTTAGAATATGCTGCCCAACACATTAATATATTTTACAGGTTGGTGTTCACAAACTACAATAGTGACTGTATGCATATAGCTGTGCTGTGCTCCTGCCACATATGAAGTTATGGACAGTTCTGTTTAAAGATTAGGTTAGGTTATTTAGAGAACACAAATTATACTGGAGTCAATATTTCACTAATATTGGTGCTTTAATGATGCAAAATAAACTAGGTGGGAATGAACCCTGATTTACATGGCTGACCAGTTGGCATTCACAGAATACCATTAGGAAGGTGAATTTAAAGTTAATCTCTGGTGACACTAACTAGTTTTACTTCCTGGCATGTTGCTGAATTGACTAGCCATACAGAATGTTGTAGGTAAATGACAAGATAAGGATCCTACACACCTTTAGGAAAAGTAGAATAAAATGATGGCATGGGATTCAGGATATCAGGTAATGATAGATTGGTGTTAAACTTTCAGTTTTGCCTTGTGTGTGCACCTGGAATCACTTGTTGGACTGAACAAGTTCATGAATGTAAATCTTATGAAAACAGCAGCCAAGTTAGTTTTTTTTTATTTATTTTTTTATTGGGAAAATGAAATACTTGTAAGTTTTCTGACATTTAGTTAAACCTGTTACTCTTAGATCCAATGGAAACAACGTGACACACTTCTGCATCTGCACCCATCTTCTTCAGTTCATGCAACCAAACCATTTGCTTGTGTGACAGGCGATCGTTTGGCCCCTTCACCTCCACCAGCTGTAACACATGGACATCAATATACATGACATGTAAGAGCACAGCGATATAGAAATAGCATTACATGCAATACCATGCTAGAACAATGAAATCTAAGTATTCAGGATTTCCTTTTGCATTAAATTTTGGGTATCACAGGGAATGTTTCAAATGCTTGTCTTTTTATTTGTGTTCCATTTGGGAAATTTGTTCTTTTTTTCCTCTGAGCTGTAAATGGAACAGGAGGTCAGAGCTTTTGTCTTGAAGCTCTAATCTTGTTCTGGTGACACTTTCATTTCCACTGACAGTGGTCACATGACACAAAGACAACCAGCAATAAAACATTGGTTATGTTATCTAACTCTCAAAAAAATAAAGGCTTATTATAAATACATTAAGAAACCTCCACTGAAATATAAAGGCCATCATTGACCACTCCTTGAAAAACTGAAATGTTCTGAAACAAGGATCCAAATGTTTCAATGTAAAGTTGCTTATCGATAACAAGCATGCAGATCAGATTGTGATTGATTAGCCACGAGCTTGTTCTAGGTAAAAAGCTTACTAGAAGTGCCATATGTGCTGTAAGGCAACTAATATGTTAATCTCAGTACAGATTTCCATTTAAAAATTAAAAAAAAAAACTCTTTACTGGAAGCCTGCACATAGGCTGCCATTGCAGACCTGAAAATAGGAAAATTATCATAGCATGTGAATAATGGTCAGTAATACATAGAACAGAGCCTTCTAACCAGGACCAGCTGTGTTACCTAAAAGGTTTATTATTTTACCTATGCATTGATCTGATTGTAACTTGGATGCCATGGATACCAAGAAATACTTGCATAGCTTATTGTCCATATAATCGGCCATACAAAAACCAAATATTTATGTACTCGCATACTACAAACAACCTATACGTTTTTTAGCAGTCTCATTTTACCGGACTTCTGATTGTTTGCTTCACAATACTGCACACTATAGGTATTTGAAGGAAATTTATATTGCTATTTCAGACATATACCTAAACTAAAAAATAAAAATAAAATAGTTTTGCAGGTAAAGCCCAACATCAACCAATGGTTGTTTATAGAATGGGGAAGAGTTAGAACCTGTGACCAGTTCCTGTGTCTCTACTGAAAACATTAATTTCCTCCTCAGATGACCCCTTACAGAAAGTAATGGAAGCCACATCCAGTGGGAAACAAAAAGCAAAGACTTTAAACCACTCAATTGCAGTCAGCTAAAGCAAGTTGCCACATAGATTAACCAACAACCTGGTGTGCATGTTCTGCAGAGAGGAAAATCTGCTTCCTCTATCCAATTGTTTTGCTTGTTATTTGGGAAGCAATACAGACAGTTCCTGTCACTTATAAAGGTCTTGTGGGTTCTGCTTGGGTCAGGACAACACCGCTGCCATATTATGTCTCCTTAGGCCACTGTCCTGAAACAGTCATTCTTCTTCAAAATGCATTTCTGATACTTTAATGCCTTAACTTTGAAAACCACAAATACGTTCTGATTACAGAATGGGAGTAAGTATGTAGGACAGACATCATATATCTTCTCATGTCATGATTTTGGTACGTTTTTGTCAGGACTGTCTCCCCCTATTAAGACAATGATGTCCTTACATCACACAATTACATTGATCTTTCTACTAAAAGATGTTGACTATAAAATAAATATGTTTTAAAGATAGGACAAATTCTTGTGGATTTCTACTCAAGGTAAATTATTACTTGCTGCTATAAGCATGTGCTAGTAAAAACACTTGCAGTTATGGTAGATAAGATATCTGATCCATCACTTTATTCCCTTACCATTTCAATGCAGCCACCAGAAAATCCCTTCCCATGTATATATGGGCTCTTCCTCTGATTTGTGACATCTGGTGGTCAATTGTATTATTGCATTAGGTGCACAGTAAAATAAACCTACAATAGACCCAATCACAGGGTATACAAACCTGGACAGCAGTGCAATACAATACTAATAGAAAGGTGAGCAAAAAAAATGATGCAGCCTATCTGTAAATGCTTATATAAACAGAAGTAACACCAGTTTAATACGGTGCAGTAAGATTAGTCTTTTTACCAAGAAATAATAATCTGTGTGGTTGGTCATAAAATAAATATCATTATTAATCTAAGTAGGCACTAACAAGAAGGAGTCCGTTTACCTTATAGATTTGCTTTTGCACATTCCACACCACGAGATCAGGGAGCCCTCCTCTGCAGTGCCGAATATCTTTGGACATTTTCCTACATAGCCCGCTTAGCAATGATCCTCCAAGGCAGGACACCAGGCTCTGAAATGAGATCAGGATGATGAAAACAGAGTAATATGGAAATTTTATTTGCAGTAATGGCCATCACAAAACAAAAATATAATAGCTCTGCATGATATTTACACATGAAATCTCTCCCCCATCACATATTCACTCTTCCTTCACCCAAAGTGGAGCTGTGTTCCATGACCCCAACAGGTACCCATGACCCCAACATTGCGATGTCCATCACCTGTGCAGTGACAGACTTGGCAAATAGGAGATAAAATAATAAAATAGGAGATAAAGGAGATAATAGGAGGCAAATAGGAGATAAACAACGGGGGCATCCCCCAAACTACTGAGCTTCTATCACTGGGTTATGTACCGTAGTTTGATAAATGATTTGTGTCTGGGATTCTCAGTACAGTAGTGATCTGGTGGTTAATGAGTAATTTGATATCTCACTGGTATATCCTTAGCTATATGCAAAGTGACCAGACAATTATCCATTTACAATGTGTAAAAGTTTGTACAAAAAAAGCTATAATAATTCCTGTCATACCTGCATTGCACAAATCTGCATAAACTCAATCAAAAAGTCTCATGGTACATTTAAAAGGACATACTCTGGAAAGATTGTCATTGATTGGCTTATTATCACATCAATTTTTTTCCTGTGTTTCTCCTTTCTTTTAGAAATCACTCCCACAATGTATTAAGTGTTCATTTACTATTGTGATGGTCAATTGCAACCTAAGATCTTTCCTCTATATACAAACACATACAGCCCAGCCTTGGTCACTCTAACCAACATGACACCATTGTATCTGGTAGTACAAGGCTTCCACTTTGTAAAGCCACAGAAGATGATGGAGCTAAATAAATTAGATTTTTTATGAATAATACAATCCATGGTAACTTAATGATCTGCTATAATTACGCAGATGAAAACTTAAATCTTTACATTGCTTTACCAGGTCATCAGGACTTGTCACAGGGAATGCTTGTCTTGCTTTTGTTCAATATTTGTATTCACCATGAGACTGTTAATAATTTAATGTTCTTGTGACATGCTTTTTTTCCCCTTTCCAAATCCTGGCTATTGACTAATAATTACCTCATATCTGGTTACTGTATAACAGCACCTTATCCTACTGAATGTTTACCTGGGCCTGTTGCAGAGAGGAGAATCGTTCCCAGCTGACTAGAGCAGCTGCCTCCCCTAGGTGTTCATTCCATATGTCAGCCATCAAGCTGTGCAAAGTCTCAATGGAGGACTCCTGGAGCAGTTGGAGACGCAGTTCAATGGCTTCCCTTCTATTCTCATAAAAACTATCTGTATATAGGTCCAGAGGGAACGCCTGCAACAAAAACATTACATAATGCCATTAACCAGAGCCACAATCCCCTATATATTAAGCAGACCTTTCTTATATTGCTTGTAAAAGCACATTCTAATTAATTGAGCAGACATTATTCCAGTAAACCAAGACCATTCTTGGTCTTTTGTAAGCTATAAAGAAAATGTAGTAATAGGCAGATAAGTAGAATGTATAATAATATGTTAAATATGAATACAGTATATGAAAGAATGTACACTAAGCAGTTATATTGTATGGTGTATTCACAACATCTTTTAGGCGCCATCTATACAGCAGAGAACAAATGACTGAGCAGTTTCATATCACAAGTACCTGGTAGGTATTTCTGAAGACATCAGGAATTCCTTCCATAAATATGATATCCCACATGAACAACCCATACAAGGTACAGAACGTGGAGCCTTCACCGTGAATTCCTGCAAATGCAAAGAAAGTCAATTACCATAGGATGTTATTTGAAAAGGGCTTTACCCAAGATATATATGAATCTAAATACATATTAAAACTTATTGTAAAAATAAGTACAGGACATAAAATGTAAAATATGGAAAATGAAATGGTTGCAGAGGAAAAGTTGTTGAACTTCCACACAAAAGCTTCTGAACGGATAGAGCTTTGTAATAGTGCAGTGGGCATGAGTTCATATTAACATCTTGGTGTTTGTTGTTTTTTTTTTTTCTTTCTCCCAATTCAGAAGTTTGCACATCCTCCACCTTGCCCCAAAAAACACAATAGTTTTGTACATTTCTGTCAAGCTGCACAAAAATCCTAGGAGTCACTCAGTTTTAAACTTCTTCCTACTGGACACCCAAAGAACCTAAGCAGACAGCAGTGAGTGAGTGGCTGTATCCATTATAGCCCTGCGGAGGACAAGTGAGAGCTGACTGCTTGCGTGTGAGGGAGAAAAACATTCAGTCTCCTCTAGCCACATACACTGTAATGGTGAGACATGCTGTGCCAAGAGTTTTCCCTGTACAAATGTTAAGGAGGAAGCAGCAGACATTATTGCAGGTAAGTGAAAGCCCTGTACTGAGTTTAGTCTACCAAGATCACCTCTTTAATTATTTGAGATCTGCTAACCTCTCACATGGCTGCAATATTTTAATGCCACCAGATGTTAAGAGGTTGGGATGAGTGACCCCAACTTACAGATTGCATTTACAGAAGAGCATTTGTCAAGTTTATAGTGAAGAATCTCATAGGTCAGAATGGAAAACAACACTTAAAACATGGGAATCCGTTCCTCCACTCAAGGTAATGAACCTAGAACAGTACAGGAACCAAAGCAGCATTGAATTGTATAATTGACATTATACAAAATCAGATTATCCATTTAAAAATCTGTATAGTTCAGATCGTTGCTTTTTTTATATGCCCCCAATAAAATTATGCATGTCATTCAGTAAGCATAACACTTAATATATTCAAACCCGAGTTATGTGCAATACCTTGCAAACAAGCAAACACACCTCCATGCTTGGTAGGATAGCAGTAAGAATGTAGCTTGCCTTAGCGATCAAATCAAACATCCACGCAAGTTTAAATATGATTGCTGAAATAATGAGGAAGATCCTCAAGCAGCATTACAAGCAGCTATGTTCTGGATTTGGATTACTATTTTGCAGGTAGGCTAAATATTCAATGCAATACAATTAAATTATAAAAAAAAAAAAATTAGGAGAATATGCCACAGCTGTAAATCTGTTAAGAACAGCCACCAATTGTGAGTAAATGTGCAAAGATGAAACCAGTAAGGAAGGCTACCAAGGGACCTATGACTGCTCTGAAATAATTACACTGGCCTCATTGGTGATTTATGTGACTATACATATGTTTGTTGTCTGGAAGATTCACCAGTAAAAACTTGGGGGATGGGGTAGGGGAGTTGCAAAAAGCCTACAGTTGCTTACAGTTTACCCTTGGGAGACCAAAGCTAAGATCCTTAAACTAAGGCCTCAACGCTAATCACTCAGATGTTTGCAGGAAGTATACACCCCAGTGATAACATACCTTGATCATAGCCGAGTTCTCGGTAATGGGCAAGTGCCAGTTCTTCTACAGAGCACATGACTGTAGAGAGTGTAATATCCTCACCCACCTCTTCTGCCATGTTCTCCATTAGAAAGACTGATTTTCCCATGCCTGTCTGTGGGCACATTTTGCCTTTAATGGTAACCTGTTGATTACACATTGATAAGATTAGCACACATCCTAAGGAATAATCTTCAATAACTATTGTGAAACTAAAACCTCATCGTTTCTTCTTTCTACAAGTCACTGTGATATGAAAACATGAGCTGGTAATGTAAATACTACAAGAGTTATATCTCACATGAGGGACATCCTCTACAATGATCTCTGGCAGATTGTTGAACATCTTGTTGAATTTCTTGCAGCTTGGAGACTCTCTCATTCTTACAGCCCGTTGGTACAGAGACAGCTGATGACCAGTACGTACGTAGGGATCTGACAGGCCCTCCATGATGAAGGTGATTGCCTGGGAAAACAGCATTACAAATAATAATCTTTTTCATTTTTCAAGGCTTGTTGGTTATATGTAACAATTATTTAGGATAAATCAAAGAAAGGTGTTGATAATTATCCACCCATTGTATTTGCATTAGTTAATCAGTGGAGATCTCCCTGGTGTGAAGCCATCACAATAACAGATGTCTGAAGAGCTGTGCTGAATGGCTTTGTGATTACACCCCTCCTCCATTGCCATTTAGCGTTAATGAAGAATGCCCGTCCTTTAAACTGAAATATTCTGTCAGAGATTGAACAGTTACAATCACATCCAGAAGCCACTGTGAATTACCACAGATATCATTATAATATAAATAGGATTGTATACCATATTGTTCATGGAACATAAATCTTCAAAAAGTGAAAAATAACCTAGCCTTGAGAAAGGGAAAGGCATCAACATAATGCAAATCCACCATCTGATCCCCTAAAGGGTGAGCTGTGCTTTGCCCTCTGGGTGCAGCGGTCTTACAATCTAAGAGAGGCTCTGATCTTATAGACTGTGCTGACTTTTCCCATTTACACAAACTATTTTATTCTATCTTTGTGACTGGAATATCACTGTTTTTATGCTGTAACATTTTATTTGTTTGTCAAATAAAACCAGAGGGCCAAAAGACCTAGTGCATTACACTCCCTGTCCATTTATGATGTTGTAGAAGCACAGTTTATTTAAGCCTACCCTTATATCGTGTCATTACTGAACCAGTTTGTTATTCCTATTTATTACCTAAATGTATATCATCACAGTGACATGCTTACAGGACCCCCATTTTTGGAAAAAGACCTGTATAGAGAGAATAGTAGGCTGTCCTAGAAGATCATTCCTGATAAAAAAAAATTATGAAACATCCAGGTAAGTAATGAAGTCAGGGCAGTCAGACAACCAGCATTTTCTAAAGGGGTTCAGCAATGGCTGCCACCATTTTTTTCAAAGTACAGCTATACATTATTACCATTATAATACTTACTTTCTGTGTTTGCTTCAAGTGTTGATGTAAATTTAGAACCAGTCGATCCCACCATCGCCCTCTACTATCTGGACAATATATATTTTGAGATAACAAAGCTTGCAGTAATTCCACTGCTTCCTGCAATATATGTGCACTGGGTTAGAACATACTGTATGTAGTCAATATTACAAACAGAGAACACATATGTGTATCACTAACTGATCATACAACATGTCTTATATTTGAAAATGGAATACAAAAATTAGTCTACAATAGATTGACAGACACAGGAGAGTTTCACCGTGGGAATGGGATGAGAATCTGGCGTGTGTACAGTGCTCGACATTCATGGATCCATCCTGGCGGATTCACGATCGATGAACGCCGAACGACCGCAAACAAACTGAAGGGGAGAGAGCACAGTGGGGTGCCGCTTCATCGTTCTTCCTCCTCCCCTCTCCATAGAGCAGAATGGCGCTGTATGTACAGCACTCGTTCATGTATCTATTGCCGTTGGAAAGGATTTTTCACAATCCTTTCAAACGACAATTATTGCCTGTGTGTACGTAGACCTAATCCTGGATAAGATCAAAATCTACCGTTGCTACTACTGTGAGGGAGTGCACAAAAAAGAAAGTGGTGATAGTCAGTAATTTCAATCTTTGTAATTACAATTATACTACAAAGCAAAAAAAAAAAAACCTAGGACCACTATCAATGATGCTCTCAATTAATTTCTGGGCATAAAAAAAACAGTTATTAAACTCAAATATAGTAATACAGAAAAACCCAACAGAAAATATTCCCATTAAAGTCCAGAAAAAACATACCTCATACAGATGTAACCTCTGTAAGATTTCTACCCCTCGACACAGGATCCTTGTGTATACCCAGCCCACAGTAAAGCAGCGCAAGTATAGTGGCAGCTCTGTGTGGTACCTGTACAATGGACACACTCTAAATACCTGCTTACCACAAAATATTTTATACATATATGCGTTGTGTTTTTTTTTTTTTTACAAAGTTCTGTTTCATTATTAACAAGAAATAAACATTTGTTTAAGCAGTTACTTCAATCCATAATTTACACTAGTGGACCGGGCTTCACTGTAACAAGAAGTAATGCAGATTTATTATCAAACGGTCTATTATATTACTGTTGGCCATATGCAGAGAATTCATTTCAGTCAGCTCCCTATCACCGATATCCATAATAACATTTTTTTTTTTTTTCTTTACAAGCAAAGGTTTCAGTCTCTCACAATATATAAGACAAAAACCATCAGATCTTTATCGTTATGAAGGAGCTATTTCAACTCCAATACCAGTCCCCCCTTGTACCCACATATACATAGAGGTACGGTCACATTTGTGCGCCGATTGGTATTAACCTATGACAATCCCATACTATGGCCATTACAAATAATAAAATATGTTAATCGCAATACAGATCCAGCTGACGTTCATTTCCATGAAACTGTACATGCTGCTGTATTTAGTCCCTTAAAAGGAAAATGTAGGAAGTTTACATTCATTTTTACATTGAGACCCAGAAATGCAGTCAGCATACCCCCTACTGTGTAGTCACTTGATTTTACAATATGACTAATAACAGATTAGTATTTGTTTCAAATGTGTTTTTGTTTCTTTCTCCATATAACTAAATATTATGACATGTATTTCACTATAGAGCCCAATCATTGCAAACCAACAAGGCTAATACAACCATACAAAAGAGGATATAGTGGGGCTCAATTTTGGGACACTAGCTCATATGACTTACTTTAATGTTGGTTCATTCTTCAGCTGATCCCATTCCTCCTTGGCACTCAGATACAACACATGTGCTTCTTTCCAGTGACCATTGGTCATTGTAACTACAATGTCCACCAACTTGTGCATTGCAGATTCATACCTAGAGAAAGCCACAATGAGTTGGCACAGGGATAACAAATAAGAATTGTATGTATGGCATTTTGAATGCAGTTCTATTGGGATATATTAAAATTCAACTCTCTTCTATGGTTTTTATGATTATGAGGAAGTTTAACTATGTTTTCTACTTCTAATTTCATCAGATCCCCATTGTTATAGTATATCTTCAAACCAGCTATAATTATTATTAAACAGGATTTATATAGCGCCAACATATTACGCAGCGCTGTACAATAAAATAGGGATTGCAAATGACAGACTAATACAGACAGTGATACAGGAGGAGAGGACCCTGCCCCGAAGAGCTTACAATCTAGGAGGTAGGGGAAATATCACACAATAAAAGGGGGATATGGAATAGTGGGTGAGGGTTTTAGGAGACAGAAGATGGGTTGGCAAGTTTAAAAGAGCCCTCAAAACCCATCTTTTCAAAAAGTAGGAGGAAGCTGAATGGGATGTTGAAGACCATTCCAGAGAATTGGGACAGCTCTAGAAAAGTTTTGGAGCCATACATGTAATGAGGTTAATATTGAGGAGTCATTGGAGGCTAGGGGAGTATTTGTAACCAATGACTAAAAGTATTGAGGTTGGGTTTGAGGGAGAAATGTTTGCTTAAAAATCTCACTACTGCAACCTAATAAAAAATCAAGTAGGTTGGTGAATGATCCCACAGGTGTCCATTGAAACAGGATGTGCACATTATTTACATAGTATTTCTATAAGAGCAAATTCCAGACAATATTCTTTCCTCATACCTTATCAGATCTTCTCGGTCATGAAAGATTTTCATACTCCTCTGCACAGTGTAGTTTGGGAAAGTCATGCGGCCCATGTTTACCATTAAGACTGTGGAAAGCAGGCTCTGTCCCCCACTAGCAGCTTCTTCTACTTCTATAGATTGTGTCAAAGAAAACAAGAGGAGGACTCGGGAAAATACAGCCCTGGGGGCTCTGCAAACCCGTACTGCTCGACCAGCACTATCTTTGGCTCTGGAAGCGAAAGACATTAAACGAAACATTAAAAAAAAAATTCCATTACAGGTAGTCTGTGGGTTACATACGATATAGGGACTGTGAGTTTGTTCATAAGTTGAATTTGTATGCAAGTCGGAACAAGTACATTATTTTAACAAATTAGGACAGATGTGTGTCTCAACATAATATTAGGCAGTATAGTGTCAGTTACTGTATAAAATCCTCACCGTGAGTTAATCATGAACAAAGCAAAAAAATCTCCATGGAGACAAGACATTTATTAACTTCTGGAGCATACTGTGCTTTGATATGCAAAAAGAAACAACTGCAGTTTGTCTTGGTCATTAAAGAGTTACAAGATGTTACAAATCAGCTCAGTTCTTAAGATCACCCACAACCTCAGCTGTGTTTAGCAAAAGATTTTTTCTGAAAGTCATGCAAACCCCCCCCCCTCCCCCCTATCAATCCTCCGTCCTGCACAGGAGTGAGCAGGAAAGCCCTGTTCATATCTAGGAATCTAGGAATGTCCTTAACTCAGGGACTACCTGTATTATGACCGATCCCAAACAGATCTGTGTAAATGTATTTTATGATACACTATTTAAAAAGATATTAATATTACAAAAAATATTTTATGAGGTGGCTTCTTTTTTGGTGTTTTAACATTTTAAGGGTAATACAACTTAGGGCTTTATATAACAACGTAGGGCTATACTTAGGGCTCTATTTATAAAATATTCCCTTGTAAATTTGCTTATAGTGTTCATTTATTTTCTATTCATTTCCTTTTTGTGACAGCTGTGCACTTTTGACAATTGGCCACTAGGTCAATGAAGTTACTTTGAGGTTGTTTTGCTTTTAATCAGTCTTTGCTGACAAGGTAAGATCAGCAATAAAACACAAACATATATTATATATATATATATATATATATATATATATATATATATATATATATATATTTATTATACATGCTTCTGTACAGTTATATTATATGTTTCACTATTTTTATTTTATTTTTTTAACAGATTTTTGTGTTTTTTTTATTTAAAGTTTAATATTAAATTTAATAAATATTGGACATATTTCGGTAAGTTATGCCTAAGAATTATAGCCTACAACGTAAAATAAATTTCCATGCAAAAAAAAACATTATGCTTTTTGCATGGAAATATGGACAGAATTAGAACGCTAGGGGGGATAATCCAAATGTCATGCTTCAACAAAATGGCATCAATATGACAGAATCATTTTTGCTGTGTTTAAAAAAGAAGGTAAATCGATATGTGAAATTACTTTTTAAGGATGGCTGCAGCAATGCCAGACTGTTTGTTACTTGTACTGAATATGGAACGTTGTTTGGAAAGTTTCAAAAACTCCTCCACAAGCTGTTGCTTTTGAGTGTTGGGGTTTTTCAGGTGAAATGCTTTTGCTAGGTTTTTTAATTCTGGGGCAGACATGAGATCCAGGGCTTCAGTAAGATCTTCTAACTCTCGATCTAAAACAACATAAAAAATTATATGAAAAAGATTAATGTTGAGATTGTTTAGAAAAACAAAACAAGGTCAAATAGCTATGTGCTTCTATTCCAATGAATGTAATGCTACCCACGTTTCCATATACACATTGGGGCTGGTGTAAAAAAAGCACATGAAAAGATTGCTTTGTTGTATATAGCAGCCATATTTTTCATCAGTTTTTCTACCATAGAGAAACATTAACTGCACCTAGAAATCTAAATCACTAGGATCACACAAGCGTTTTCCATGCTTGTGTTTGTATGGCTGCAATCCTAAAATCAAAGCTTCCATGAAAAACAGCTGCTGGCCTAATAGAATGGGGCATCTTTAATGACCTACACCCTAAAACAATGTAGCAGAAAAATCAGATCACCTGCCTTCAACTAAAACCATCTGAGTTACCCTTCTGTAAAGTGACTGAAGCCAACATCTGTGGACCAGCACTGCAGCCATCATTGAACTGTTTGTCACTCAACATTTCTGGAAGTGCTGGAAATCTGTGTTCCTCATCACACACTGATGTTCCATCCTTTACCCTCCTACCTAACGGTAAGTCATATCAACCATGTAAAGATCAGATGTTGAAACCTTGGCCTCACATGTATCTCTTCATGATAAAGAGATGAGATGAGATGAGATGAGGCAGCAGTGCTGGCATGAATCAGAGGTAAGTGACCAGAGCTGCTACAGAAATGAGAGCTTTTCTTGCATCTTATAGGACTGCTGTTAATGAACCACTTATGTAAAGCAACAAAACACCCCTGTAGTCTAGCACTAAAAGTCTACAAAACAACAATAAAACAATCAATACCTGATTGCAGGAAGCCATTTTGAATTAGTTCTTCAGTATATGGAGTCAGATCAGAACCAATTTCAGAATACTCGATTTTGTGTGTTTTTATCCAGTTTAACTTGCGCTGGAATAGTCGAACATACAACTTCTGTCCACCAGCTTTAAAAGAAATAGAGGGGAGGATGAAGGATGTGAAGGAATTTAAACTATAGGCATGCAGTTATTTGTTCCATTGCTTCCAAAAAATATGAAACTAGTCCAATAATATTAATCAATAAAGAGCATTTATAATTGTATATTTAGAAATTTATATTTATGATATTGTTATATCACTAGTGTTGTTACTAGTGGGGTTTACAATCTAATGTCCCTACCATAGTCAAATGTCATTAATACAGTCGAAAGACAATTTTGGGAAGAAGCCAATTAACCTAACTGAATGTTTTTGGAATGTGGGAGGAAACCGGAGTACCCGGAGAAAACCACACAAGCAAAGGGAGAACCTGCAAACGCCATGCAGATAGTGTCCTGGCCGAGATTCAAACCTAAGACATAGTGCTGCAAAAGCCAGAGAGCTAACCACTGAGCCACCGTGCTTTAGCTTTAAACTTTACAAAGTGTATAAAAACTTAAATCTTATACCTGACAGTAGATTAAATGTTGTCAAAGTGTTTGTATCTTCTTCATTAAATAGACTCATGTCATCCTCATTCTCCATCACAGTCTGCAGCACCATTAGGAAGTTTCGCAAATAATATGGCTGTCTATCAAACCCAGAAGCATTTTCTTTATTACTTCCTTTGTCCGTTTCATCTAGGCCATCTAGGTCCTCAAATTTCAGTAATTCAAGTAGATCTGAATCTTCCATGGGAAGAAAATTATTTTTGTCTTCACTAGAAGACATGTCAGAAGAATCATTACAGTCTTTGATGAAAGCAGCCAGAGCAGAGGGAGCTTCCTGAGGATCGCTAAACTTTGCCTTTTTACCATTGTTGGTTTTACTTGAAAGACTACTAACGAGCTTACGTTTGGAAGGTTCACTGCTTCTGTCTGGTTTACAAAATGTTACCTCTTCATTGCAAGGTTTTGGTCCATCACCAACAACAACATTGAGTTTCTGGTCATTGTTAACCTCAGGATCATCACTTATAGTGTCCAAACTTGAAGGCAAAGATACATTGTCAACTACTTGTGTATCTTCATCACTGTGAATACCATCACTTTTACAAGATGGCGACTCTCCATGACTATTTGTGTTAAGTAAGCCATTAGCACTTTCTTTGCTTTCAGTCCTGCAAGCTTGATATTTCCGGGATAATTTAGAAGACAGACTACCCAATGACACAGTTTTTACCACCTTCACATCTGTTGGAGAATATGCTACAGAAGAATCATTCTTAAAATAAGGGCTGTCTTGTTTTGTATCTGCTTTTGTCTTATTACACTGATCTGTTCTTTCATCAGTTTTCCAAGCTTGAGCTTCTTGTGGAAATGCTGTAGTGGAGGAAGAGGGCTGACTGGGTTTTTCATCTTCTACCAGTATGACATCGTCATTCTCTGCCTTTGCTTTAGCACATTCTTCATCAATGTGTTTGTTCAGACTAAACCGAGGGACCATTTCCCCACACAGGGGGCAGGAAAGTTTGGCAGGAGGCGCATTTTTAAAGAGAGTAAGAACTGATGGAGACGTTGAAGACTGACTGGAAGATCCAATCACCTTTGGCGTTGAATTGTTTCGATTTTTAGACAAAGAGAGGCGTTTGTGTTTTTTCTTTTCAGGGGTTTTAGTCTGTGACATAATGATGGAAAGGTGAACTTGTCCAGACTATCAAGACACATTCATGGTTTTATCTTGGGGGGGAAAAAAAAAAATCAATCATTATTATAAATTCTTTAACAGGCCTATCACATGGTAATAAAATGTAAGTGATAACTGATTCACTAAGATTAGACCTGTGCTGAAAGACACATGGGGAGCGTTCTTTAAGGTGATATAACCTGCACTAATTATGCACGACAATGGAATTATTATTATTATTACAAAGTATTTATATAGAGCCATCATATTATGCAGCACTGTACAAAGCTGATAGTCGTGTGACTAACTGTCTGTCAAAGGAGCTCAGAATCTAATGTCCCTAGCATGATCATATGTCATTAATGTAGTCTAAGGTCAATTAACCTTACTGCATGTTTTTGGGATGTGGGAGGAAACCGGAGTACCCAGAGGAAACTCACGCAAATAGTGTCCTAGCCGAGATTCCAACCTGGGACATAGTGCTGCAAAGGCAAGAGTACTACCTCTGAGCCACCGTGGAATGCAAGTTTTTAGTTTTATATAAAAGTGGAGTCAGGTAATTCTGTGTCCCTTTCCTTCACATCATGCGTCAAAAAATGCATCACCAAATGAAAGGGAAACCCAACAAAGTGAGATTTTTCCTTTCAGACAGTTGTCACCTCAATGGATGCTTCATTTCCCACTTTATCCCTTTTCTGCAGAAAACTGCAAAATGTTGGGCTACCCATCACTTTCTTGTTCAGTGATCATAGTCATCATAATTGGTAGAGAGGGTGAAGCCACTGCCTAGTGAGGAGCCTAAAAAACCTTAAGCAAAAATAAACCCTGGGGTTACCCACCTGTCCCCCAAACCGGGAATATCAGGTATAAATGGCAACTAATGCTGAGCATGCAAAGGTGTGCACAGAACAGAATATGAATAGTTTCCATTATTTTTATGAAACAGAAATTATGAGAACAATAAAATGAATATACATATTCAAACTATTTTGACGTGAATAGAGAGCACAATGTATCTTACAGCAGAAGCAGTCTATGTGTTTCAAATAAAGTAAATGTTTCTCTACTAGGGAATGTCAGATTACCGGCTTCATAAATATACCCCTTAGATCAATGATCGCCAACCTTTTCATGCAAGGGGAGCCATGTGTCACTTAAAGAGGAAGAAACTTCCCCCATAGTGACATCATGATGCCAGAACATGCCCACTCTCCCATCACAGGTCTGAGCCACAACCCACCCACCGCCTTGAGCCCATGATCTGTACTGGGGGACATGGTCCACGGTTCTAGCCAGTGCACCCCCCAAGCAGGGTCCTTCTCCTGACCACGCTGGGGGGTGCTCCGGACAGAGCTGCGGACCACCAACATTTTCTCACGGACCACCGGTTCGCGACCGCTGTCCTAGAGGGTCATACCAGAACAAATGTCCACATTAGAAAGGAAATTTTCTACTTATGTAATGTTCCAGTGATCACAGCAAACATTTAGTTTTCCTTGCTTTCACTCACCAGGACAAATATATTTTCATGTAAACAGACGGGTCATGGCTTGTTTATACAGCGGGGTTTCAGACAGTGGAGACTGCAGATTGTAAAGTGTGACAGCTCCAGGACCTGGTATAATATATTTATTATATTACCGGAAATAAATGACAGCAGTTAGAGGGATTTTTGAATGGCTGTTTCTTTGGGAGTTTGCTAAGTGATTGATTTGTGGTTTGAGATGGTTGGTGTGACAGCTCACGGCCGCGTCTATTGGCCTGAATGGGAGCACTTTACACATGGCAGCCAAGCAATCAATCTGTCAATGAGTTTGAATGACATGGAGCAAGAAGAGGTTAATTTGGGACCAAGTAAAGCAGTAATTGCACCAACTCTGCTTGAGCCAATACCAATATATCTTAAAATGGCTCACAACATAAAAAGCAAAACAAACAATGGCACGGCCATATGGTACAGGGTGGCACCTGGTATGGCAATACCAGGGGGCAGAGCCACTATCGGGGGGAGGGGATAGGAGTAATTCTGTACTAGGCCCTAGTGAAACGAGACAACGCTGGAACTTTTAGTCCTGGGGGAAGTTTCTGATTCATGCTGGAGGTCCATCAATAAATGTTTTACCAAATCATTCATCAATCAATTCAAAAAATAAATAAAGTATAGCTCCTGGGTAAACGTTGTAAAAATGTGTGAAAACACATAACATTTCAATTTCATTTTCAATATTCTAATACATTCACCAGACAAGTCACCTCTATGTAAGCCCAGAGACAGGATAGGCACAGCGAGCCAGGAACATCACACCGAGCTCGTGTCAGTGCACAGCCCCTACTACCAGCAGTGCCGCACCATGGCCGCCGCCATCTTGGGTTCAAACTTCAAAGCTTTATTGACAGGGACTAAAACGAACTTTCAAATGCATGTAAATAATTTATTAAACGCATTCACAAAGCAAACAAAGCTAATTGTATGTTAATAGGAACGTAAAATGTTAAAATTAAAGAGCAGAAGCAAACATTTCACCTCGGAACCCTATCGACAGGATCATGTTTCCGGTCGGATCAATTTAGCAGCTGCACATCCGCTGAAAGGCAACCCATGTGAATTTTTTGAGCACTTGGCTGGCCTGGGAGGATGGCGGAGGTATCGCGGCAGGAGCTGTGGCAGAGTACGGGGGTGCTGGAGGCAGTCAGTGCTCACCCCGAGCAGCTCCTTAGGTATGTCATATTCTGTGTCACTGACTTTACTGCTCGGGGATTAACACGTGTTGTTACTGGGCTTTACCTACTTTACTGGCCATCACCTCTTAAGGCTAGAAAATGCAGATTAATATGAATATTAATAAACAGGATTTATATGGCGCCAACATATTACACAGGGGTGTACATTAAATAGGGGTTTCAAATCCCAGATAGATACAGGCAGTGACACAGGAGAGGACCCTGCCCCGAAGAGCTTACAATCTAGCTCCGGTATACTGCACAGGAAGTATTCATGTTACATGTGTACACAAGCCCCTATTTAATGTATGGCTCTGCGTGATATGTTGCACTATATAAATCCTGTTTAATAATAAAAAGCCAGGCTTGCACCATGTGATCCTATAGATTGATCAGATGAAAACATTGATCAAAACTCCCAATGCATTGATTTTGGGTAAAATGTCATTTGAAAGATGATCATGATTCCTACGCAAGACAGGCAAAGATTAATATTATTATTTTCTTGCGCCAGGATATTGCGCAGCGCTTTACAATGTCCATAGTCATGTCACTAACTGTCCCTCGTAGTCTAATGCGCCTGCCATAGGTATATGTCATTGGCATAGGGTAAGGCCTTATTTTGGGAAGAGACAGTAACCTAACTAAATGTTTATCGGTTGTGGAAGGAATCCGGATTGTCTGGGGAAATTCATGCATAGTGGAACATACAAACTCCATGCCGATGGGGTCCTAAGATTTGAATCTGATACCCTAGTGCTGCAAAAGCCAGAGTGCTAACTACAAGGCCACGATTCTGCCCCTAAAATAAAACCCAATGAGGGACAACAAAGTTGTCGGGGCTTTGACTGGTATGCCTGACATGCAAATACTTAAGTTATGGCTAAACCCTGGGATACAGTGTTTCATAAAAATAGCCTACTACTAGTTAAACTTTCCTACCTGGTAAGGTTAGTATGTTATCTGCATTGTTAGGGTATGATGTCAGGTTTTCGGTAGGATATCTTCCACCTCATTAGATGGAAGGTAGGGTGTTATGCTTTAGCCACCTCAGAGGAAGCTGGGAATGGTGGCAAGCTTTGGTACCAGACAAGAAGGGTTAAAGTTAGGCAGGAGGATAGGATTTTGGTACTGCAGGTAGGCAGCCTATTGAGAACAGCAAAGTAAAATGAACTGCATGTGGCTGTGTAGAGCAGCTGTTGAGAGCCCTGCAGAATATTGAAGTGTTTTTGTATTACAAGTGTGTGCAGGAAGACATTGTATTTTATGTACTGACATCTCTACATCTCAGCTTGCTATATAATTTTCTTTGTTTTATTTATTTATTTTTTTAGTGTTCAAGAAGGACTAGCTTCTGAGTTCTCCAACCTAACAAAGGCTCTCTATGACTTCCATAAGTCACAGGCTGCACTTAATTTTGGAAGCCCTCTTAATGAACTGCTAATTGAGAATTTTGATGAGGAGCAAATTTGGCAACAACTGGAACTTCAGAACAATGCTGTTCTTGGCTACTTCCAGAATGCAGTCCACAAGACTGTAAAAGACAGAGACTTATATATTTTGCAGCTTTCTGAAGAGGAGGATGAGGAGGAGGAGGAAGCAGCAGAAGAATCTGAAAATGCTGATGAGGAAGATGACATGGAAGGAGAATCTGAAGAAGAACAAGAGAAAGAACCTGAACCAATCCCTGATGACAGTAAAGGAAGAAAACGAAATGTTTCTGGTATTAAAATTGCTAAAAAATCCCCAGCAGTGGAGAAGTTCAGTGATGATGATTCAGATATGGACTTTGATATTGATAAATTGGAGCAACAGAATAAGAAAAAACCCAGAAAAAAACCTTTGAAACGGCCAGGCGAGAAGTCCATTGTGGATGACCAGTTCTTCAAGCTGTCAGAAATGGAGGCTTTTTTGGAGGCAGCTGAGAAGGAAGATGGTAAAGACAATGAGGATGATGACGAGGAAGTTGATTATTTTGAAGATATTGAATCCGATGATGATGAGGAGGAGGATGAAGTAGAGTTCCAAACAGGAAAAGCAAAACAAATGGTAAAATGTGTTTAGTGACTTTATGCGTCTCTCCAGTCTGACAGTAAGACATGATTGCTGAGGGGTCACTGGTGTCCTGCACCTGATCGTTATAATGATGGCATAAGATTATTGATTTTTATCAGTGGTCCCTAACTCCCGGGGCCACAGACCGTTGTCGGTCTGTGGCTGGTGATTTTAGAGCCACAAATGACAGGAGGCAGTAGTGCCAGAATCCCTCCTTATACTGATCTAAAACTAGTGACAGTGTAACAACGGAGCGCAACCAGCGGGAGTGCAGGTAGCTCTCCTAACACAGCTTACACAGGGACTGCTGAGAATTGCAGAACAATGTATGTATGGGTTACACGTCTCTGCCATTCCCAGCAGTTCTGCCACCTTACATCATGGCAGTGCAGCCAAAGGTGTTCAAAGATCCTGAACACAGAAGAGGCCCGTGCAAAGATGTCAGTGCAGATGGGGGTAGGGTGGGCATGAATATAGTTTTATTTTAACAGGCCTGCAAGTCAACCACTCTTTAAACTTTGCTTGACTGTTCGCTGAAGGTGTTCATGGAATATATTGGCCAAGCGCCATGCAAGAACTGCTTAACAGACAGTCCAGTCCCAGAAAAATACTGAGGTGGAAGTGCAGAGATACCCAATAGGCAGTCATATTATTTTGAACATTCTCCAATTAATTTTGCCACATACCCAAGCCTGGTAAATTACATAATAAGGAGGTTGAAAAACGGTGATTGGTCTCCTGTATAAAAGCAGAAGAAAAGTCTACTTAATATCTGACTGTCACGCTTTTTTATGGCGGAAAAGCCTTCGCCTAATAATACATTTATAAATTTTATGCATAATTCCATGCCAAGGTGACATATCTTCTGTTCACGTTCCCTGGAAGGTGGCTGAAGACTAAATCTAGAAGAAGACAAGGCAAAGATTGGAGCAATGAGGAGCTAAGCTAAACATATGTGCACATTATGGCAAACCCCTGGGTTCAGACAGTGTATTTTACATACTAATTTGTATCTAGTGGCACCTGAAATGCAAAAAGAATAAGGGCATGTTATGATCTCCACCTAAACAGAATAATATTTTAACAGCAGCATAAACACCCGATTTTTTTCCATGGTATCCTACGTAGGGCAGGGTCGCACTTTGCTAGCCTCTCAAACACTCAAACTTTCACCGTGGCTCTGGTTTCCAAAGAATCATCGTGTGCACATTTGACAGCTGGTGGCAATGAGCTGTACTGGTACCACTCACTGCACCTCCCATTTATTAGCTACCATGTAGGTTCTCCTGAGAGGCAGCTGTTCCTAGCATAAGGAAATGGTAAAATCTCTCCAACCTCACTCCAAGGGTAAACCTGTTTTTACTGGTGTATATTTTTGTTGCTTGTTAATATTATGTTTACAGTGACAATTGTGTATATAAACTATAATGAAAATATTTTGCTTCTTTTCAGGATGCTAAAAGTGCCCGAAACCTTCAGTATAAAGATTTTTTTGACCCAGTAGAGGGGGATGGGGATGGGGATGGGGATGAGGATGAGGATGAGGCAGACAGACAGCTCAGTGAAGAAGATAATGAAAAGTCTGAAGATGGAAGAGATGAGATGGAACATGAGGAGGAAGACGCGTAAGATCTTTTTTGGATTTTCACTGTTCTTCTGTAATTTGGTTAGAATACATTATCATACAGCTAATTTTAAATCTGAACTCCAGGATGATCTGTAAAGAATAACTCAACCACACACTATTCCTAGCTTTGTTTGGGGGGGGTGATTAGGTCAGGCTGTGGACAGAGACCAACGTGTCATCTTAGAGTGATCCTGTATGGTTATTTGCCCTTTCTCTAAGAGTCTAATTAACGCTTTCTTTCAGGAGTGAATTGGATGAGGACGAAGAGGGTATGATGGAGGAAACAGAAGAAGGTAGAAAAGCAAAGGCAGCTTTTAAGAGAGTAACATTCGACCTGTCTGACGATAGTGAAGGGGAAGATGTGGGTGACATACTTGGCGGCGGCAAGAAGAATCAAGAAACCCCCCAAGAATTAATATCCTCATTTGAGAAGAGGGAACAGAAAGTAAGTGCAAGAGACTCTGAATAAAGACAATTTTTCTTTTAAACTCCAAGGCCAGTAAAAAATTAACTTTGCAGTGGGCTTAGCCCAATATTGTTGACTAAAATAGTTTTTTTTTTTTACCTTGTTCCCTACACATCCTCAGTCTCCACTTGCAGTTCTGCAAAAGGTCACCCACGACCTGAACCATCATCTGATACAGGCTAGGGTCGCAGGCACTGATGTCATGCCCCACAATACAAGGCCCACACACACAAGTCCTGAATTGTAAAGGTGGAATTCTGAGTGCCCACACACAGTCTAGATCAGTGTTTCTCAACCTTTTGAACATAGGGGAATCCTTGAAGGATTTTTCAGGTCTTCAGGGAACCCCTACTATAATTACTACATCCACAGCTCAAAGTATAATAATAACATGGTGGGCAGATGGAAGAATGTTTTTACATTGCTGGCCAGTGGGAAGAATGTCACCCTTCCAGATCAAAAAGATCATTGGTATCTCTTAAACTGACCTGAAAGGCACAAATTGCTGATTGCTCAAGGAAACCCTATTTGAGAAACACTGGCCTAGGTCATGTAGTGAACCAAGAAGCTCCCTGGTTACTGGAGGGAGTGAGGAGTGCAGAAAGTAAGAGCGCCTCACCCTTAAACACATAAACAAGCTTTGCATACTTTTTGTGTTTGTGCGGGTTCACCTTATCTATTAGAATCATGAAATGAATGAATCCTGGATTCATGAACAACAGTATTCAGCAGATTAGACAAATGTACATGCACAAGTAATGGTAAATCTTAATTTCCCTGAAGTACTTGCCTATTTTTTAAAAGGTAACACATTTTAAAGTGTACCTAAATACCCCTACTATATACAGTGCATACTGTTTTGAAAATGTCTTAAAAAAAGTGTTAGAACTGATTGAAGAAACTCCAAAAAGATTTGCAGTACATAGCCTCTTCTAGGGCTCCATAGCCAATGTGCAGTCACAGTACAGTGGTGTCATTAGCTACGGAGTAAATGGACAGCAAATACAACATCAAATAGAACTTCAACCATGCCAGTATGGTTCTGGGAATTCCATGATTCAGCCTTGTGAATTGCAGAAGATACAAATCAATGCATATTTGGGTGCATTAAGAGTTAGTGTACATGACAAGTTCAAATGGGTTTAAAAAACAATCATCAAACATTAAAGGACCTGTCATCCCGCACAGGCCCTTTGTAAACCTGAACAAAAGATCAGACCTTTTGTGGTTTTACCTAAAATTTAAAATCAGGAAATTCATCCAAGTGATGTAACCAAGGGATGTTTTGATCTTCGCTATAAGGTTTAAAAACACAACTTTGGTTTGTGTTTCTGGCAGCTTTAACCTATGTTGAAAGGTTGAGTGTGTGTATAGTGCATGTGTGTGTATATATATATATATATATATATATATCAGTTGCCATGCTACCATACTTTTTTTTTTTCTTCTCTTCCTGAAGGCGATCTTTGGTTATCCTAAATGGGCCAAGCTAGGATGACGTAACTCCCACACAGGTGCACAGGAGCTCATAGGTTTCCAGCACATGCGTAGGAAGCGATCTAGCTAGCAAATATCTAGCCATCTAATAGCATTTTCTCTTGTGTGCAACACTTTGATTTATAGATGAGTGAGAAAATTCAGACACTGCAGAAACAAATGCTTGAGGAGAAATCATGGCAGCTGAGTGGAGAGGTGACCGCTCAAAAGAGGCCAGAGAACAGTCTGTTGTCAGAGTCTTTGGTTTTTGACCACGCTTCCAGAACAGGTAATTATGTGATTCTTGTGTTAATATCTTGTTTGTTACATTGCATCACAACAGTGTTTTTATATATATTTTTTTTCTTTGCTTGTTGAAACTATGCTGGGCATTACAGATCTTCATCAAACAGCTAACACTAATTGTCTGGTATCAATGTTTTTTGTTTGTTTGTTTTTCTTCATTGAGATAGCAGCTTGTAAAATACTGTTTATGCATTTCTTTGTATATTAATTATGGAATTAAGCATATGGGCAGCACAGAGTCTCAGTGGTTAGCACTTTGGCTTCCCCCCAAAATTGGCCTTCGACTGTAATAAAAACATACGACTGAGGTAGAGAAATTACATTGTGAGCCCATTTGAGGGACAGCTAGTGCAATTACTGTGGACTTTGTAAAGTGCTGCGTAACATGATGGCGCCATGTAAATACTGAATAATAATATTAAACCGGATTAAAGGCTTATATGATGTATGCAAAGGAAATAATTACATTAGTGTTACTGTAGCATGTTTTTCAGTGTTTCTTCCCACCATACGACAGGGCTTCTTGGATAAAACATTTTGTGTCGCTTATACTGTTGGTTTGAAATGTCTTGCAGCTATAACATTTTTTTTAATGTTTTATAACAGCACCCACAGTCACAGAGGAAACCACACTACAACTTGAGGATATTATAAAACAGAGAATCAAGGACCAGGTCAGTGACTTTTTTTCCCATCTTCATGAAATGTATTGTGCATACTACTGTAGTACAGAGTTTTGTTTATTTTTTTTTTTATATTGTGGAGCTGGTTAAACTTTCAACCTAAAATACTATAAAAAAACAGATTTCAGTTACCTTCTTTTTATGGTATTTTTTTTATTTCTTATGCTTTGTATGTTAAATGTATTGCAACTTGAAAAAGGTAAAATCATACTTTACAAACTGTCCTCAGAAAGGTCATTTGTTTTAAACTGAACTGTTTAAGGCATATTTTTAAGTTACTTAGACTTGTACTTACAATTGACCAGCAGGGGGAGGAATGTTCTCTGGAGCAGTGGTCACAACCTTTTCGGTTCCGCAGACCACTAAAATTACCGGCTTCTTACCGCGCATGCTCGGGGAGAGCCGGGTGTCACCCCAGAGTGATGTCATGATGCCAGAACCCGCCCACTCTCATCGCAGGCCCAGATCTGCTTGCTAAACACCTTAGGGGGACAGTGCTTTGGAGGCAACAAAAGGTGTGTCCACAGCCCTGCACTACTGTCCACCCAGGATGTTTAGCAAGCAGATCTGAGCCTGCGATGTGTGAGTGGATAGGTTGTGTCCATACAGGGGACCCCTGCTTGGCAACCACTGCTCTGGAGTACCATAGTTGCCTGAAATCATAGCAGGGTAACTCATTACTACAACTCTTTGTACCATGGTTGATAAATCCCCCCACACAAACATCTATTATCTGTAATATCCAGAAGCTTGAAACAGAGACAAGCTTGGATACCTGAATGCATAATCCAGTTTTATTCAAATTTTAGCTCAATGTGTTTTGCTTCTTACTCTTCTTATAAAT
>NC_092859.1:123272556-123340183 GCF_032062135.1 Pyxicephalus adspersus
GTTTAAAATTAAAGAAAAGGAGCAGCGACAGAGGCTAATAGAAAAACAGAGAGCAGAGAAGGGGAAGAAGCAAACTAAAGAAGCAGCAGAAGCCAACCTTAAGAAACTTACAAAGGAAGGAAAGGCCACTATGCTAAAGGTAATCATGTCTTTCCAGCTTTTACTGCCTTTTATCCTCAAAGAAGATTTCAGGTTGTTTGTCATAAAATGTTATTTTAACTATTATTTATTTAATTCTACAACAGGCTATAAGGTAACTTACATAGTTAGGGATTTATTGTTGTCAGAAAGTGATTCATGTTGGTCCTGCCTCATAAGGCTGGCTATATGCATCTGGATGAGTAGATAAAATAAAACTCACATCAATGTTGTATGACCGGTATTGTGTTCTATTAGTTGTTGGCTACAACCAAAAACAGGCAAAGGGTTACATACACACCGGTACGAACTAGGCAAGGAGTACATACACACATAAGGAACTGGCTAGAGTTGGACCTCGATGTACTGGCATTTTGCTTCCTATAACAAATATTAGTATACTGAGCTGGGCACGAGTTTAATTAAGAAACTATTATGAAAACCTGATCTAGCATAAATTATCTTTTTACCAACCTAGAAATTGGTAAATAAAGAAAGAGGAGGTTATTTTAATCAAGACTATTTTATGATAATCCGTGTTTAAACTAGATATTTTTTTAAGCCGGGCAGGAAGAAATTTTAGGCGAGTGACAGCCTTTGTATTCGAACCAAATCTTTAGTAACCACCCAAAATCTGCCGGGTGGTCACTGAAAAGTGCTGGGTGGTGAGCCCTGCTAAAAAGGGGACCACACTGGGTAATGATAAATTTGCCTTTAGGAGCAAAACCAACTTGCATAAAATGTCAAAACACACTGGTAAACTTTTCAGCTAGGTTTTGCACATTCTTCAGCTGTAAAAAGGAATGTCTACTCCATGTTGGTTTTGCTAAACATTCATGACAGGAAAAAGATAAGATTAGCAATAATAATTTCTAGATGAACTATATACTTGTAAAGATAATTTAGGGATATTCAGTCATATTCTGATTCTGGATTTTCACAGATTTGAATATTGAAAAGGAATTTTCTGCTCATCTTTAATCATTATTTTAATTTGTCTATTGTGGTATTTTAACCATTTTTACTATTTTTTGTTACAGGACGAAGGAAAGGATAAAGCTCTGAAGTCCTCTCAAGCATTCTTTTCTCAGTTGCAAGATCAAGTCAAGTCACAGATCAAAGGTGCCAAGTCTGCACAGAAGAAACCAAAGAAAAACAATGAACTGTCTGCCCATAAACTTAAACTCTAACAAACCTTTTGTTTTAGAAGTGACATTTGTAAAGAAATTACTCATCCTCCATTTTTTGTTCTTGCCATTGTGTTTGTAAAATCTAAGAGTTTATTTTATAAAGAACTGCTTTCTTCGGAGAGTGCTGTATGTGATCTTTGAAAAGAGTGGGAATTATTTAAAGCTAAAGTTTAATCTGCTTATACCTGGATACGTCAGCACCCCACCATCCCAATATCAACATGCCAATTAAATATTTTTTCATATAATATTCTCTACGAGGGGTTGCTAAGAAGTTCCTGGCTTTGCCCCCTTCCAGATGAAATAGAAAAATGAGTGTGGGGCCTTATGACAGCCTCATATCTTAGTATGCAAAGCCAGGAACTTCTCAGCACCCCCTCGTATACTTGCATATTTTATTTCAAACTAAGTGTGAAGTAATAGCTGGCTTTTCTATGCCGTCCCGGCAGATCATGGCATAGGTTTTGTTTAAAAATGCCATTAGTATGTTGATGAAGGGAAGGACCCAAAGAAAATTCAGATATAAAACCAACCAAATAGGCTTGTTGATAAGGAATGGTGACAACATACCTTACAATCTATTTAAAGTTACTTCTAGCTGAAAAATAGTTTCAAATACAGGATGAGTTTGGACAACTGCCATTTTTTTGTTTTTACCATTTTGACTTTTTTAGGGTGCATTTTCCTGGACATTTTATCCAGAACCTTCTTTCTGGTTCCTCTGATCTCCTATTACTAGGTAGGAGGAGATATTTTGAGAACAAGAGAACACAACAATAAAACCCCAACAGGATTTAACTCTACCCCCTTCCATACTGAACTGAAAAGAAGTATGGGCTGGAGATGGTTTTAGGATTACCAGAAACTATGTAGTGCTTGGACCCATCCAAATGAAGAATTCCAAATTTAACCATCTTTAATCAAGCTTGTCCTTAAATAGTTCTCATCAATTTCTCTACACTATCCTGCACAAATGCACCCCGGCTGAGATGCATCCTGTACATTGTTTAATTCCCTTCTGACAGGAATCATCATTGTAGATGGTATACATGTAATATAATAAAAGAGATAATTAGGAGAACATGGAAAAATAGGAAGGAAGATGGTGTAATATGAAAAAGAAAAAAACAAGATTTTATCAAGTCTTTCTAATATTGTTGTGCATCTGGCTCTGTGTAATTATTTCTTCTTAGGGAAAAACCTAGCGGCATCTGTAAAGCTGAAAGCCATTATTGATAGCTCCAACATATTATGTAGAGCTGTACAATAAATAGGGCCTGCAAATGACAAATCTACCTATTAGACAAGTCTAAACAATAACAAAGGAGGGGGGAAGAGGACTTTTCCAATAGTGTGATAATCTAAGAATGCTGTGTGGTTGCGTGGTCCTGGATATGTCTGTATTCACAGAATTGAACTGTGGGTTGCTGTGTATGTCGGTAAGTACAGTGGGGGGTTGTGAAGTGCTTTGTATGTACTGTGGGGGTGTGCTGTAAATGTCGGTAGTTACAGTGGGGGTTGTGTGGTGATTTATATGAGTGCACAGTTTTTATGTACATACACAGCACCCCAGAGCCCCATATTATACATCCATACATGCTGACCCCCTCTCCCTATGGTCATACCTCCCAATGGCATGAGAAGAGGGACACCTTCCTCCCCCTATGGACCATGAAGAATACACCAATACACCAAATGTCTGTTATACTGCTTTGTGAAAGTGTAACCATTCAGAGATTGAGAGGCTCGGAGGCAGGGTTAGTTTGATAAGGCAGAATATAGAATTTTATATGCACAAAATATCTTTATTTGGTTGTTTTCTATACAATTACAATCTTTATGTGTGTGAGCAGCAAAAACCCAGCGATAAACGATTCTTTGTGATTGTCTTGTAATAAAATGTGATTATTTTATCTATATCTATTTTGAAAATTAAATATTGTAATTGCTCATTGACTTGAAATCTCTCCATGTGTGGCATTCATTACAAAATGGGATCAGCAGTGAGATGTTTAGTCCCAGTGCAGAGTGGAGAATGAAGGGTTAAATAAGGGAGAGGACACAAACTTAGATTCATATTGCAGGCAAGAGAATTGAGTCACGTGATGCTTCCGTTAGATGGCTGGGGAGGGCGCGTTAAGGATTACACCGTGACAATAATAGGTGAGACCCCGCGAGCAGTGGCTACCTTGCTGGACGCAAAGGGTTAAATACTCAACCAGCAGCAGAAGAGATGGGCGGAGCCAATTGGTGGGTTGTGTCCGTGAGCTAAGAAGTGGGCGGGGTCATGCAATGGATTTGCGTCCTTGAGTGTTGAAGTAGGCAGAGTTAGGTAAATAGTATGCTAATACATGTGGAGGGCGTGGGCAGGGGCATGGGGTCTGCGTTCGAGAAGAGAAGAGGGCGGGGTCAGGTGGAGGCTCCAGGGTGAGGAGGGGTCGCGGGTAATTAATTGCTCAGCATTTGCGAAGTGAAAGGTGTGCAATGTCAAGTGTTCGGCTCTTCAATAAGCAAAGGAAAGAAGTGCGTCTCGCCCTTTAAAAGTACATCACATTCCACCCCGCAGGTGTTACGCCCATATCATTGGTACGGGAGGTCACATGACTGTGACGCAATCTCTCCTTCAACTCGCCCCCTCTCTTCTATAGCCTCTCATCGAATAAAAGTTCTTGAGACTGCCGCTGTTAGCTGTGTAATAAAGTTTTGTTGAAGTAGCGTAAACAATATGGCGGCGTCCATGTACAGGGTGACAGGTACGGGGGGGCTACATAGAATGTATTTGGGAGGGGGTGGGGTGTACTTGGTGTGGATCCGGTTATATATCTGTGCATTGTCCTGTCTTTCTGTGTCTGTAGCCCTGGTATAAGGTTATTAGCGGGGTGCACTTTCATATATTTGTGTGTCTGATGAAGGTTATGAAGAAGAGTGGTTTTACTGGTCAGGTATGAAGTCATTCTGAAGGCTGACACACAGGGCAGTGCGGGCTCCTCTGACATTGCTTAGTTCTGTACAGAATATAGATCCGACTTCTCCTGGCAGGTGCTTGTTCCTTACAATGGTGTACACTGCATTAATCGTATACCTAAAGGTAAGTATTTTTTTCATCTCTTTTGATAAATCAATAGAAGAACATCTCTAAACACCTTGTTTGGAGTTCAGTCTAGGCCAGTGTTTCTCAAGCAGATTTCCTTCAGAGGCTGCTTAGGAGTTTCCTGAGCAATTTGTGCCTCTCAGATCAGTTTAGGTGACACCAAAGATCTTTTTGGCTACCTGTAAGGGTGACATTCCTCCTACCACCACACCAATGTTTTGTGAGCTGTTTATATAGGTATTATAGTAGGTCAGATATGAAGGGTTATTCCATGAATGAATAGGTTGTCTGTTTTATGTTATTATTGCTGCCATCTAATGGCAGCTGATGGAATTACACTATTACTATTGTAATCTACTGCCAAAATAGAAACTCAGCAGGACAAGCAAAGACATCCAGAAATCTGTACTGTCCAAGCAAAACTGAGACAGTTGTGAGATGGGAAGTTATAGTGTATGTAAATCCAATCAATAAATCTTCAATAAGCTTTTACTTCACAATGTGATTTTTTTAAAACATCATTTTCAGTATAAATCCTTAGCTAGTCTCTCCATGAAGGCATTTGATCTGGCACTTCTTTTAATAAAGGACAACGCTCCTCTTCCTATCACAGTTGTATTCATAAATTGTCACCACATAATATGGGCTTCTACATGCATGCATGGCCCTTTGCTGTCACCTTCAGGAAACCTCTTCCTAAGAAATTATTATTACACAGTATTTATATAGCACCAACATATTACGCAGCAATTTAGAAAGTCCATAGTCATGTCACTAGCTGTCCCTCAAAGGGGCTCACAACCTAATGTCCCTACAATAGTCATATATCTTGTATTACATATCTTGTATTAAGGTCATTTTTGAGGGAAAGCCAATTACCTAACTGCATGTTTTTGCAATGTGGGAGGAAACCGGAGTACCGAGTGGAAACCCACCCAAACTCAGGAAAAACCTGCAAACTCCATGCAGATAATGTCCTGGACAAGATTCAAACCTGGGACCTAGCGCTGCAAAGGCCAGAGTGCTAACCACTGAGCCACTGTGCTGGAGCCATCAATGGAATGTTGCAGGATACCAGCAGCAGCAATAGATGTTTTATTACATTTCAACTGTTTTATGATGCACACTTGTTAGGAACACCTAAATGTTTCATCATCTCAAAAATAGATCTTTGTCAATTATTCACCCTCACCCCTCCCATTCCTAACCCATATATTTTTTCTATTTACCTTGCACAGCAGGAGATATTCACCTAAATCCATCATCCAGGCCCCATGCCAATGCCAAATCCTAATGTAGGGGAGTTCTAATCGAATGCACTAAATGTGGCATCTGATCCGCTACTGTCCCCATGTGCTGATACCAGTGCTGCAGTCTTCTCCTATGTATCCAGCCACAACCAATAGGAAGTGTCCATGTGCAGGCAGTGATGTACATCTGGAAATGGATTCCTCCAGCTGTGTAATAGACCTTCATTATCTGGAAGAAGTAACATGGTGGTTAATCAGGCCTGGATACTTGGGGATTTGCCCTCCTGTTTGATGCAGATACAAAACAAAATTTTTCTATTAAAGTAATTAAAACATTTATAATCTCTTGTTACACCTGGAGTTCTGCACATATATCACCCTTCTATCTGTAATATATGAGTAATAGCAGATTGTATTCCTTGCTAACTATCTTTTCAGTGTATGTAAAGCCAAAGTTTTCTTTTTATGGGTAAAGTAAATATAGTCATATTAATGCACTTGCAACATAAACAGAGTTAAGTCCTTGGTGCTTTTTGATTTGCATTTGCAGAGTTACATTTTTAGGACACCCTTTTTTTTGGATTCTACCCCCACTTCTTCTCTGGTCAGTCAGTTCTGCTGAGATGTGAAGTGAGAGTGGAAACCACTAAAGCCGGAAAATGTATTTCTTAGTGTAAATCAAAAAAAGGATCATGGCAGTACCCAACTCTGATGTTTTGTATGAATACAATACAGAAAGGTTATACCATCTGTCTGGTCTTAATCGCCATCTGTGACCCAGTCGAAAAAAAATCACACTTCTTATTTGTCCTAATGATAAATGTCTCCACAACCACAGAAGCTGATGAGAAATCCTGAATGTTGTGCTTTTCACAGGAACAGCAAAAAAGGGAAATACTTCCAATGGGGAAACCTTACCTAGTGACAATTGCCCAGGGATAAACACTGCTTAAGGGAGAATTCTTCTATCTTCCTGATGTGGCTCTGGAACAGAAAGTAAAGGGAAATCTTCCTAATGGAATAGTAAAAACACCTGAGAATGTCTTATCCAAAGCTACAAATAAGTTCTGTTGTTCCAAAAGTCTAAATTTATGAATATCAGCGTTCTCTCCAGCCCCTTTTAGCCGGATGAACCACCGGGCACTTTTTCAGTAACCGTCCGGCGGTGGTTACTGAAGAGTTGGGTCACAATACAGGGGCTGCCACCCACCTACAATTTCCTCCCACCCGGCTTCAAAAAATTCTGGGTTGCTCACTGAATATAAGTTCAGCTTATTTTTAGCAAAGGTTCTAACCTTCTCCATATGCTATCAAAATCAATACCTGTTCAGTAAACCATAGGATGATCTGAGCATTTTGTCCCTTTTCATTTTACAGATTTATAATGACAAATGTGCTTTCTTATTATTTTCAGGTCTGTTCTGTAGAATTAATGGCATCATTCAAGCAAAAAGAAGCCTATCTTTGTCACAAACACTAGGTCAAAAGATTCCAGATTCCTTGTGGAATTTAGGACGGCTCAATCATGTTGCCATTGCTGTTCCTGACCTAGAAAAAGCCAAATCTGTGTATGAAAATGTCCTGGGGGCCAAAGTGAGTGAGACTGTCCCACTTCCTGAACATGGGGTGTACACTGTGTTTGTAGAACTTGGAAACACAAAGCTGGAACTTCTGCATCCACTGGGACAGAATAGCCCAATATCTGGCTTCCTGCAGAAGAACAAGGCTGGTGGAATGCATCATATTTGCATTGAGGTACCTGTCACATCTTCATGTATTATTGTATCATGTAAAGTATTTATATGCGTCAGCCACTATGATTTTCCTAAAGGTTTAACCCATCCTGTCTTCTATATATCCAAAAAAATAAACAACCTGGCGTCTCATTTTCATAAAGTCCGCAAAGGCAGCTCCATCTTTGTCCACATGACAGTGCTTGCCTTCAATGGAACGTTCTCAGCAGTACTCATTTTTCTACTGCTAGATGTTCTTTATCCGCTGGGTATCATTCAACTTACTGAGCCTGATTCATTAAAGCTCTCCAAGACTATAGAGGATACACTTTTATCAGTGAAGCTGGGTGATCCAGAAAACCTGAAATGGATCTAGTCTAGGATTGAAAACATTTGCTAACAAATAGCAAATGACTTTTAAGAAATCCATTCAAGGTTTGCAGGATTGCCCAAGTTCACTGCTGAAACTATATTCTCAAGTTTCAGGGAGTTTTAATAAATCAAGCCCACTGTGGCTGAACTCAGGCTGTGATGAAACTGCTCCCAATGTGTGCTGTACATTGAAAAAGTTTAGAGTTTAGATTCCTCCTGTCCTAGCATGCCAAAGCATCTTTTTTTAATATAGGCAATTTACAGGTTCACAATATTGAGACTTTATAAGGGGAAATGAACGATTGACACCTGAATAGGTGACTGTTTGGAAATTTAAGGCAACAAATGCCCTGGTAAGTTAGTAATTTAGGGCAGTGGTCCCCAACCTTTTGGAGCTCGCGGACCACTAAATGCACGGACTCCGTACCACGCATGCGCGTGGAGCCGTGTGTAAGGGGAAGAAACACAACCTGCCAGAACCCTCCAGACACACAACCTGCCCACTCCCCTGAGCCTGCGATGTCTCCAGGAGACATCGTCCTGGGCTTTTGTTGGTGCCCTCCCCCCAGGAGGTTCCTTCTTCTGATACTGCTGGTGGGTCGGCCAGAGGATTAGCTGTCACATAGTTCATCATATGCTTGAGTTCAGGGCTGCCATTTGCATGCCACCAAAACAGATATTAGCTTCAGGACACATACTGCACAGGTGTGCTTGCACCATTTCTGGGTTGTAGGCAGCTTTTCCTCAAGATGTAACTTTTGGGAATTTGTTTTAAAAGGCTGGTGATTTTCCTTTTACAACAGTAGAGGGCAGTGCGTGTATGTGAGCGTGTTTATATATTTATATATATTTATATACACACATACTATTCTCCATCCATAGTGAGAAGCTGGTCTAAATCACAATAATTGTTGTGTCCAAATAAACACAATTTACATTGTAAATACAAACTAATATCTAATTTAGTATTAAATTACTTATTCATTTTAATAGTGGAATGTCTTCTTGTGGCAGTGTGAGCTTATTTCATTCTCTGCGTACTGTTATAGGACAAATAAGCTGATTCACTATGCTTTCTAGCTATTTTTGTTGATTGGCAAGATCTACCAAAAATCCAATTGTTCACAAAGCTACATGTCCCTAAATTGGAAGCATTTTGTAAAAGGATAATATGGTATAGCTCAACTTTAACAGGAATATTGACATTCCCATAATATTTCAGCTGCTTATAATTTTGGATAAAGTTCTAATGTTTTCTTGTAAAATAATGCATTGCTTTTGATTTCTGTATCATATAACCGACATGGCATAACATGAACTTTGCCTTTAACTGTCTTGACCATTTTATATTCACAGGTGGATAATATCAAAGCAGCAATGTCTGATCTCAAAAAGAAAAATATTAGGCTTCTAAGTGAAGAGCCTAAAATAGGTGCTCATGGAAAGCCCGTTGTCTTCCTGCACCCAAAAGACTGTAATGGTGTCCTTCTAGAACTAGAAGAAGCATAGATTTCATGGACAATAATGGACTCCTGGAATAAGAGAAAATTAGATCAATTGATCATCTTTGTAAAGATTCACTACAGTTAAATTGTGATCATTCTTGGTGGCTTGTGTTCATGTCAAAGAATATAAATAAAAATGAACCCTACATTTCCTATCCTTGTAAAAAAAAATGAATATTAACGTGCACAGATGTCTTTTCAGGCTTCCTTACTTGAACAGAACTTTGGTTTAAATTGTATGCTAATTGGAAACATCAATTTAAGTTTGGTTAGTAATTGCCCTATTCCCAACCAGGATTCAATATCTTGTACCTGCTCTCACTTAGCCATCCAAAACATTTGTAAATGTGTAATTGAACAGTGCCCTCTATAATGCTTAAGACAAAGATGTGTTTTGTTTGAGTTACCTCTACCTGCTTCTCTGTGTAAAATTTTAAATCAAACAATTAAGATATGATTAAATTTCACATTCCAGATTTTAATTTTAAGTCATTTTCATACATTTCAATTACACCATGTAGAAATTACAACACTTTTTTTTTTACTTAGTCCCCCGATTCCAGGACATGGTAATGTCTGGAACAAAGTAATGAGAAGTATATTAAAGCATTCATGTTTTGTATGTTGTTGCATATCACTTGCATGCAATGACTGCTTGACTTGAAATCTGCGATTCATAGATACAACCAGGTGCTGAGTATCTTCTCTGGATCTCTGGAGATGCTTTTCTAAGCCTCTGCTGTAGCCACCTTCAACTCCAGATTGTTCCAGGGGTCCTATCTCTTTAACTTCTTTTTGTTCCGGGGGGTTTATCTCTTTAAATTTCTTCTTTAGCAAATGGAAGGCATGCTTAATTGGATTCTAATCAAGTGACTGGCTTGACTGGTCATTAAAGAATATTCCATTTTCTAGCTTTAAGAAACTCCTATGTTGCCTTAGCAGTATGTTTGGGATCAGTATCTTGTTACAGGATGAAGGTCTGTCCAATGAGTATGGAGGCATTTACTGGAACTAGAGCAGATAAGTTGTTTCTATAAACTACAGAATTCATTGTGCAACTGACATCACTAGTTACATCATCAGAGTAGATAAGTGTGCCAGCAACAATGGAAGCCATGTGTGCCTAAGTTGTAACACCCCCACTACTATATTTAACAGATGAGCTGGTATGCTTTGGATCTTGGCCTGTTCCTTTTCGTCACCTCACTTTCTTCTCATCATCACTCTGATACAGGTTAATGTTGGTCTCGTCTTTCCCTAACACGTTTTTTCACAATTCTGCAGACTAGTGGTTTGCATCTTGCAGTGTAGCCTCTGTATTTCTGATCATGAAGTCCTCTGCAGATTGTCTCTGACAAAGGCACACCTGCCTCCTGAAGACATTCTGATCTGTAAGACACTTGAGGATTTTTCTTTTCCATGGCGAGTATTCTGTCATCAACATTGGAAGTCTTCCTGGGCCTACCAGTGCTCCTTATTATTACAGAGCTCACTAGTGCATTCTTTCTTCTCAATACTCCAGACTCTTGATTTTGGTAACTCTAAGGTTTGACTGATGTCTCTAATAAATTTATTCTTGGTTTTCAGCCTCATAGCTTCCTTGTCATGGTTCATTATAAGGAAATACCTGTGCCAATAAATGTCAACTATCGAGCCCAAATGGTAGAAGCAAGCCTGGGTATCTTATCCTTGCACAAATTAAGCTATAAAATACACAAACACCTGGGAAGGCAAAATGTATAAACATTTTGTAAAGTCTACACGGTGAAACGGAAATGCATGCAAATACCTTCAAATTAAAGTCTGGAATGTGCACTTTAATCATGTCTGAATTGTTTGATTTACAATTTTTTCACTGAGGAGCAGAGTTAAATCAAAGACATTTTTTGTCAATATAGAGGGGCCAGTCTACAAAAAGAAGAAGCTCCATAATTCAAGATCACTGGTAACTATTCCATTTTTTCACTTCAGCTCTTGTACCAAAAAATGCAAATATTGATGATTAATAAATTGGTATACATTTTATTTTATTTTTTTTAAAACAGACCCCACATTATTTATAAAATAGAAAGTACAGAGAAACAGGAAAAAGTCCAAATCTACTTTCTGAATATGGCAATGCAAAAGGTAAATTATGTACATACATATATGTACAACAAAATTATATATTTATTATTGTGACAAGACCACCATTCAGCCCCTTCAATTAGATGTGGACATTGAATCAAACCAGTATCTTTGAGACACCTCATATGTTGTTATTCATTAAAATTCTAGAGAAAAAATACTCACGCTGCATTGTTCCATGGTGTATTAAGGAAATATTGCCGCATCAGTTTGAGCTGGGCAATAAAAGAAGCATGTGACATTTATGAGTCAAGTGATGAACAGATGGGTCCTCTTCTGATTGATTTGGCTCCATCTTTCAACCTTTATGTCAATGTTGACCCCTATAACTATGTAGGGGTCAGAAGATAGAACTATCATACATTGAGAAACACCGACACCTGATACTTTCCTTAGGGTAAATAGGAGCCTAGCATAGAGAAGGCCAGACAATGGCTTCATTCATTTATAAGGTGGAGACCATGGGGAAAAAATAAAGGTCTCTTACTGCAACCTTATCCTCATGTAGCACTGAAAATCGAGCACCTTTCTTGCTAACCTCACATCTCCAAGGAGGGCAACTTTGTGCAAAAAGAAAACAAGGGAATGTCTTTCAGTGGTAGGTAAAAAGGTTTGTAAATCTAAATTTAAGTTTAAATTCCATGGTTGAAGCAGACTTTGTGCAAAAAGAAAACAAGGGAATGTCTTTCAGTGGTAGGTAAAAAGGTTTGTAAATCTAAATTTAAGTTTAAATTCCATGGTTGAAGCAGTGATAATAAGTGCAGTATAACTATGAGAGGGGTCATGAATCCTAGGGACCAACCTTCAATTTTTGTGCCTTCTGTGTGTAGTATGATAATCAATGGTTCAGTAATATGAATAGGTGTGTCCCTCCTTATAACACATAAATGGATATTTAAAGTTTTGCTTTTCATTACCGGTTTCAGTACAGGAGGAGCCTCTATTCCATTAGTAAATCCACCCCAAATAGCCCTTTTGAATAGCAATTAGTAAAATTACATGTAGTTCTACAGTTATTAAAATTTGCTTCTTGTCATTATCTGAAGATGGACTGACTTATCGTTACTCTCATGCTGTATCCTCCTAAACCCTGACATTTTTCTGTGCAGGGTATCTGAAGTTTGCAGCTAGTGATTTTTCCTTCATTGAATACTGTAAATTAGTTATTTTGTGACTGTGTTAAACCTATAACTACAAAGCAATGCATGACAAGAAGTTCCGGAGATGATCATTCACTTTCTGCACTGTATGCGCCTTGAAGATTTATTTTTCCAGCTTTCAATTAGAAAATATATTTGCAGGATGGAATAGAAATCTTTTTCTTTCTTATTTCCATGAATAATTCTGATAGTTATTTTTCCCTGAGGCAAAACATAAATGAATAAACCAGATGCTCTATGAGTTTATTTGCGTGACTGGCAAGATAGACCACTGCAAAGCAAAGTCATTATGTTTAAAGTCTCCATGCAGCAATGAAAAGGTTACATATTGCTGCTTCGGGTCATGTTTTATTTGGCTGATTCATATAAATGCATTCCAAGGAACACTATGAACCTCTATATAATGAGGGAACCCTGACAATCAGTGGAAATTACAGTTAGCTGTAAACCTGGAAAATAAAGGTACTTCTCATTGCCGCAGCAAAATGTAGTTAAAATAGTGTTGTGAAATCATTTAAGCTACAATGTACTGTACACAAAAGTGTTTACTGCTGTTCAAGTGTACATCTGGGAATGATAAGACTTTCAGAAGACCTTTATCATTGTTCATTGTATATCAGATATGATTCTCATATGATGGGTCTGCACAGGTAGGTTTTATGTTGGATGCACCACCTATGTTTTATTCATGAAAAGACTCAAAAGTTTTTGGGAAACTTGTAAACAGGACAGAAGTGTTTGTCACATATTTATTTAGTTGCATAATTTTAACATCATTTATTGTTACCTGTGCCACTGGCGAGAATTTCCTCTTCTTCACCACAAACAAAAAATATGATAATAGATAAGTTGGACTCCAGTCTCAAAACCCCTATAGGGGCAACTATTTGTTTCTTTATATTATTTACAGAAGTGCACATAACCATTCTAGGATCTGTAGATTATTAGTCTTGCACGCCATGATTCCATTTGTACAGTCATTCTATGCCTGCCTAATGTAAAACATAATTATAAAATGTAGAACTTCAAGTATAATATAAGCTTAAAGTGAAACTAAGTCATTGGTGGCTGATGAGCTATGTTGCCTTGAGAAAGGGACGCTATGCAGCCCTGAAAGTTAGCTTTTTAAACATGTTTTTACAATAAAGTAAAAATCCTGTACTTTGGAGTACTGGTAACTTTGTCTTCTGTTTCCATAGGTCCAGGATCCTTTCACTGCTGTATTCCCCCGAAGCTGCAGTTTTCACCGCCAAGTCTTACTTGGTCCACTGCAATTCTTTTTGGCTATTGGGTGGCCACTGAGGAAAGGAGTGAGTAGAGTAACAGTGAGATAAGCTCATCTGCTTGTCTGCTGCTTCTCCTTTTGGTGTCCAGTCACAAGCTTGTAAGGTGCAAAACCTTAATTACTGAAGACAAAAATCGAATCTCTTGTGGTGTCAGACAATGCTGTACTTTGAGCAGAGTAAACCCCATTAATAGAAGACATAAAATATGTAATTCATGTATTTAGCTGTTTGCCAAAAGTTTAGCTTTAAATATTGCTCTCATTGAATCTACTGATGGAGTTAAATACTTCTCCCAATGGGCCTGATTTATTAAAGCTTTCCAAGGCAGGAGCAGATACACTTTCATCAGTGAAGCTTGGTGATCCAGCAAACCTGGAATGAATCTGGTCCAGGATTAATAACATTTGCTAACAAATAGCAAATTACTTTTAAGAAATCTATTTCAGGTTTTCTGGATCACCCAGCTTTACTGATGAAAGTGTATCCTCCGCAGCCTTGAAGAGCTTTATTAAATCAGGCCCAATGACCTCAAGAATAGGAATGTTTTTGCACACATGGACACCAAAATGAGGCCACACTGACACAACAATTAGACTTGTTTTTTGTGTGAAGAATACTATGATACTTATACCAGACACCTGCAGATACATATTGCTGTACGGTACATATTCCCGACCCCTGTACTTTGTACCTTACATACTCCAGATCACTGAGTTCTGTGCAAAACCTTCTACTGACAAAAGCAATATTGTCAGTGTTCATTCACAGTTCATGATTGCTGCTGGTTTGGTAACATTTTTCTTAAACAAAACTTCAGAAAAAAATTACGCTCTCTGTATTCTGTGTGCAGAAAAGCATTGGTAATGAAAGTGTCTAATTGTTAGGAAATCTAAAATGCATACAAGGTGTGTGAAATATGTGTGCAATGAATAAAGCAAGTAGGTTCAGAGTCTAATTATTTAATTAGACTCAATATTTAGGGCAGTGCATTTCTCTCTTCAGTGTAGCCCCAGATACTATTTTGTAAAAAGAATATCAAATCAAAGAAAAAAGACATGCCAGTGTTCCATAAGATCATGCTACTTGTCAAATTAGTGCTACCCTTAAAGTGGGCATATGCAGTGATATCATCATTAAAACATAATGAGATCTGTGTGTTCTCGTCATATCAGGCTACGTAACAACTCCCTGTGTTACACCCTTTATATCTCCTAAACTGTGTGTTGTATGGACCTGAAGTTTTCAGGGTATACAGAGGATCCTTATGGCTATTAACATCCCCATTGCCTTTTGGAGATTTAAGATAATAATTTCAAAATCATGGGACCCCAGTGGTCCCCAACTTGCATGCTTAATTTAGGGCCCTGGTAGCCATACAGGTACAATCAGGTTATGGCCATATAACACATGGTTCAGGAGACACGTGTTAGGTAGCATAATATTATGCGAACACTGGTGTTACTGCACACACCCATTCTGAAGGGTAGCACAAATCCAACTGGTAGCAGGCACAGCTGACCGATGCTACTGCACACACCTACTAATAAGGCTAGCACAAATTTGATGGGTAGCATGATCTTATAGGACATATTTACCAGCCATAAGCCATGGCAGCATAAACTTTTTTGACAACACCTTTTTTTTTACTATGCTACGACATGCTGCATTTTTGTTCTCAAACTCTTCAAGGTGCCCTTGGTATTATTCTAAAATGCTGAAAAATTGGGCCTACATAAGACATTACTGCTCACTTCAGCTTTTGCGAACAGAACAGTACTGAACAGATTACAAAATGTACATTTTTATTTCACGCCATCCTCACATCAACCGAAAGACATTTATTTCTACAAAGCATTCCTTGTCCCTAACTACCATTTAGTAGAAATCTCCTATTACATTAGTATCTGGTTTCCTCCTAAATTGTATTTTCTTTTCAAGCTGAAATCAATATTGTTAGACGCATAGCCGGGCAGACTAAAAATTCTTTCTAAATCATCGTCTGTGTTTAATACAAGGCATTGTCATGCAGCAAGCCTTTGTTGCTATGCATCTGCTTAAATTAGAACAATACAGCAACGCATATTACTAGACAACCCCCAAAGCCAAAGATTTTGTTGGAAGACTTCTGCAGATATGACTTTTAACAGTCAAGATATCGCTGCATATGTGACTGAGCCATTCTAGTTGTATTGGAACACAATAGGAACGCAGAGACAGGAACTTGCATTATAGCCATGAGAAGTTCCACAAGGAAGAACAATTTACAAGAATTAAACATGCAACTACCACCTGGCGGTAGAACTACAGCTTCTTCTGAGCTCCATCACCACCCAACATCATTTTGGTGGCCGCAACACAGGAAAGAACAGCAGAGAGACGCTGAATTGGTAAGTATAAAGTGGCAGGGTGCCCTGAATGTGCACCCTGACAGTTTCCCTTTAAATCAGATTTTAGTTTGTTTACTTGGGGAGAAATATAACGTTTAGTTTTATGTATTGATCCCATATAGGCAGTACACACAAAGAATGAATTAAAATAAATATGGTTCTAAGAATTGTATTGACCATTATACATTTTGTATGCACTATATAATAAGGTGCACTCCAGTAAAAGTATTCTTTGAAGTTAATACGAGAGAATAGCCTATGTTCCCAGGGTTCCTGATTTTTATAAAGGTATTTCTGTTGTGCATTAAAGCAGCCCACTACCGAAATATATGTCATTGCCAGTAACCTGGTTTTCTGTAAATACCATCTATGGAGATATTTCAAAATTTGGTAGTCCATGGAAAGTCCATCGATATTCCATTTTCAATCCACGGTCATTTGCCGTAATAAAACATCTATTGCAAATTGCCAGCACCTAGTTAGTTGGGCACAATATGGCGACAGGGTCTCTTTATTTGCAAATATTTCTGAACTGGTAACATAAAATCTTGCTGTAATTTATTACAGTGTAAGGAAACATACATTTCCTTTTCCAACCTGCACAATATGTCAGCCCTGATATGACACAGTTATCCTGAAGGCCATTGACTCATTTTAATGCATGATTTCATTTTTTATTCCAGGGAAGTCTGTGAATGGAACCTTCCAATGACTGAGTAATTCATGCATGAGATTGGTCACTGAGCAAGTGATGTAGAGTGTAAATATTTTAGATGGGTTACATGTTTATTTAAAACCTGTATGTAGAAAAAGTGCTGCAAAATTTGAAGATTTTCATCTTTTTGACAGAATTTCAAAATATGTCTTCTAATAAACATCTGTAAATACCTGTATTATACATCTGTAAATATGTTAAAGTTATATTCTTACAAAGATTGCAACCTTGTTGTATATTAAAAAGTAAATATATCCTATTCTATTTTGGATGCCTTTGCTATATTAGTACCGGGTGGTGATGTCATTCAAATTTTTGAACCATTTTAGCAAATTGTCTTTTGAAACTAGAAATCTTTTTTTCTCCCATCAAGAAAGAGCCTGTTCCCATTTTGTGATGTGCTAATGCAATGTGTTAATGCATTTGTGTGCTGGGTTGCCATTCTTTATTAATGGCATTGTTAATCCAACCTGCCAACTCACACTGGCTGTGTGATGCAAACAAAAAATGCAATATTTTAAAGTTGTTTCCATGGAAAAAGTTCCTCTTATTTGCTATAACAAACTGCTGCATGCATGTCTGTCCAATTCTGTGCAATGTGCCAAACGGTGTCATAAGTAAAATGGGGCGAATGTGATGTTTACCACATTTATGGAACAGCAGAGAAGGGGTATGATCTGATGCACAGCAACCACAATTCCTTAGTGTGAATGAGCCATATACATATACACCATATATATTTATCACAAACATCAAAAAAGTTAATTTGGATGGAGCTGGCTTGGACCACATTCCTTGGAAGAACATCGCAAAATTTTACAAAACAATTGGACTTTTAAGGTGCATTAACAACTGCAGTGTGCCATCAATATCTACCGTTTGTTTTTGTGTATATGTATATATTTTAGTATTTTTTTTTATTCCTGTACCTAGTGTACAAAAAAATCCGGCAATACCAGGTAAAGATGTCTGTTGCAGTTTATTACACATATACCAGCATGTAGATCACTTTTCTCCATTTCAAGGAGGCAGCCTTATCCTTTCCTGCCAACGGCTACATTTGACAAATGGACATTAAAAGGTTTGTTGGAACAAACCTTGGAACAAGGAGCTGAATTATCAGATGCAGGGTTTTTACAACCTGTACTGACTGTTGGTCTTTTCATGCTGCTTAACCTATCCAGTAATCAATAGTGATTATGTCTAAATGCACTGTATTCTTTTTTTAAATTCAGTGGCCTTACCAACATTCAACAACCGAAGACCACAAAGCAATAACCATTTCTAAATATAAAAAAAACATAAAAATCAAAAGTATGTTGTATGGGATTTGGTTAGAGGATGACAGCAAATACTCAATTGTTTTAAACTTTTCCTTAATATTTACTAGTCCCTTAACTTCAATTTACCAAATATACCAATACAAATTAGCCCCATTTGTAAAGGTCTAAACCAGTTGACATGGGCTGTGAAACTGTTTATTTAGATTTATTAACTAATCGACAAAAGTTGTGATTTATTCAGATATTGTGTATATTGAAAGTGTTGTACAGTTTTGAACAATGAAAATCTGTTTGTATATGTTAATTACTAATATTAATTTTGTGTTTTTAAGAATATGTCCCTAAACTACTTCTCCCAAGTATGGGGGATACTTTTTTATTGGACTAAAATTAAAAGTATCATTTACTAGGAATACATCATAGATTACATTTATTCCTGTTGCTTGGCCAGCAGTATGGATTCAAGCATTTGTACTATTTTAAAATAAAGCTAAAAGCATTGTGCAGAATTAGATATTTTATAGACAGTATTATGTTCACTATGGTATTGCACTTGGTTATGTACTGTCACTTTATTACTCAATTTTCAGATGTCTATAAAACAGAAATAACTGCTTCCTTAAGGCACTGAAAAGAAAATGGACCCTTTGGTCCACAATGGCACTCACAGGCTCTTGACATTTCTGTACCATAGTGCACACTATATTGCTACAACAACAAAGAAGATTTTGTATCCGGAAACACAGCTGTGACTACTGTGGCATCTTCAGATACTGGAAGAATCTCTATCCTGCTGGGAGACATAGACACTGTTTTTTACTGTAACTTGTTCCAGCACAACAAATATTTATTATTAAAGTACAGCTCCTCCTCAGTAACAAATCTGAAATAGAGATGATGAGAACATCAGTTCTTTAAACATATTTCATTTTGTTTTGTTATGTTAGTACAATCTTTTCAAATACAGATTGTACCTGTTGAGAGATGTCCACAATTTTGTTGTGGGGGGACTGTATGCAGTTTTTGCACATAGTGGTCATATAAACAATTCTTTTTATACATTGATTTTTTGTCATAACAAAAGTCTAAATATGAGCATTGGGGACATGTGTACATTGTCATATGTCATTTTATGTTGTCACAAGTGAGATTGCAGGGGTCTTTCTTATGATTAGCAAGTGCACTAACATAAAGCAAAGTTTAAAAATTAGGCCATGTAGGCCATTTTCTTACCTACATGGTGTGTTGTGGTTTGTTACTGCATGTATGTTAATGTGTGTTGTGTTAGTTTACTTGAAACCTTTTATTTGTTTTGGAGTCAGGTCCATTGGTTCAAAACACCTTCTCCACAGTACTGGTTGACAGGCCTTCAATAATCCGGATCCTTCAGTTTTCCAGCATGAATTTCGGAGCATATTTTCAAGCTTACACTGCTTTCTGGAGGCGCTGTTTATGTTTTGATGGTGCTGTACTCCAGAATCCGCTGTTAGGTCTTGCTTTTCCTCCATAAAATGAAGCTGTTCCTGCTGCTGAGGATGTTGTTACTGTCAGTCATGAAGATGATCATTTTGCTATTTAGCTTCTTTTCGAGGGTACAGTAATGATTAAAATTTTGAGGTACTATTTTGTTTAGTTGAACTAAAATTCTGTAAAATTGTTTTATTTAGTTGGTGATTATTAAAATTTCATTTGCTTTTCCTGTAGTGTCATTTCATTTAGTGTTATTTCATTTTAATATATACAGCATATATAACCCTGAAAAATCCAGAATTTTTGAAAATCTGGCACTCCTCAGGTCCGGAGGTTGCTGGATTTTTGAATGTCAACCTGTACTCTTATTGGAGCACTAACCACGGGAAGTGTAGAACCAATGGAAGCTAAAACTGCTTTACTTTGTATGAAAGTGAAGGTCCAGTTCTCCAATGTGCTGCCAGCACTAAGCAGTTTTATACAGTAAACAAAATGCCATATTATGTAAAATTAGGCATCCTGACTGTGTAACAGGTATAAAAATAAGGCTTCTATTTGACTTTAATCTGCCTGTTTAAAATGCATAGAACTAATCATACACCATTTATTCAAAGCAGTGCACCATAACACACATTCCATTCATGTGTTTGGTGTGCTGAAATTAATGTGCATTTTGGTGCCAAGGTGTGCTGAGTTGCCATTCAAAATAAATGCACTAAAATGCATTACAGGTTTTACTACATGTTACCTCAATGTATATGTCCAAAGCCAGCCTTAATAATCTGTATACAGTAAAGAGCACTTTGAATATCATCATGTTTTGGTATTATAGGTAAACTGTGCATTGCATATTTTTAAGGGGTTGAGTAACTAGATATTGACATCAAATAATCCAATGTACTGGTGACATGGTTTTCACTGTGGTGTACCTTCTATAATTTAGGTGTTGACCTAAGCCCCACAATTAATTGAACAGCCTAAGACCTTTTCACCTTTCCCTTATAATGAGTATACAGACATCTGCACTGATTACAAAGTATAAGCTGTTATTGTTATCACTTGCAGCAGACCTTAAAGTGAGCATCTGATTCAGAGAATAAACTATTGAATATATGACTGTCACAAGGGTTTATTTAAGAACAGTATTAATATTTGCACAGTCAATAACGGTGCAAGAGGCAGTGGTGTGCAGGAGACCATTGCAAACCAATCATATATTACTCAACCAATCATATTATAATCAATAGTCCACCAAATAATTCTAGTTGCTATTTATGAATGGCCACCATGCATTACTGCAGATCTTTTAGTATTGTTAATAAAGGTTCTCCTATTTTTTTTCTATGTTAGCAGAAATAAAAGGATTCAATAAAATGCCATTGTATAAACTGCTCCAATCTGTCCTCTGAGACCATGCTTTTTTCCTGAGTACAGGGATCTTGTCTAAAGAAGAAAAACCAAGCATATGTCATGCCCTTTATGTGACTGTCACGTGTCACTACCCTGGACATACCAATCATGAACTAATATTTTGGATGGCAAAAATCTATTGTGTGTACATAGCCTAACAACGCTGCTTGACCTGTTTTAGATGCACTTTTTGCAGAATGAAGGAGTGCTTTTGGAACAGCTAATGGCACACTAGGAAGGGGCCGCTATGTTTTCATGCTTGGGAAATAAAAAGTTTCAGCTGTGGACTCAAAAGATTACATCTACAAGCCTAACACCTCATGACCTCCGATTCAATTTTCAAAAAAAAAAATAGGCATCCATGTCTAAAAACTATTATGACTCTATGACCAGAATTTTTACTTTACATAAAAGAACAGGTAAAATCAATGATTTTTTAATTTTTTTAAACCCTTTTTTTAATAGAAAGTGAAGGCACCCCCCTTCTGTCTTTACTGCCATGGCAGTAAAGACGGCATGAGAGCGCAAAACCTTCTGGGATACCCATGTCAAGCATCCCAGAAGGCTTCTGGCTTCTCCTTGGGCAGTCAGATCGGCACTCATTTTATTCAGCAGGCTATGACGTAGCCAGAAAAAGAAAGAAGACAGAGGAAGATGGTGGCACCTTTCTTCATGCCAGAATGAAGCCAGATTACAGTACGGCATGGGATCCAAAGGAGGACAGCGTCGGACTAATCGGGGGCTTTGCACCAAAAATTAACACTTTTTATACTGGATTTAAATTGATATTGTATAAGATAAGTTAAGTGAGTAAAGGCTGACATTTGCCAATTGATTTCAATGTGAAATAAGTGTACATTTTGGATATAACTTGAGTGAATCTTGGGTGAAAACATAAAACAAATAAATCCCTTAAAGTGGAACTTTCATAAAAAAAACCAAAAAAACATTTACTTTTACTTACTGCAGACCCTCTGCAGATCACTCTGCTGATTCCATTGGATCCCACCCTCTCCCAGATTCCTTCTTTCTTTTTTTTTACATTCCAGGGAGCGCATGAGCAGAAGGAGCAGTGTGAAGCTTCCTGGAATATGAAACGTATGTATCCTAGGAGGCTTCCGGTTTACCATTCAGTCTTTAGCACCCCAGCCTCCCTCAAAAAAAGAAAAAAAAGAAAAAAAAACACAATTTTAGCCATCCTTTGATATAATTTTAATATGTCAGGATAGGTCCTCTTTAATGTTTATTAATTCAGTGGCAGAAAAATACACAGCAACGGGTATTATTCCACAGGTAGAGATTTAGGGAAGACATTGAATTTAAGTGGATTAAACCCTGTATATCTTAGTAAATACATAAAACTAAACGTTATATTTTAGCTTGTGACAATAAAGGAATAATAATGTCTTTCCATATTATCTTAAGATGTTAAAAAAATGTGGAATAATTATGCAAGCCGTAGGCAATTTGTTTAAGTAACAATCTGGCTTTAATATTTTCCTGCAAAAACCTTGGCAAAATGGCAAAAGGTTATTGACTTTACTATGAAGAGAAAACTGTGATTTTTATTCACTGAAGACCAGATTATCAACCAATAAATTAAATCTCCTTGAGTATTTCACATGAGTATTGATCAGTGGAAAGCTCTGCATTATGGGAACCTCAGCTACTATCCTTCTTATCTTCTGCACAAAAGCAGTTCTGGCTCTAAGGCATAAAACAAATTGCTCTATAATGTACAGCATGCTCACCCTCTTGTCTCATTAGTTCACATAGTGTGGCAGCAAAGAGCTTTGTGAAATGCTCTTAGCATCTCAGATATTCTAAATATTACAAATCATTTGCAATAATTCTAAACAAAGTTAGGATTTAATGCCAAGGGACTCTTGTCAAAAAATTGAAAATGTATAAAATCATAATGTTCACATTCCTATACTTGCTTATTCATTTTTAATGCCGTGTACTTAGTTGTATATTTATCAAATAGAATTAAATATTTTTCTGGACAGCTTGAGATATACAATTGCAATATATTACAGATGTTGCAACAATATTAGTGTTTTTAGGGATGTTTATTAACACTGAAAGACGTATTGGATGGGTGACAAATGCCAAATAAATAATCAATACGATGGAAGAGCAACTAGAAACCTCAACTTCCTTGTTATTAATAGTTAGAAAACATTGGATTTATTTAGACGGACGTCTTTGTTAGCTGGATGAAAACATAAATTCCCCTTCCTTTTGGCTCCCCAAGGATTCAGCACACTCATGCAGAAGTGAGTAGGTCTCTTCATTGTCTCTCAGATGCTCCAATGACTTACTAATGACTTCCTCACTCATCTCCTTGTCACATGCACGGCTCCAAGACTTCTCTGGACCTGCCCCTACTTTCTGGAACTCCATTTCTCTCTACCTCCTGCACATTTAAAGGAGTCCTTAAAATTCATCTTTCCAAACTCACCTACCCATCTTCTTCTGTATTCCAAACTCCCACTCACTACCCACCATCCATATCCCCCACCTATTGTGTGCTGCTTTCCCTATCTTTTAGGATGTAAGCTCTTTTAGGCAGGATCCTCTCCTATTTTGTTCTACATTTAGCCTTCCTTCTTAGTTTACTTCCATGGTTCCTTTTGTCTCCCTCCCTTTCATTATCCTTGTTTCCTTTGCCCTCTTCTATTTCTTCATTGTTCCCTCACCTTTTCCCAGTCTCTATACATGGCCTAAATCACTTTATTTTGTTACTTTCTTTTTATTTCTTGCTTTTTTCTTTCCTATCTTTGATTCATTATTTTGAGTTGATTTAATTTCTTCTGATCTTTTCTACACTCCCATCATTTACTCACTATGCTCCTCTATCCTTTCCCTTTTTCCATTCCATCTGCCCATTTTTCCCTTGTTTCTCTCCTTCACATAGTTGTCCTTTTATATCTCTTTTTTTCTTCTTTATCCCATCTTTTAATCTTCTTTTCCATTCTAACTCTTTCCTCCTTTACTTTCTTCAATTATTTGCCCCATTCCTTCTTCCCTCCATTTATTCTTTCCATCTTTCTTATACTTCCTTTTCAAAGCTCAAAACTGCATACGGTGAATACCCAATTTAGCAGTACTTTTCAGGAAAAAAAGTCTATTTTATATTTATTCCTCAAACATGATTCTAAATTGGCTTTGACTTGCACTTGGAGACCACATTGCTATGAAATAGCAAAATGAAACATCCACATTTTTCCTGCTGCTACGAAAAGCAAGACATTCTACAAAACAACCAGTCTGTGATTTTCTTTTACAGGATTAGCATTTTAGTATCATTTTTTTCATAGACACCAGCTGTCACCAATATTGTTCAACACCTAAAAGTTATCTTTGGAGTCCAAACACACAATCTGAAATGAAAATAGTTCTAAAAAAATATCAAATATCAGGAGCAGAAAAATTCTCACTTTTTTGTCCAGTTAAAAATGTGAATGTGCAGAAACGATGATATCATTATCAATCACAGGAGAATGATATCCTGATTACATGCAATTAATCTGTACATGGAGAAGAAAAACTTTACGCATGTCCCAACCCTGCTTATTAATTAGACCTTATGAGCCCACATAGATGTCATCTTTGACATCTTGGACAGCCATGTCCTAGCGTAATTTTTATGTTATTTAAATGGCCTGCTAATGTAATGTTAGGGTTGTATTTATCTGGGGAGCCCCAATATCCCATGGAAAATGATAATCGCAGCATATGCTTTAATGTGGATGAGGGCAAATTGCTTCCTATTGTGCATGCTCAGGTTGGAATGCTCTGATCTTTGGTATAGATTGGGTTATAAAAATGCAGTGCAAAAAGAAAATCAATTACTCAAACAGATAAGTTTTTTGCAGAATTTATATAACATTTATTGTATGAAGGGGATTACAGAGAAGAAAATACCTGGTAAATGATACAGAAAATACATGTTGGCCAAGGTTTACAATAATTGGTTGTAAGAAATTAAAATTCATTGATCTTTGATGTTTCTGTGCTGGAGTCTCCCACTGCATTTCCAGTCAGTTTATTGCCATTTCATTGCTATTTCATGGCATAATTAACTTAAGCCAGCATCAGGCCTGCAATGACAGGCTTTCATTGTACCTTGTCGGATCTAGGGTTTAAGGGGGTAAAAAAGGATAACACTAAGTCCATTTTTATGGGGCATTATAGATATGGTAATAACCATAGTCTATTAGACATAATTTTTAAATACATAATTAGCATGTTTCACAATTCCAGAGAAAACGTTTGAGCTGGTTCTAAGGCCATAATCTTTACCCAAGAAGAATGCATTTTAATGAGAAACCAAGCATAATAGACAATGGGTAACTATTTGAGTACCTATTTGAGTACCTTTCTACATAATATACGTGTGCCTTAAAGCTGAAGCCTACATTGCCACCCAAGGACAATTAACACAACCCTCATCCATCCATGCAATCATACATACACACAAACAGTAGTTAATTCAGCACTGTATTTAAAATACATCATGGGGAAGAGTAGGGGGTAAGGGCTGCACAGGAGAACTATTGCAGAATGTTGCTTAAACTAGGGCAATGATGCCATCAGGTTACCCACAGCTACTGTCTTCTAAGCTGATTTTGCCTCAAATTAACTTAAACTTCTATGGTGAAAATACATTTTTTAAGCGTTATTCCCTGCCACTAAGGAATTCCTTGGATTTGTTTCTGTGCTGTGGGCATTTTATTCAAAAAAGAAAACATTTTTATTTTGTTAACTGTAAAAACTCAGTTTCTTGAAAAAAATGCAAAGAGAAAAAAAAATCTTAGTTGTATTTGCTTTTAGTTGTAGACTTTCCAAGTATAGCTTGTTCTCTTCACCTAACAATCTTGTTTGGGTAATTGCCTAGCCTAGCTCCTTTCACATGTCTTTACTGTCTTTCATAGCCACTGTTCGATTTTCTGTCATTGATCTGCTGATTTTATACTTTGACACAAAGCTAGATGGCAAACCATATATAACATGTTCACAACCCAATTTTGGTTGACAAAGATCAAAATGAGTACATAGAGCTTTCAAGTGGAACTCAGTTGCCACAATGTGCAAGTATGTAATGAGAGATGTGAACTCTGCACCACCACTTGGTTGATGTTACTGCAATTCTACTTTTCTTTATATTTTTGGTTCGGTATGTTCTTTCTGTGCCCATTGTGTTGGCAGTGATCTTGTAACTTTCTTGTAACTTTCATGGCAGAAAAGCGATGTAAACCTAAGGAGGAGCCGTGATTGCTAAAGTTCTAGAGTTAGCACCTGTAGGGACCAGTTGGCACTACAAAGACCTCATTAAAATGGCAAATCTGAGATTTGAATTATTGGAGAAAAATAGGAGCAAATGTATTTATAAAAAGTCACACACATTTCATATCTGAAGTTTTCTAGGTTGAATGATATCCAGCTTTTGCAATTCACTTCTTTTGAGCACATGCTATTCAGGATCTACCCTCTGGGAGTGTGTCAATTTTGGAACCCCAGTCCCTCCTGTGACCCTGTGTGTTCTAAAGATCCATCACACTCCAATGTTTCCCTCCGACTGCTTCTCCAGTTAGTGCCATGCTGCAAGTCTGTTGTTCTTGTGTTACCTAACTGTGGTACCTTGCTTTACAGCTGCTTGATCTGGTATGCCTGAGCGCCTCATCCTGATAGTTGTCTGCAGTGATTTCTATTTCTTCTTGCAGAATGGTCTGGTGATGGTTAGTGGCTTCTTAGACTCTGTGTATTGGCCTCACCTTCCTCAAACTACGGGGAAGAGCACTGGCACCCTGAATAAGCTTACTTTCATTAGATTCTGACCCGTACCTGACAGTATGACTGACGGCCTTAGGAATTTTTTTTTAATAATTTGACCCTATCCTGTTTTAATAAAGATAACATTTCCCGGGAAGCAGGAGTTATTTGCCGTCTGCTGCTTGGTACAGTAAAGGAAAATGTCTGCTTTTTTAACAGGAAGCGCTTTAAATCTTTAACTTATGATTAACAGAAAAAGTCACACATCAAAAAATAAATGTACAATTTCTAGCAAGCAGTTGACATTTTTAAGGACGGGTTGTAAGTTGTGAATGGCTGTGAATCAATGACGTTTTTGATGCATGAAATGTATGGCCCAAGATAAATCAATACTTATCAATGTAAACTATAACAGTTACACTAGAATTTCTGCAAAGCATATTCGGAAAATGCAGTTTAAAATTGAAATATGTTCCTATGTTTATATTTTATTATCTTTATGAAGGTGTAATTAAAAGTAAATTATTTAAAATATTTGTTTTAATGGAGAGCCTTACTTTATTTACACCCAGCACACATTTTGTTGGATGCGCTCCAATTTAGGATTTTAAGCCAGAAATGCTCATTTGAATTCATTGGTATTCGGGAGCAGACATAGAGCAATGCAAAGCTTGCTGCTGCACGAGGACTTAGACCCTCCTCAGCTAACAGGGGCCTCTATGGGGACCCCAAGCCAGTTTGGCAGGGGGCCCAAGTATGCCTAAGAACCTACTGTTGGTTACATCCACCAGTCACACTGGACTCTTTGCTCCTGTCATAGATCAGTGCTACAATAACACACATCTGCAAAACTAATTATTGGTAAATGCAGGAGAATTTAGGTTATTGAAATTACCTTGTTCAAAGATGTCTATTACTGAAAGGATTGGTCTTTGCCATCATGTGTGTGTTAGTGGGCAGGTGAATTGTAACCGAATCAGTAACATCACAAAGAACAGCAGCACAGGTGGATGTGTATTGCTGGGTGTTGCAATATAATTGAATATAGTGAAGCCTAACAGCAATAGTTACAGTAGGTGTGTCAAAGGTTCTGGAATACATTCTACCTATTGAATTTTCCTGCAAGGTGATTGGCAGGGCTTCTCTTTCCCAGCCGGTACTGTGTGACAGAACATCTCCAGGTGGATATATGACAGAGTGAGGCTTAAAGGTGCATGACATGTCCCTAAACTCACCATTTGTTAGCTAGGAATTCTAGTTAGGTCACAGCAATATGCACCTCTATTCATTTTTCTGGTGGCAACTAAAATTTGGATTTTATCTCACTTTAATGACTTTATCTCTAAAATCTCCATGCCTGGGATGCAGATAGCAGGAAAAGCTCAGCAGAGTTTAACCCTTCCATTTCTGCTGTCCAACCCTGAATGGGAAATATGAGGCTTCCTAGCCAAGCTACGGCATAGACTATAGACTTTGTAAAGAGCTGCGTAATATGTTGACACTATATCAATACTGGCTAATAATAAAAATAATAATCTTTATCTGCTCCTGTCTATCTATTCCTTCTAACAAATGTGATCCTAATTAAAGTACAGGAGGAACCATATTTACCAAAATTCAACTCATATAATTAGTTCTTGTATATCATTTATTCAGCCTTCTGTATGAGCTAATCTTGATGGTAAACTCTAACTCCAGCCAATAGTTTTCTCATTATGAGCAAAACCAAAACCAATATATACCGTACGCAGATATATAAAACTTCAGAGTTGCTTAAAGTGGAACTAAACTTGTTGGTAGGTAGTGAGTTTCTGCCATAATCAGCAAGCATGCACAGTATACTCACCGGATATGGTACATACTTACCCCGTGCAGTACCCAGAGCAATGACAGATCCAGGACCTGTCATCGCTGCATCCTAGGACGCCACCATTTTCACTGCCAGCTCCTGCTCATTCATTGGATGAATGTAACTCCTGTGTGTGCCGCTAATTCACACTGGCAGTGAGGCTGCGGTGTGTTTACTGCTTCCTTGTGCCAGGAAACACTACCGCATGGCAGTCTTTATAGGGTATTCATAGGGTGAATAATAGGGTGAACTACGGCTCACTGCCTTTGGATGCCACATGTGCAGAACTAGTGTTTGAGTGTTCAGGAAGCTGTGGGAAATAGCACATTTAAGAGGTGTGAACCTGCCCTCAATGCTCACCTCTGGGCAAAAAGTCCCCTTCTACTCCAACCCACCTTACATGTTTTTTGTTTTTGCCTTGTGAACTCTATTATCTCCACATAAATAAACATAGGTTTAGCTTTATGTTGGCACCTTGCAACCACTACAAATCATCTATCACAATTAACTCACAATGAATGACTGGCAGAACATTGATGCTGGGCAGCAGTGTGAATGGACCCTGAATCAATGCAAACACTTAACCTATATAAATTATAAAAGCAACAGATGGACCCCTACATCAATTTTTTAGACAGGATGAAAAATTTGCCGTCATTTTCATTAAAACCAGTCAAGTGGATAGGGCCATTCCAGACCTGCAATTGACCACAGTCCCAAATATTCCTATTTCAGTGCATGCGGTCGTGGTGGATCAAGTAATGGTTCCAGAAAGTGACAAGTTGCTTATGCATGTGCAGTTCCTTTTTCTTCTCTGGAGAAACTACACTGCTGCCATGTGCAAATTTGTTTAGTTGTGGTGCAGTTTGCCACTCCTGGATGCACAGCTGCAGTTTGTTATGCACCGGGAGCGGTCAACCATGCGTTTTTTCCACAGCTGGTATGAACAGAGCTCAACTTTAATTCCTATTTCATCTATTTGTACACAAAGTTGTGTTTTTCTGCTGTGGATCAACATAAGTATTGTAGTTTTGTTTTGCTATCATCATGACTGTATGAGTAAGGCTTTTTCAGATCTAAGATTTCTTTTCAAGTATTTTTGAGTGGTTTCACCGCTTGCGAAAATACAGTTACCATTGGACCGATAAATTAGGTCCTTCATGTGACAGGCAGCATTTCCATGCGGTTTTCTAGACACTCAATGCAGCTTACAGGGGTGCTTTGCCACCTCTATATAGACTTGTACAGAAAGTGTTTAACAATGTCAAAAAAAGCATTTACAGATGTTTTTAGGCTTTGTTTTAATACTAATTGTCTGTTTTATTTTATTAGGCTTTTAAAAAACACTATAAAATGCCTTTACAGTTGAAAATGCATGTAATAGCATTTGCAAATGGCTGCAAAACACAGGAGTTTTTGCCTGAAAATGATCCTGGATGCCAGGAGCGGTAATGGCCGTGGTTATTTACCGCAGCTCTGAATAAGCCCTTACTGTAAGTTCCTATTTCATCTATTTGTGCATAAAGTAATATTTTTCTGTCCTTTATTTAGATAAATATCATTTATTTTCCAATCATCATGACTGTATGAGTAAATATCTCATTGCTATAGAACAACAGGTGTACCCAGAACATGTTGGCCCTGATGCTGCAAAATATAATCATAAAATAAAATCTTTTTATTTAAATTTTTGCTATACCAGGTAAAGAAAACCCTTGCACTGGTATTGTATATGCACGGCTGCTGCAGATAGCTTTTACAATAGCACAATAGGACTGAATGGAAGCATTTAACTACATTTCTCCATAGTTTTCCCACATCACAGGAGCTTTGGATGTATTCAGGTGTCCACTGGCAGAACTTCAAGGCATAAATACTATTCTATATATAAAAAGGCCTCCATTTAGTCAGGGTGAGGTGGAACAGATGGGAATAAACAGCCATACACAAACATTCCCCTCTGGTGTATTGCTCACACTGTATTTCTTTACTACAAGGCACACACAGGCTTCCAGGAGGAGGATGGGGCAGCCATTACTATGGTAACAGCCTCATCCCCTCCCTCCCTCTCTCTCTCTCTCTCTCTCTCTCTGGTGCATTCTTTTCCATTGCTCAGCCAGGGGCTGGAGGGTTTTGTTCATCCAGGTTGCCGGGCAGCTGCTGGAGGCCCTTTGTCCATGCATCTTCCTGGGTTCATTAGTAGTCAGCGTGTGGCTGGGAAGCAGGCACACAAAAGAGCTGTTTGCTGCCTGAGAATCTGGAGCTTCTGCAGAGACACGGACACACCAAGGCACTGCAGAACAGGTAGGGGGGCACATTGTACCTGGCAGGAAGAAGAGGGGGCACCCAGTACCTGCCATGGCAGGGGTGGGCACAGGCACAGGTCTTTGTGAGATGTAGAGGGGCTGTGCAAGTAGCATGAAAGTAGAGTGAGACAGCAAGCATCTCACAAGCTTGGGGATGGCCCTATATTTGTATGGAAAAGGCTGAGTGTGATCAGGGTTCCTTTCATCTCCAGCAGTATTATTATTATGGGTGAATCTGTTGCTGTAGGTGAGTAGAATATGTGCATGTCCCAAAGACATCTGTAGCTTCTGATCCCATGGGTGCAGAGCAATGACTGGGCTGTACATACAGAACCCCCTGGGTATAGTTACAGGAGGTGCTGGTCCTGAGCAAGTGCACCCAGCATCAGCACCAGGATCTGGAGAGATGCTACTTATATCCTAATATTTAATCATCAAAGTGGGCACACCCAGCCCTTACCCCACAGGGGGGCAGATAAGTCATTGTAAAAAAAAAAAAAAAGTTGTGAATGGACTGTTACAATGTATTGCCCCTATCTAGTACTGCCCAGATGAAGTCTGGGAGTGACAATGGGATTGTAATCTGTGTTACACTGTATAAATAGGGTGTCAATCTTTATTTATTTAATAGTTTGCCTGAAAAGATAATAGACAACCTGGAATAATATTAGGTTTCATTTCTATTTATTTACATCATATGTATGTATTTATTTTTACTTTTCTGTTTACCGATTGTTGTTTTGATACTATTGAGGATCCACTTGTCTTGGTCCTTTTGATATAAATTATGAACATGCTATAAATGTGCAGATCAGGGAATTTATATATATATATTAATTGATCTGTACACACACATATATATATATATATATATATATACACACAAATAAAAGTGTAAATTGCAGTCTGTATTGTGCAGGTATGACTATTATTTTTGTGTATATGTAACAGTATTATGTTTTATTACATTTAATAACACCACTAGGTTGTATTAGTAAACAAAGTAATGACTAAATAAACTTTTTTTTTGGTACTGTTATCACTATTCTCTGTAGATAATAAAGGTAGATCGAGACTGTTTGCATTTTCAGTAGTAAAAACCAATTCTTGCAATGATTGTATGCCGTTGTTGGAAAACCTCACAGTTAGCGATTGAACAGTTGTCCTTGTTCTGAATGCCAAGTGTTAATTCCGATGATCCTGTCATTCCTAGTAAATCTTGCTACCTCACATTTGAGCTTTTTTTTGTTTTCAATGGAGACTTACTACCCGGATGACAAATGATTCCATTAAACTGTCATCTTTAGGTCAGTAAGCACCATACTTCACTCACTTGTTCCACCGGTCACTGTTTTCCAGCTAATGGCTGAAGGGAAGAGGCATGGTTACACAGCAAATACGCTTGTGATTTTCATGTAATGCTCCTTCATGCCTGTTCACACTAATGCAGCCCTATTATACATACTTTATGCTTCATTTTCTATTATTATCTTGTTTTTTTGGGGCTTTGAGTTATGGAAGGCGCAGCAAAATGAAATAGTGCACATCGCATTCCATTAAACCTTATTATTCTGTACCTTCTCTTCTTGGTACTTATGGTGTTATGACAGTGTAAAGAAAATTATGCTGCATTCTGTATATTTTACATGTCATTAGTCACACATAAAGTTGCTGCTTTATTTATCGGGGCTTTAATCCATTCTAACAGCGTGTTTTGTTCATTTGACTGTCCTTGCTGTAGTTACATTTGTAAACAAATAATCTGACTTTGTAAAAAGAACATAGAAGCACTACCATGTTCAGCCGTACATTGATTTATTTACAGGTTCTGGAAGGCATGCTTTGTTTGAGAGTTTACTGCCTAATAAATCAAAATTTTTCTGAATCAGTGGTGCTGGTTGGGTATTTTGGGAACATTTCTCTGCATCTCCTAATTATTGGTCAAAAGTGTTCTTTTTTAATGCGGATCTGTTTTACTAATAAATTACAGCTTTATGTTAAAATATGAAACAAATAATAAAAAAAATATGAGAATTTAAAAAAAAAAACACCCATTTCCGTAATAACCTGGAACTGTGGCATCTATAAAATGGGAGAGATATTATCAGTATGTTATGAACTATGTATGAAATCTGTTGGATATGGATATGGTTAAACTGGAAAATGCTTGGAGGTTGGGGGTTGAAATCTACGATTTACAACCTACAGAGTACATAAGAACAACAACAATGTTAAAATGCAGAGATGTACTAGATTAGCTAGTCTACATCTGGCCATATACACATTGATCTGACTGGGTTATATCCCCAAGGAATCCTTTATGGAGATGACATGCACACCCACTCATGTGTACATGCTTTAAAATCTCTCTGTACTGCTTGACAGGTTTTGTTAACTAAGAAGGCAATAAGCAGTGTTCATCTTCATGAAATAAATAGGGATTCACATTTCAAACCTGCTATACTAGTCACCTAAGTTAATGTTTGTACTATACATGGATTGATAATGGCACAATCTATCCCTCATTGTATTTTGTACTATAATCTGTGTCTGTATTGCTTAGGCAAGTTTTATACAATGAGCTCTGTTCCAGTACCATCAGACTGTAGTAGAGGATTTATCAGTATAATGACAAATCCCAGAGAAAATGACGTGGTCAATAACAAAATGTCATGGTGTTTCTCCTGGAGGGAAAGCTGTATGGAAGACATTTATTGTATGTAACAGTTTACTTCCCCTTTTTAAAAAATACTTCTTCCCAGTTGGTATGCTGTGGGTGATTGATGTTACTCTAGCCTTTCTAATCTAAATATATATATATATATATATATATTTGGGCTGCCTTTATTATAGACATTTGGTTTAATCTTAGTACTGTAACTGAAATAACTACAGATAGGGTCATTTCAGACTTGGGGTAAATTGTAATGGGTTAACGCACACTCAGCTGTGCCCTTAGCCACTTCTATTTAACCATAATATTAGTATTATTAATATTATTATTTAGTATTTATATAGAGTCGGCATATTAAGCAGCACTTTACAAAGTCCATATTCATGTTACTAGCTGTTCCTCAAAGGGGTTCACAATCTAATGTCCCTTCAATAGTCAAGGTCAATTTTGGGGGAAGCCAATTACCTAACTGCATGTTTTTGGGATGTGGGAGGAAGCACTTAAAATGACAGTTGTATTCACGCTGCAGTGTTATGTGGCACAATTCCTGGACCCAACAAGTAATTTTTGGCCACCATTAAGTGGCTAGCTGCTGACTTAAATTAGGAGGCCATCCAACCACAGTGAGCAGTTGGTTGTGACTAGAGGACTAAAGATGGCTCATAACGGAAAATTGTTGTCATACTTACCTGTAAATTTCCTTTCCTGTAAACTCTTCCTGACAGCATGCACACATGGGTAAGCTTCACCCCTTGTTCTCCACAGGACAACTTTACCAAAGCAATAAAAGTAACCTCCTTCTGCCTTGCAGGTGTTCTGTAACAAGCTCCCCACAGGATAGTGGAGGGAAATATGCTGTCAGGAAGAGTTTTACAGGAAAGGAAAATTACAGGTAAGTATGACAACAATTTTCCATTTTCCTGACACTCCTCCTGACAGCATGCACACATGGGATGTAGCAAGCAATAATATAAAGGGAGGGAAGAAACTAAAAACAATGTCACAGAAAAAAAGTTACTCTTTAGAAAGAGCTACCTGCCAAATCGAAGCCCCAAGGTGGCTGAAGCTCCAACCTATAAAGCGAATGTTGGAAGACTTCCAACTGGTTAATTACAGATCACTTCAGTAGATACTTCTGAAAATGAGGTCTATAGGGTTGCCCCTTCCCTAGCTGAATGTCTCTTGACTTCCTGCAAAGGAATCAAGCCCTCATGATGTAAGCATACCACATGGTAATAAAAACCCTAGGATGCCAAATCTGTCAAAGATACTGCTGTGCTCCATAAAGGATTGCTAAAAAGGCTGACTAGAACATCAACAACTATCGAATCATTGTTTCTCTGAAGGTAAATGGAAAAAATCTTCCTCATTTTCATGAGAACTTTCAAAAAATGAGTGTCTCCATGCTGAGGAATTCCTTTTCAGTTGGAGTGATACACAAGATACACCTTAAGACATTCAATGATAGATGCATATACATTTCCGGAAGATAGGTGCAATCTGGCTCCCTTCCATGAGGGTGCAAAGTTCTGAAACCTTGCTTGTCATGGTCACAGTTTTTTCACAATTTTATCTTCCAAGTCCATTTTCTTAGTGAGCAGACCTGGACTAAATAGAAGGGAAACGCCCTGAGAACTTGTAGGATCAGAGGCAAGTCCTATGCTGAAAATAATTATTTTACTGAAGGCTTCAGTTTCACAACTGCATTGAAGAACTGTCACCACAAAAGATGTTGCACCTACCTGGTGGTTGTGGGGGCTGATACTTAGACCTAAACAAGTTGAACCCGAGTTCCTCTTTCGAAGCTGAATGCAGAACATTCTGGAACCTGTGCTGGTGATGTGGTAACCAAGAAAACCTGTGATTTCTGCTGTACAAATAAAAACTTTTTATAAATTGTGACACCTATTTATGGATGTTTGTAAGCTTTGAGCATATCTGCCGCCACAGAAAATAACCAGATGCTAAGAGCCTCTGTATTCCAGCAAGTTGGCATTCAGTCCCGGGCAGCCAGGGATAGAATGTTGCTAACCGCCATGAAAAAATAATAGGAGTAGCCATCATAATCAGTGTTAACACCTTTCCAATTTCAGCCAATGGGTAATAATTACCATTGCTTTTTCTAAATCCTTCCTTTTTAGAAGACCTTTGAAAATCAGTGCTATTGGTTCTAAAAAAAGGAAAAAAATTCAATTTCTTGTGCCAGGGTCATGGCCAGTATTTGCTGGCACTTGGACATAACTGGAGATGCAAGCAATCTATTGACTTGAAAAACCGAGTCTGCCCAGGGGCCACTTGTGGTTGAGAAATGATCTGCTCATATGATCAGCCAACAGATTTTCTGACTTTGACTTTTTTTTGTTCCACTTTGTCTGGTAATGTAGAAGATCTGACCTACATAGTTTTATTAAAATAATAATAATTCCTTTGCTGGCAGTGTCGACCCCTCTAAAACTCTTTGAGCCCACACCATCATTTGTGCCACTTTGTACGAAGCAAAAGTGTTCTAGATTTCACCGTAGTTGTTAATATGTTCAAATTTAATTTCTCTGCATGAGCCCTAACTGTTTACCAGAGTCAGAGTTTGCAGAATTGTCTTCTTGTGACTCTCCATTTGGTTTTGGATATTGTCAGCAAAGAACGTCATTCAAATAGTGACATATGCTGACTCCCTGAATCACAGCAAGGTTATCACTGTGACAAATGTTTTATTAACCCCCGGTTTTTACCAATGTCACTCAGGGTGGATTTTACTTGCAAAAAGCGGTAATCCCGAGTCACACTTTGGGTTGCTAAAAACAATGAAAAACCCGACTTACTTTGTTCCTTTGGCGTCTTCCGGGTGTCCGCGTGCTTTTCCAAATGCTGGAAACCTGGAAAATCTTGTTTCTATCTTTGACGTCTGGATGGATACACCCTCAAAAGGTGACCTCCTTAGGCTTTTTTTAGACTATCTGACCACATTTACTGAGGGTTAACAAATTTCTTAACATGAAATCTCTTGCCTGCTGCACAGTTATGTAAAAGATCTACTGATGCCTATGCCACACCTTGGCAACTTGCCCCCTGTGATCCTCTGTATACCTTCTTCCAAATAGGATTTGGGCAGCATACAGGACCTGTTTATCTGCCCCCAACAACGTGACACCAATCCTAATACTAGGGCAACATCAGACCTGTTGTGGTGTAGATTCGCTTCAAGTCTCCATCTAGACACTGACCCAGGGGATCCTAAATGGAAAATAATTGGACTTTTCTTCTACAATGTGGGATAAAACTTCATTAGGTAAAGAACAGCCACTTCTTACTAGCCTTGATTCACTTTCTTTATCTTGACCTGCTTCTTTAAAGCATATATCACACTCCCGCTTAGATGGTAATGCTCTTGCGCCATTGCCCAACATGACTCACTTCCGGGTGCTCCACTGATTTGCTTGTGGAATGAGAGAGTGACCTCTTTTTTTTAGTAATTTCACAGGGTGAACTTTCTCTTGCCCCTCGTCCTCTTCTAGAGGATCGACGAATAGGGCTGGGAGAGGCCAGGTGTCTTGTCTTTCTAAAATGCTTTTTTCCATGGCTTTTATCCCTTTGCTGAACAGATAGTACTTGAGAGGCAGGGGGGGGAAATATTTGGCGCAGACACAATGCATGGCTTGGTTGTGCTTCCTTAGATGCACAGAAAAGTTTGAAGGGCAAGGCCTTTGTGCCACAAACTCAGCATACTTCAATGGCAGAGCGATATGCGGACTGACTTAAAATGGGCAGGAGATTTCTCTTTTCTTGATGGCCTAAATCCATCTTTCTAAACCTTTAGAGATGGGGAAAGCCCCTGAAACAACTTTTGTGTCTTAAGGGACCATTGCCACAATCCACACATCCACAGATCACTGTACGCCTGTGTAATGTCAGTGGGATGAATGCCTGGTTGCATTGCTGCAAGTGGGAAGAATATCACCATTACAAATAGCCAAAACAATGTTAGCTGACCTGAGAGGCAGAGATTGCACATTGCTGGTCAGTGTGATGGTCAGTGGGATAAATACCTGGTTGCATTGCCAAATTGCACATCACTTTAGTCACTTTGAACCAGCAACTAAAAACAAGTATTATATCTTTCTTATATATGTACCTATGGGGGACCAAAACCTACAAATACAACTTCCTATCTGACTTCCTGTCAGTCAGCATAGCAGCTACAAAGAAGTAGAAAACAGTAAAATTATTTCTACTGCAAGCAGGGCAGTGATGGTCGCCTAACAAAGGCTGCTACTAGAGCACAATACACCCTGCTGGAGTAGTTTGAAGTTTAACAGCATTATGATAGCAAATTTCACTCATTAACATCTAATGATTTAATAAATGTACAAGTAACCAAGAAAAACTACCACAGGATGATAAACACCTGGTAAAAAATACTATAAGGCAGAACAACAGTGCACCAAGCCATATTGTATGTACAAAAATGTTACATCAAAATTCTACCAAATTATATGCAATGACCCGAGATATAACAGAAAGCAAAGACATTCTTTCCTTCAAACTTATCTCTACTACTGCCATTTGCATGATGGCTGTGAGCTGAAGTTTTCTCCACCTGTGCAGGGCACTGACTGACTGTTTTGGACAGCAAAAAAAATTGAAACAGGTAATAACTTGCCTTACTGCGTACCTGCCCACAACAAAGGGATACTTAAGCTCCAAATCACCATACCCTTGGCACCAGGGTTCCCAAAACGTGATAGATTTACCATCTGCGATGGGACTTCCCCTTGGAGAGGCTCCTGGAGTGAGGACAGAAAAAGAACACCTGCAGGGCAGAGGGAGGTTACTTTTATTTCTTTGGCTATGTACACACGTGCAATAATTGTCATTGGAAAGGATCTTTCACGGTTCTTTCCAACGACTAATGACTGCATGAACAAGTGCTGTACATACATCACCGTTCTGCTCTATGGAGAGGGGAGGGGGGGGAACAACGGAGGGGCTCACCACTGCGCTCTCTCCCCCTTCACTTATATTAAGATCGTTCGTCGTCCATCGTCCATGGATCCACCAGGACGATCGTTTAAACGATGGATGACGAGCGCTGTACACATGCCAGATTTTCGTCCGACATCAGCCCTGAGCCAATTATCGGACGAGAACCATTAGACATGTGTACGTAGCTTTAGGTAAAGTGGTCATGTGTGCATGCTGTCAGGAGGAGTGTCAGGAAAATGGCTTAACTCTTTCCTTTTAGAGATAGGTGAAGTATACTTATCCAGCCTGCTTAGCCTCTGACCAAAAAACCCCTGCCCCAGTTGCTTACTTTGGTTACCTCATTATTTACATTCCATAGGCCAAATAATTTCCTCCCTTGTGGTGCGTATATTGTTGATCCCCTCAGGCAATGGAGCCATATTACTAGGCTGGAGGCTCTTTAGGAGTCCCACAGCAGTCTGTGATGATCAAGTGTGTGGGCGCTGCCAGTTTCTAGGGATTTTCAGCCAAGGGGATGGAAGAATTGTGGGGGATACGTTTCTGAAGTATCTACATTATCTATATTATCCTAAACTTTTTTGTCAAATGTTAATTTTTATATAAAAAATATGCTCTAACAGATTTATAGACTTTAAAAAATTCAGTTGTCTGGTTCTTCTGACTTCTTTATCTTCTGAGTCAGTGATCTAAGGAAAGCAGGCAGGTGAAGAATGTCAGAAAGAGGGCAAACCTCCTGGCCTGCATACTTATTTCATTTCTGTGCCTCAAAATAATAAAGCCAATAGTTGAGCATGACAGCCAAGCAACTATCATCTTCGGAAGAAAATGTCAGCAATGGCCGAATCTATATTCATCTAGTGCTTTCAGAGACTGCATAGCTCTTAGTTCACAACATTGCAAACATAATATATTATGTTTGTCTGCATCTTTATTAATTGGCCAAGAAAAGTTGGTTTTGGGGGCCACTAACTGGTAGGTGCTAAAAATGTATGACTCTTTTTGACTGCATTGCTTTATGACTCCATTTTTTAAAAATGTGTTAGTATTCAATAGAAGAAAAAAAAATACAATATGCAGACATTCTGCAACATCGCTTTTGTGCTCAACACAATCTGAAAGTTTTCTCTACAGACATCATAACCTGATTCTTCAGATTATGATATACCTTGAAAGAGCCACCTAAGTTTGTGCATAAAAACTAATCTTTGTATGTATGGCCAGCCAAACCCAACATCTCTTACAATAAAAAGTTATTGATGGTTGGACTGCTCAGGTTTTAAACATTATGAAGATGAATAGATTTTAATAATACCAGAAGGTAAAATTTTTGCTCTAGATTTGAACTGTTGATTGCATGCTTATTGCTTCAAATAGATTATAAAATACATAAAAACAAAGCATATTTGTGATGTGTGAGTACTGACTCATTGGATGATTCAGATATGTAACATAATTAGAAGAAAATCAGATGAAGAAAGTACAGGATTCGGTGTAGAGATGCTGTCTACCCTGGTAATTATAGGTTGCTCTCGACCGGATTAAAAGCATGATATTTAATATCTTGTCTTGTTTAGACCCAGGTGTAAATCCAAATCATAGCTACAGAGGATTATTTATTCTTTCATATAAATTACATTTACCTCTGCGCAGCAGGTACACAGCAGGTGTAAATTATAACACATCATATGTATACCTCAGTATGCTTCCGTTGTATTTATATAAAGCATAAACAAGAAAGTTTTCCTTCAATTTTCCTAACAAAACAATGGAGCATATATCAAAATGGGGAATAATGTCACACTTACCTTATTGTTATCTTCATTTATTTACATTCAGGGTTGAGTAACCTATGGGCAATAGGAATGTATTTTTTTTTTTACATTTTTGTTTTTGTGAGTGAAATTGTAATAAAGATTGAATACCACATCTTGTATTATTTCTCATACGCTGCTCTTTTCCTTTTATATTTTTACATTTTCTCATTTATTCAGTATTTTGTGAGCATGTCACATTTATGCAACAAAGATTTTGTTATTTATGGGAAGAGCAGTGTTTGCCAAGTAAGTCCTCAAGATTTAGGTCCTGACTTTAACAAGTTGTTGGGGTTTTACATGAAATACCTTTTAGGGCTTTTGTACATAGATGTTTTTTTCAAAAGTTGGCATTTTGAACACCGCACAGCTCAAACACCTACAATACCTTCATACAGAAAAGACTGCACTTGACATGCTTTGCCTGCTATGAAAAAGCATCTCCATTATTATTATTAGCCAGTATTGATATAGCACCAACATATTATGCAGCGCTTTACAATGTCCATAGTCATATCACTAATTGTCTCTCAATTGGGCTCACAATCTATAGTCATAGTCATATGTCATTAACATAGTCTAAGAAGAATTTTTGAGAGAAAGCCAATTTACCCAACTGCATGTTTTTTTGGTTGTGTTGTGTTCAGAGAAATGCAGGACCAAGCAGCAAAGCAGGTTAAATGGATCTTGAGAATAGTTTTTTGCACTGATAGGAATGGGAATCTGCTGACCTTTGCCAAATGCCTGATGTATTTAATCTCTCAATGACCGGAGAAGATAGACTATCATGGGAGGACCTGGGTGATACAGCAAACCAGTAATGTATTTTTTAAAAGTCTTTTATCAGTTGGCAATTATCTTCAATCTTGAACCAAATAGGACCCATGTTAGCTTTATCACCCAGGTTCTCACATGACAGTCTGTCTTCTATATATAATATATATAGAATTATTTATATATATATATATATATATATATATATATATATTTATATATATTTATAGAATATAACAGTCCCTACACGTACAAGCCTTTAAAGACATTTCTACTTACACCAGAAAATGGAAAACCAGTCTACATGCCTATCCAAACAGCTGTAAGCTTTGTCATGATAGAGATTATTGTATTTTTTTGCCTAAAAGTGGGAAACCTCCTTCAACCAAGTAGATTGTATCCTGCATTACCATTTTAGGGCTTTTTCCTAGTCTTGTTGTACTCCATATTTTTCAAAAAGTTCTCCTATTTATTTTACTGGGCAGCCCAATACCCCACATCACATAAAAATGTAGTGCATGTTGCATTTTTTTGCAATGATGCATTGAAATCCATGTGTTATCACAAAACACCAGTGGGAACAAACCTTAAGTAAAACATTTTTTTTCATTTTAAATAGTGTGGGGAAGGAATAAACCCCTAGCTAGGTTTTTATAGCTATCTAGATTTCCCCTCACTGCAACAGGAACACCAATAGTAGAATAACAAAATCAAAATAAAAAAAACATTGGTTTATTCTTTAAAAATATATATAGTTTATTTTTGTTTTCGCTACTGTTTACCCCTTTTTTTCTGTCTGGTAAAACTAATGTCAGCAAGTGAAGAGAAATCCATTGTAAATACCATCAACATGAGACCACATTAACATCAACATAGACCCTAATGGACCTCCAGCTAGCAGTAAAGGCTCAGCCAGGGTTCTAATATTTCCTCCTATTATAAAAAAAATAAAAACTGGACATCCTTTTTAAAAAAAAACTCTTTGTTTGATTATGAAGGACAAAGCAGAGGGTTTACTCTAATGCACCCCTACCCAGCAGCTTATACATACAATTCCTTCACATTCACCTGTTCTACTAGGTATGGATGAGCCTGTGACTCATTCCATGTGATTATGCTGGTGCTTGCCCTAGTGATATCAAGTAGGAGTAGAAAAAGTCTTTAGTCTTTGGTATGTTCTAACTGGGGAAACTTTTTTTTACACTGAGACGCTTTAGATTTTACACTGGGACATTAACTTGAGAATCATTAAAGAGAACATGTTGCTTTACTCTAAAGGGCAAGGCATAAGTGATACTAAAGTTTCCTTTCAACAAATTTTTATCTAATCTCATCTCATTATATTGAAAGGTGACTTAAATATTCCTTAAATGTTATTGATGCAAGAATAGTCTTTATATTACCTGATACCAAATCAGTCGATTTGTGTTTGAAAAACTGTGATTCTCGAAGTGTCTGTGAAGAATCTAATTTATCCTGGTTATTGTATATCTAGTAGTAGGTAATCATATTCCACCAAATGTGTTCTTGTAATGTTGAAAACATTTTGCACATTTCTTGCTCCATCAGTCAAATGTCTTCCTCATTACAGGAACAAGTCTAGTTTAATGTGACTAACTACTACCAGATATATGTGGTTCTTAATCTTATTTATAGGAAGGTTTCACATTCTTCTAACAGAAGGGCCTAATCTCTTTTACACATCAGCAGGAAAATGTAAAAATAGTGCAGACAGTGGATGTAGAAATAAAGGTGACAATCATTTCAACAAAATCAATATATGAGAACAAAATATGGTCTCATGTTCCCTTAGAACATATTTTTGACAATTACCCCACAGCCATTCTTTTTACTTCACATAATATGTTTGCCAAAATGATTATCACCTTCATTCCTAAAACCACTATCTTTTCCATTTTTAGATTTCACTGCTGATGTGTAAAAGAGATTGGGTCTATAATTGATGAGCCAGTGTTTTGCACCTTTTGTGTAACGTTATTTACAGCAGTGTGATTTAGATAAAGAAGTCTTGTTACTTCATTGTGTTAATCAGATGTCACATTTCCTGAGAAGGGAAGCACAACTACTACAACCCTTGGTTGCACACATGGATCAGTGCATGGGCAAATATACAAACTATTGTATGGAATTGCATACCAATGGCTATTGGATTGGATATTAGAATGGCTGAGTGGATGGGACAAGGTTTGGGTGAATGTGAGCAATAGATGTACATTAAATTGTTGATTGAGATATACAGTGCAATTGTAGAACTTAATAGGACAACTGATAAGTAAGCAAATACCAATGGATTAAATGATAGAACCTATCTATCTATCTACCAATTTCTTTGCCATCCAAACATTTCCTTAGCCCAAATGCACAGAAAACACCACAATATATGAACAATTCAGTTCATAAAACATTCACTGTTGCATATTCCATGAACTGCTTTATTCCATTTCCTCTGTTATGCTTTCATTGGGTGCTGTTATCTTTTGTCTCAGGTATCACGAAAAAGGTGAGGCCAAGCTGCCAGTTACAGCTTGAACCTGAACAAAACCTTTTGACTTGCTTGTGACATTCACATGGCTCCCTACCTGCATCAGCAGCCAGGGGAAGTGCTTAGACATTAATTTAGGGGTTACCGGTTGACTTTTGATGTCCAAAATTTACATATCAGTACCATCACTGTTTAATCTGCTTAGCCAGCGTGTTTTGAGGGAAAACATTGTGCTTGAAACAGCTGATGGAGCAAATTATGAAGGTTCCACTATCTCTACATGCTTTGAGAAACAGAACCCTTTACTTTAATCTTAATGGTTTTAATAAAATATCTATCATTAAATAATCTTTTACAACTCTCCTCTGCTTTGTGCTAAAGCTTCCTACTTTGTAGTTTGAGCTGCATGATTTTTGTACTAATAGGACTAGTGTTAGAATGAAAGTTGTTAGACCATTTGGTATATCTTTCACAGCTTGGACATTATTGTATAGGATGCTTGGTGACACGACATGTCCATGTCTAACATAAAAGCAGCTCACTCTCTGATATAATGAAGATACAGAAAGATACCAATTTTGTGTATAGTGAGCAAATCATGTTATGAATCTCATGGGTGACAAATGAGTGGGCGACCTCTCAATTTAAAACTAAGCTAGTATGTTGGAGGATCTGGATATGATCTGTGTAGCATATGTTGCTCTTTCCATGCACAGAATATGAAATATCTAAGTACTACCTGTAGCAGCCTTCCAAAAATTCACGGATGTGTCAGCCCATGGCTTGTCACAAACTTTAAAGCCACAACTGGCACATATTTTTGCTTTTTGCCACTTCATTTTTACCGAATATAAATTGCGACTTTCTTAAATGTTTTCTATAATAAATACTACATAACTTCTGTAAATACTGATTTCTACAAAAATCATTCTTTGATTACTTAAAAAAAGTCGTGTCATAAGCCAGACAAAATTGTATTACTGTATCACAACATAGCAAGGCTAATGGCAAGTACTCCTATTATGTCTTTCTATTCTGTCCCCTTAGTCTGTGCATTGACATATTAGCGTAAAATTACAATTAGCAATAAAAATAAGAATATAAACAAAAATAAAACAGTACAAAACCTCACTCTGCCCCTTGCCCTCTTTCTCTTTCTGTTTTCAAATAGCAGCACCAGTAAAAGGATAACTGGACATTAAAACAGAATACAATACATTAAAATTTGAAGCTTCAGAGCAGAACAGATAATTATAAATATGAGGCTACCACATCATCATTCTACTGGAATGGGAAGAGAATGTTTTTTCTAGTTTAAAACAAAATCTTTCCAGGCATCATACAAATAAATTTGGCAAATGTTTTGACTTAAATACTCTATATGCATAAGGATTTCTTTAGCTAGAAGGATCACTTCATGAATCTAGATTCCCAAACTGCATCATTGATTGTAAATCAGACCTATCTGCATAAAAGTATACAGAGAATTGCAAATGTACAAATGGCACATTCGTTTAGGCAGTCATCACTACATAAGGTAGGGCAGATTTGGGCAGGCACCAGTTACTATACCAGAATGTATTTTCAGGTTCTTTCAGGAGAAAACATATGCTGTCAAAATGATAACATACAAACTTTATGAAAAGAGTATCTTTGGTGGGGTTCTGTCCTAGGACGCCACTGCTTCCAAACAAGTATGGTACTCATTTAGCCACTTAGCCACCCATGCTGCCCTTATAATGCTTTCCTTGTATAATCATAGTTATGGGCATATTATCTGTGCATGTTAAGCATATATACTGAAAGAATACAGCAATGGAAAATATAATTAGAGGATGAATGTTGATCAAATGCAAGTAAACAAAAAATACTACTTAATATGTTAGTGCTTTTCTATGACTAACTGAACAGATTCTAACTGTACCTGCTTGATGGCTGCAAGTCATGGAGTTCAAAACTTTCTATCATTCAGGCAGGTACCTTCCAGGGTCAAATCACAATATAGTGTTCTGCATCGCACAGGTTGTCTTCTGCTAATGCACGTTGCAGCATATTGCATAAAAAGCCTATTCAAAATAACCAGGCTAAAAAAAAGGACCTTCAGTACGGTGGCTAAGGTTTGTATCTGTGTCTGTGTGGGTTTCCTCCCACATTCCAAAATCATGCCGTTAGGTTATTTGGCTTCCCCCAAAAAATTGACCTTAGACTACGTTAATGACATATGACTGAGGTAGGGACATTAGATTGTGAGCTCCTTTGAGAGACAGTTAGTGTGAGGTATATGGACTTTGTACAGTGCTGCGTAATATGATGGCGCTATATTAATACTGCGTAATAATAATACCCTTCAACCATGACAATCTAGAGCAGGTTACATAACCTACCAATGCATAGATACTGGGTGTTGTGCTGCTTTATAGTGTTTTTCAGCACACTTTTTAAAGGAACGTTTTAAAGGAGCTTACAGGCCTGCTCCCCTGGTCCTCCTGTAATGCGTTGCTCAATGTCTAAATGGCCTAAATGCTGTCATAAGAGGGGCAAGTCTTGCAGAAAACAAGTAATAGCCATAGTGTACATTAATTATTTTCATGCGAACTTTCTCATATGTGCAGGGTGTACGTGTGATCAGGGTGGCAAACAGAACCTCAAATAATTAAAAAAAGCACCATTGGGTACAGCAGAGGAGCTTAGTTTGGGATTTTTATCACTTACAATCCTTTTTATATTGGATGCTGGATAATGACCCCCATATTATTTTTAGTTTTTCTAAGTGACCCTGGTGTGTACCTGTAATTTTGGGCTCCTGTAATATGTGGTTTTCCTGTACTAGCATGAAAGGATGGGAAAATTATAGAGATGTTATAGCAGAACACTTCAAATATATTATTCATTGGTGACACATTCACTTGAGCCTCAGCGAGGAGATGATTTCTCTGAATTTATGTCTCTCTTACATGACAGAAATTTCAATTCACTACTTCAGTGATGACACCATCTTCTGACCTTGCTTCCCTCGACTTTGACTGTTACTTCACAGGTAACACTGATACAGTATTACAGAAAATAAAATACAGCCAACCTGCAACCCCAGCTGCATTCACCTTTACATTCTATACATACGTTGTCTTTGAATTGGTAACAGAAGTGGAAGTCTATTTTCTGCTTGCCTTTTTTTTTCTCCCTATAGCCCCTCGCTTTCCTTTTTCCGACAGCCTGAATTCCACATACTGTTCCCCTGTGCCTTCTTTTCTCCAAGTCACCTGTTCCTATTTTCCACTTCTGCAATTTTCACACTATAGACCAAGTAACATTTGCATTCCCCAGGACCACTGTTGATGATCCAAGAAAAGCCCAGTACTACTGGGAATGTTGTATCTCCTGCTGCTTTCAACTTTGGGTGCTTGAGTGGCCAACCATCAGATCTCAGTTCTGTTGGGCTGGGATAGTAGCACATACCAGTTAGGAGCATACAACTTGTTGTGCCAGCCTACCTGTTGAGCAGTTTACATCCCGATTGACCAATAAGGATCCCCAGGAGGAAAAGGAGATTTTAGTAACCCGTGTTAGAAATTCAATACTATTATTTCCATTTGTGACCAAAGCAAACATGTCAGGAAGTGAAGCAAAATCTTATATTTGTTTTAAATACATGCTGTTTTCATGCAGTTCTGGTACTGCCTGCACAAATTATTACAACATTTAATAAGCAAAATTTGTTGGGACAAGTAGCCTGATTATTCTGCTGGAGGCTGGATTCATACATGTGGTTGCATTGCATTCCTTTTTTTGAGGGCTTGAATGACAAATTTCTATCAAAAGTGATGTTAAACAAAGAAAAATTGTCCTTTTTGGACAATGTACATAACTGCACTCCTTGTATGGGAAGTATTGTCATTTAAAAAAAAAGGGCACATGTATCAAGTAGGTCAATATGTGCATTGCAGAGTGCATAGGTATTAATGGGCTCTGAACATGTTTCATGGTTGTTCGGAGTAAATTTAAACTGTACCTGGAAATCAGATACTTATACACTAGTTAAGTCATACAAAATCCCCAAAATTGTCAGAACCATGTTACTTAAAAATATATAACTGAGATTCTATACTAATTTAAGATTGCTGATCAGACAATATTTTGTCTTAGTCTTAGCTACCTAATTAGAGAACAGGTGTGGTAATGTGTCCCAGGGTTGTCTTCAAATGGCTTAAGGAGTTAAACTCTACTGGGTTTTGCAAAAGTTGTGTGCTGGAACTACCAGCTTCAGTGGTAGACCATTGTGAAAGAAAGTTTGGAATATTGGGCATGATTTAAGCTTGGATTCAAGATTTTCAAGCTTGGAGAGGATACATTTTCATCAGTGAAGCTGGGTGATCCAGCAAACCTGGAATAGATTTCTTCAAAGTCATTTGCTATTCGCTGGCTAATGTTTTGAATCCTGGACCAGATGTATTTCAGATTTTCTGGATCACCCAGCTTCACTGATGAAAGTGTATCTCTCCAGCATTGCATGGACAGCTTTAATCAATCACGCCAATTGTGTTTATTTTTTTTTTTACCATATACCAATATTAATGTTCCTTTAGCCCTTTAGTACTCTAGAAGGGACCGTTTGGTATCCTTGACACATGTTAGATGGTCCTTTTCAAAACTTTAGGATAAAATGAACTCATCATGGTCTCTCAATATTTGGTCTAACATTTCCAAAGTTTATCCAAACTAACAATATAAAATGTATTGGAGTCTAAAACTTATCAATATTCTTGCAGTACTGGTGAAGTAATCTGTTCTTCATTTCAGGAACATAATGCAAACATATATTATGTTTGATATATTCAAGGAGTTTTAAACTTGTCTTTGCAGTGCACATACTAATGTGTAATTTTTTTTTTCTTTAGTTTGATGTGCAGACATTATTTTACTTCACAGGCATAATTACCTATGCATTATTCCTGAAAGACACAGAACAAAATGCAGCTGTATGAAAAGTTAAATCTACAGAATGTCACCTGCCAGTCATTTTTTATTACCAGAGGCAGAAAAGATTCACAGTTTCAACAGTAAATCAACAGATCGGATCATACTGGCATACACAGTACGTCTCAAGGCTATATAAATTTTTCCTGCATCATTTTTGGCCCATTTTTCTGGTGGTACATGTTGATGAAACCTCATATATCAGAAAGTCAAACACTATACCACAAAAACTGAGCAGCAAACTTTATATTTTGGCAGTAAATACATCAATATGGTAACAAAAAATAGGTTAGTAATCTTCTGAATTTGAAACAAGGGGATTCAAAAAAATGTAAATTGTAGAAAAACAATACAACATTTTAAACCTGGGAATATGAGCTGTTAAGTAAAGACACAGAAACCAAATGGGAAGTTCAAATTGTATTTCAAATAAATACTGCACGAAGCTTATACCCCACAGGAAACAAGATTTCAAGATTCTGATTTTTGAGGAATAGGAAAGTTTTGGATGTGATAAGACATAAAAGGAAAACATTTAGGTTCTTGAGGGTTCCGAAAAAGACATTAAGGTAATAAAAAAAGGAACGTAATAATATTTCATATAAAATAAAAAAAAAAAAGCCTGAGCACATTGAAGGTAAAATAAATGGAGGGCTACTGGTAAAATGTGTATCTAATCAAAATGTTGATTTTTAAATATAATAAAACCTCTTGACATCTGATCAACCTTCTAATATGTTTAATTAGGGATTGTACATACTATAATGAAACAACAGGAAAATGGTTCAGGTAAAGGGCCGACAGTGGTTTCAACCTGCAAATAGTACAATTGTAGTCCAGGTGTCATGCCAAATTTATGTCAATTTGCTTGGTAAAAATCCATAGTAAAAAGGTGAGCCCCCTTAGTATAAAGGTTTGGATTCTCAGCAGCCATATTGACAAAACATTTCACATGTGGTAGGGTAAGCAAAGGAAGTTTTGTGACGATAAACTCTTAAGCTACGTACACACTTCCAATTCTTATCGTTGGTAAACGAACGACGAACGATCCTGCACGATATCTGCGAACGATCGTATAGCACCGATCCTGTACATACAGATAACCACACGATCGTTCGAGATATTGTACACACGATAGATGCGATCGTTTGAACGATACAGGAAGTGACGTGCACCACAGGAAGTGAGCGAACGTTCGTTCACCGCGCATGCTCGGACCATGGACGATCAATGAACGACCGTACACACGATAGATGGTCAACGATCGTCGTCCAATCCGATCCGCCGGTCCGGTCATCCATTTCCAACGACTATCCTCGTTCGTCGGTGTCGTTGGTTACTTTTTTTACGAACGATTTTTGCCCAATCGATCGTTTGTCGTTCGTTCGTTGTTCATTTCCAACGATAAAAATTGGAAGTGTGTACACAGCTTTAGACAGAGATTAATGTAGATCTATATAAGTAGATAGAAACCCCTCACCGAATGTCATGCAGGTAGATTTAGAAATTGTGGGAACATTGGTGTATATATTTTTCCCTTTTTATTGTGATTTACAGTTTATAACTGTGTGGTACACTCAAGCTCTTTTAAAAAACACACGTAAAGCCCAAATGAACCCTGGGTTGAAACTAGCTTAAATACATTAGATGTGTAGAAAAATTAAAGGTGTTTAAAGATTTACTGTTTTTTTTTCTTGTTGCAGTAAGACCTAAATAAAATAAAAAGACCAATATCTTTGCTATTAGTAATCAGTGGACTCTTTGAAGAGATCCAGCATGACCCCTGCTATTTCAGACCTTTAACTGCGCAATTAGAAAAGTTAATTCTTACTGCTGATCGAATAACTTCTTCTCTGATTCAGCAATGAGCATGTTGGCCCTCTGCAGAGATACCACTAGCTCTCTATAGAGTGCAAATTGTCCTTCTGTGCAACAATAAAGCAAAAGGTTTTTCTACTCCAGCTGTGATTGGCTTGTTTTTAAACAATTTGTAAGGCTTTCTACACCTTTTGTTTTGAGCAGCTGGAATGTTTTTGGGTAATTTAAGCTGAGGGTTAAGTTGGGTTTTAAAATTGGTAATTGGAACAAGTCATAAGATGAAAAACATTTGCATATCTTAATGCGCCTCATATTACCCAGAGCCTTAAATCACTTGCTTTCCATGGTTTCCTTCTTTCCTCCTACATTTACAAATTAAATTAATATAAACCAGAAACCTATGTATTGCCTGAAGCACAGAACTGTGTAAAAGTCTTTGATGCAGCAAGCGCACTCTTGAAAGCATCGATGTTAATGTATAGTCGATAAACATGTGTGGAGATGTCATAATTCTAATGAGCCAGGGGCTACTGGATTCATATTATATATTGTGCGGAAGCTTAGGTGGTCGCTGTTATGCCTCTTTTCATTCACTGGTGTAGTTGTGAATATGGAAATCTCATAGACTCCTCTCTATGAAATCAGGTAATGAAAGAACATTTTTGGTAACACAGCTGCTTCGTTTGTTCACCCTCCATGTACAGCCTGGGTAGAATCAGCAATAAACGCTTTCCAATCAAAGCAACATTATGATTGCTTGATAGACATGCAGTGAGAAACAAGATGGGTGGAACATGGAAGAAGAGGAGATAACACCTCCTGTGTTTTCTAAGGGTAATGATGAAGATATAAGAGCTACAGAGGAATGGCGGGAGTGTTGGTGGCAGAGTGAAGAGATAATCACGTCTCATTCCCTGCAGTGCTAATTAACTCCACAAATGTGTTACTGCATCATGCTAGGTGCTAATAGGTAGGTAATATAAACATATATGCTTGTTTTATTATTTTAATACCAAGTATAGCATAAAAAAATACCCTCTGTGATCTCAGAAGTTTCTGTCAAAGCACAATGGTATTTTCTTTGATGTTTTCTTAAAGGATGTATCGAGAGAATGAAAAATCATGAAAGATTACAGCAGAGGCACTTGTCAGTGCCTCTTATAGGACTTTATCTTTTAGAAGCTAGCGTTAAAACATAGCAAGTGCAGTGTTTGTACATGTGTAGCAATGGATGTGTTAAAGCAGACACTAGATAAGGCTCAGAGCACATTTTTAATTAGGGTTGGTGTTGTAAGCATAGAAGTTATGTCTTAAACAAAATATGTAATTATCGTTAATGTTACATTGTCTGGGATTGTATATAAGGATCATGTCATCAACAACATGTCTGGAACACAAGTTTGCCTAAAATGCATTGCACACCAATGCCATCATGTACAACTGATCACAGATGGTAAGACTGGGTAGTTAGCTTGCAATCCAATCCAGATGCAAGATCTTATTTTTCATTAAAATTAATTGCTTTTTATGGCACACAGTTGTTTAATGGAATGTACATTTCCTTAAAATAGAACTATTGGCTCTGTTTTTTTTATTAATAAATCTTTGAGGGACAGTTAGTTATTATGGACATTGTAGAGTGCTAAGTAATGTGTCAGCCTTATAAAAATACAAGATATTAATAATAACCTTAGTAATCAGTCTGTTTTACTAAGTCATTGGACCTGATATAATAAAGCTCCCCAAGGCTGGAGAGAACACACTTTCATCAGTGAAGCTTGATGATCCATCAGACCTGGAATGGATCTGGTCCAGTATTGAAAACATTTGCTAGAAATAGCAAATGACTTTTGAGAAATATATTCCAGGTTTGCTGGATCACCCAGCTTCACTGAAGAAAGTGTATCTTTTCCAGCCTTGGAGAGCTTTAATAGATAAGCCCCATTCAACTCCTTATAGGGGTTGGCCCAAAATGAATGCCCTTTTAGTTGCTTCTTGAAAGCATAGTAACCAGACACCCCACACAGGAATTATCTTACTGTATCCTAATATGCCATTTTATTTGAAAAAGACTGATCAATGGTGAAAACTTCTGCCACTTTTAGTGCTTTCTATGTTCCCACTAGGAACATACACCCTCAGTATGTCTCCTGAGTACTTCTTGGACCAGAGAAGAAGTGGGGGTATACCCAAAAAAAGCATGTTCTGAAAGTGTACCCTTTAGTGCAAATAAAAATAGAATCATGGACAGTACTTAATTTTGCCAAATGCCTAATTTTAGAAAAAATAAAATAGGTCATATTTTAATGGGGACACTTATTCAGGTTTTCACTCACTTCCCATGTGCCTACAAGACAGTAAGTAAATGTTTATGTACCCAAATGAGGCACAGTCACCTAAAAAACCCAAAAAACGTTTCTTAATTTTTTCCACAAGCTACCTAACTAGCGACAAAAGTTTTGGCTTCAGATATACTTCAAAATGTTCTCCTTCTGTGCATCTACTCATGGTCCCTTTAAATTGACGGTTGATTACCTATTTTCTTTCTATATATTTTTACACAACTATTATAAATCAAAACTTTTACCTGGCAACTGTCCATTTTACGCTGTGTCAGCAGTCCAGCTCTAGTGACCCCAATGGAAATGGACACATATGCTAATATGCTCTGAGTATGCAGATTTACTTGTATTGCTGAGACCCGCATTGCAGCTTCTGTTCGAGGAACACTATGTGCCTGGTTGAAGAATTACCTTTCAGATTTTCTAGCCAAGGTTCTCTGAGCTCTGGTGGTCAGAGGCATATACCAGCTGATTATTGTCTGGTCATTTTGGAGTTCAAATTATTAACTGATGGCACCTAATGTCTAAGAATATCTGTACAAACACATTCTCCAGGAAGATGTATCTTCAGAGATTGATTAGTGAATGTCATATTTACTATATACTATACCTAACTGTATACGATGGCCATACATGAGAAAGTTGTTTATTATTCAGAGGCAAAGATCAGTATACCGCCCGAAAAACCTTTTTCAAGCCCTTAATTTATATAGTTACTGTGTTGGACAATCCAACTGTTTAATTACTTAATACATCAAAGTCAGTCTTTAGATTTGGTATCTGGAGAGGGTGTAGATGTGTTATTTATTAAGTTAAATTGTATTTTGGGCCTGATTTATTAAAGCTCTCCAAGGCTGGAGAGGATACACTTTCATCAATGAAGCTGGGTGATCCCGAAAACCTGTACGGGTTTATTCTATAGGACGTTTGCTGTTTGTTAGGAAATGTTTTCAATTCTTGACCAGATCCATTCCAGGTTTGCTGAATCACCTAGCTTCACTGATGAAAGTGTATCCTCTCCAGCCTTTAAACCCAATCAATGGGTCCAGCACTACCTTAAAGAACCCCTAATTGGGTTTAAAGTAAACTTAAAATTTTCATTAAACCAAGGTTTCAAGTTCTAACCCTTAAAGACAGTGCTTTTAGTCACTGAACTCAAGCATACCCAGTTCAGGGTTGGTTGCCAGGATATCCAACAATCCTGGCCTTTACTTTTTAGCTGGTGGGACTACATATACATCATCCAATCAATATTGGTGAAGACTGCAAGCACTGTTACAGAACAGGTACAAGTTAGTATAGTGGGGTTAAGTTTCTCTTTAAACATAAAAAAGCAGCTCAGAGTATTCTACTTACCCTAATTCTGAAGCTGCCCCCTGAAGACTCACTCCTACAACAATCCAGTTCTGGTTGTTCACTTCTGGGTTAAATTAATATTGATATTGTTAAATTAATTTAAAAAAGTTAGTTTAAAAAAGCAGGTAGAGTGCCGAAATGGGGAGAGGGACTGGGGAACCCAATCAGGAGTCTGGCTTTAATGTGAACAATAGTAAACAGCCCCAACAGAAGGATAACGTCTAGCCATAAGAACATCAAATACGGTTTCCCACTGGGGTGTTCATTTTAATCATACTACGGCTATTACCCTGGACTGTAGTCTAAGCGTTTTTTTTTTTTTTTCATATGCTGAAACTTTAGGCTTAATCCTCTGGATAAGAAATAGTTAACGCATGCCTGCTTGTCTAGTTTATTTAGTAGCTTCCCTTATTATTTAGAAAAGGGATTAGATGGTATGATAAGGCAATACACTACATTCCACTTCAGCACCAGAAATAATCAGCTTGTTTTGCATTTGGAACAGGGCTGCTGAATAAACAAGATAGGCAGCTCTGAAATGTAGCAAACACCGTGTGCTCTTGTTTATATGTACCGCATTAGTATTGCAAACATTACACTATCAAGCCACATAGTCTAACAGCACCTGCAGAGCAGCGATAATGCAGCAAGCCACATCTATTATTTGAAATAATTAAAGTCCTACCTCTGTCTGCAAATTATGTTCCCTTGTCTCATTTTCCATAGATCCGTAATACTTTTATTAATGGCTTTGGTGCTTAAAAACAAAGTTAGAGCATAAGCTACCATTATTTCGCAGTGCTGTACAAATGGAAATCTTCTATTGATGGCATTATTTTATTAATGATAAAAACAACTGGTGAGATAGGAAATCCATAATCTGATGGAAGCAAATAGCTGTTTATATGCTTACAAAGAACAATATTTGGGTTCATATTCTAGTGAGACGATGTATACATATGACATGTGTAATACATATGCATATGTATGAGTAATAAATTGTATCATTTAAACTTGGCATTTATTTAAAGGATAGTATTACTAATATTGGTGAATTTAATGTTAAAGTGCTTTGTGTAAAAAGAATTACTTTGACATAGCTGGCTGGATAAGTGTCCCACTAGAGTAGTTCTTTATGAAAATCAGAACCCCTAATGTATTCTATGTACTGTGTTGTGCTTCTTTCATCCAGTGCACTGCACCAGCACATCTGACTTTCTGTAGCCTAAATTTGGTGATCCTGGAACACAACTGCTGGTGATGCACGAACTTTCTGCATCTAACACACAAAAAAGTATGATTAACACTAAGGAGAATAAATGAGTGATGCAGGAAGTGCACAGGAAAGTTTTACACCATTAACTTTTGAGGTATATTTTTACTGCCCCTATGCATGAGTTTTGTGAAATATCTGATGTTTGACTTTTGGCACAAGTAATGAGTTTACTGGATAGAATTAGTTATAAGCTGAATGGAAATTAATGAATGTGTAGATTACTGTAGTGGACTGTAGTCTGAGAAAGCTGTTTCTATGCAGGATTGTTAATAGAGCAGACCTATGTCAGAAAAGAGACATAGCTCTTATAATACGCTGCAAGAATATTTAGCCTTTTTTGGCTTCTTTAGCTCTTTTACTAGATTATCATATAACTTTACGCTGTAATAACCATCCATTTTTGATGCATTGTGAAAAATCAACATATGTTACCATGCCACATTAAAGCTGAACTAGTTTTCTGGCCATGCCTTCAGACTCCTGAAACAAAATGTAGTCAATTAAAAAAATAATGATTTATTTCTAAGGGGAGTGGGCAATTAGAACAGCGCATAGAATACTTTGCTATACTACAGTTTAAATAAATTATAGCCAAACTGTAGTCAAACCTTTAGTGGAAGTGGGAAGGATTAGAGACAGGTGAGCGTAATCTGTAATAATAGCCCCATCTGTAACTTCTTATAAAAATAAACTAATTTAATATTCATTCCAATTAATATTTTCTAAAATAATTTGTAATCATTGTATTTGTCTGTAATAGGACTTTTGCTTTACTATGTAATCCCTTGTAAATGGCTTTCTCTCATCCCATTACAAACCATATTGCTTTGGGGGTTCTTTAGGTTTTGGTATGTGTAACAGATGCTTTCCTGTCATATCACAGCTGATTGCATTTTTCTCTTTATTTTCAAATATGAAACAAACCAGCTTCCATCTGTGCTTGCTAAGCTTCTTAAAATGGTTCCTTTTAGAGCTCCCTGCCAAAATATACATGCTAATCCTATTTATTAGGCAGATTAAATTATATGTGATGAGGACCAGGGACTTCACCAATCAACTGTGACAGTGTATCAGCTATTTACTAAATACAAGAAACAATGTTTAAGAAGAATTGTTTTGATGCACTCAGTGCTGTCCTTAATTTAGATCTCAAGGATCACCAGTTTAATATTAAGAACCATTGTTATTTCGTTGAAGCAACCAATCACATTTAGATTTGTCACTTGTCTGATCCTGATTGGTGACAGTGAGGACACAATGATACATGAGTCAGTATATCTCTGCTTATAGCACCAGTATTAAAGCTGAATCCCAAGAAAATATTTAAAGAACACTAAATGATGGTTGTGTATTTATTTATTAAATCTATTTTAAATGGAGTAAGTGTAGATACCTTTATAGAGAATTACTGGCCCTGAGGTTGCAGTGTGGTTACCGCTACATTTTGCCAGTGAACCACTGCTTTAGGGGTAACGTTACATGTAGCTTCTCCTCACTGCAGCCTATAAAGAATGAATTGGGGCTTTTAGCACTTCTCACTGCTGCATACTGTCAAATGTGCAGATGCTGGTGTAAAAAAAAAAAAACAGTTCTCCGGTGAAACCGGTGAAAGTGACTGAACAACTGGCAAGGTGCCGGGCACCAGAGGCCACGTGTGATTGCTTGATCCTGAGAAGCTGAATCTATACTTATTCAGACTAAGAGGGGTAGGTATAGTACTAGACGCCAGCCAGCCTCTTTTACATGTACATATAATGACATTCTAATAGGGAAACAGAGCAGCAGGATGAGCTAATCAGTCTGTTGCTGCTCAGTAACAGACTAACAGGCTACCTAGCTGCAATGTTTAAATGCAGAGAAGAGAGAAAGGTCAGATTAGCATTGTGGCTGTGCTGTGTGACAGAGCTGTGTGAATCTTAGCAATCAATGGACACAGACACAATTATATTTGGTAGATATACAGCTCCTATATATGTATACAGGTAGTCCTCGAGTTAAGGACATCCGACATACGGACGACTCCTAGATACGAACGGGTCTTCCCTGCTTCTGTGCAGAATGGAGGCTTGAAGGGAGGAGGGGAACAGATAACAGATGTAAATAGTTTTTAAATTTATCTTGAGCTTACGATAGTGTAAACAAATGTCTAGTGACAACAATACAGTAAATAAGAATAAATATTATATACATAAGATACAAAAGATGATCTGCAACTGTCCATACAATCAGATACACCGTATTGTGTTAATGGAAGGCTCCACAAATTAATTACATACCATACACTACTACTATACAAAGATTTTTGCAATTTATTATATTTTTTTAAAAAAACCTTTTCATTTCAGATGATATTAAAACTGTTCAACAAAATCAAATGTCATTTTCTTGCAACCATAGCAACTGGGAAACTTCTGTAGACTGATTGTTCACAGAACATTACCAAAAATCATTTGTAGTTTGTTTGACTGGCTCACTGCCTTTACCAAAAATGCTCACTAAGCTAAAGTCAAATTAGAGAAACCCCCTGCAATTTTGTTAGTTGGTGAGATACTTTTGAAATGAGACCTTTCAGACCATGGATAGGCAAAGGTATTATGTTTTTATGGTACAGAAAGAGCCTGATCAGTAAGGTTTACTATACTAAAGGACACTAATATTTGGGTTTAATAAACCTGTTGGCAGGGGTCACATTGATACCTCCAGCTTAAAATAATATTTACAGTTCTGCAATAATTTTTCCAAAAGTCATTTTAGTGTTATTTGTTATTACTAAGAAAAAGGAAAGAATGAATAAATAATATAAATAAAGTGTGTGTGATTGTTCAAATAAATACTGAAAACATGTTTCAAACAAAACTGTCCTTAATATCTGACTTTCGGTTGTAATAGAACCTAATTAGCTCCTTGTTTGAACTAACTTTGGTTAGCATGTTTTTAATGTACAGTGGACAGCCACCCGAGGCTCACCTTTGCCCCTAATGACTGCAAACAATAGGCTGTGAACCCATTACTAAAGAAAATAGAGTTTAGTGTTTTCATTGGCTGATGATCTTCAGGGGCAGGACTACAGCTACACCAAGGGCCCTCCCCTGAGTATTACCTGCCAATGATAACGCTCACCTCTGTATATCCTAACAGTTTACCGGCTGTAGTGTTTTAAAGCAGCTGTAAGCCTTTTCATTGGCTGGTGGTGTCAGCGCCACTCCCACCCACTGATAACCACTAGCCAATGAAAATGCTCACCACTTTTTTTGTTTACAGTGGTTTGGTGACGCAGAGAGCTAATTAGGAATGTTCACAGTGAACAAAGACTGTCCCTGTAAACATTTAAGGGCTAACAAATGTTAAATGTCAAGTGTCTGTTAAACATAGATTAGTTTGTGTGCACTTAAATTATATCTTCGGGGCAGGGTCCTCTCCTTCTCCTGTGTCACTGTCTGTATCTGTTTGTCATTTGCAACCCCTATTTAATGTACTGTGCTGGGTAATATGCTAGCCCTATATAAATACTGTTTATAAATATATTATAAAAATATATATATTATAAAAATAATTATAATAATAATATTAAACTTGGATTCTGCTTTACTCCATTCGGCACTGCAATTACGGTATGATTGAAACTGCATTTGACCTACTTTGAGCTGCACCAGTTTTTTTTCTTTTTTTAGATGCAGCATATCCTTTTTAGGATGCATTTTTGTTATCCAACACATTGATGAGCTTTGCCACATCTGATTGTAAAAGTCTTTGGGCCTGATTTATTAAAGCTCTCCAAGGTTTGAGAGTACACACTTTCATCAGTGAAGCTGGGTGATCCAGCAAATCTTGAATGGATTTCTTCAAAGTAATTTGCTAGCAAATGTTCTGAATTCTGGACCAGATCCATTGCAGGTTTGTTGGATCACCCAATTTCACTGATAAAAGTGTATCCTCTCCAGCTTTGGAGAGCTTTAATAAATCAGGTCCAATGATAGCATCGGTTGTGTGCACAACATCTGATGACAAAAACAACCTGATGAATATTGATTAAAATATAGCCTGCCAATGTGACCAGAACAAGCAGTGCAATGCAGAGGAAGCCAATATGAGGAGGATTACGAGCTGAGATACAACAGCCATAGAGAAGTATGGGAGAAGACGACTTTTCACTACACAAAATGTGCAGCACTCCAGACTCACAACTTTTACCATTCAGATGACTACTTCACTTTTTTTGTGATCTGATTCTATTACCTTAGCCATGAAATGTTTACTGAAAGCACTTCTGACTGTATATTTTAGTTGTAAATAAATCTTTCATATTCCTATAGAATCTGCGCTTCTTTATTTCTTTTTAAATTCAATTTGTTTTTCTCCATGGATAGTATGTGCGTCACTTATATTGAAGCAGTCTATTTCTTTATGGCTACTGACAGCATATGACAGAAATATGGAGTAGACTAATAAGCAACTTTATCTCCCAATGTGTAGGTGTATTTATGATAAAAAGCTACCTTTTCTCTGGAGTATGGAAATATGTAGGGGTATGTTTATAAACAATTTGCATTGTGCATTGTTCAATCCCCAAGGTGCTTGTTTTTTTCATTCTGTGCAAACTAAGGTTTAGTTAGAGGGTATTAGGGAAACATGGGCAAACTTACAGGGAGATACATTGGTTTAATAGCACATGTCATCCTCAGTTTGCCCACTAGGCAGTGCTGTATTTATTTGCAATAACAATGAATACAAGTGTAATTCACTATGAATGAAAATGAACAAAGCTCCACCTACTGGGTGAATCAGGAATTGAATTAAAAAGTGACAAGTTTGTTCAGTTTAATCCAATGAAAACTACAGTTAGATTTGTATCCTTATATAAATCTTCGTGTATAGCCTAAAGCTGATTACACACAAAGCAATGTGATTAAACAAGTAAACTTTTGTATTCTTTTGTTATCAAAATCAGAAAGCAGTTGAAGACTGACATGATATTTTCAATTAGCTTTATAGAGGAGGTAAACTTAGCGTTCCTCACAGTTTTACGACACGTTTCAGGAACCTTGACCATCTTGATTGGCCAGGCTGAAATTACATAACTTTATATATACTTAAAAAATAACAATATAGCACTGTTGCCATTATATAGTACTAGAGCCTTATGTATGATGGCCAGGAGCCAACGTACATATTAGCTCCCCATGTACCTATGTGACTTCCATTGGCAGGCCATTGACTTTCTTCTGTGAGCTATCATTATCTTCCTTATCTTTCATGCTAAGAAGCCTGAGTCACTACTTATGGTGCAGAATTATGTGATATTCTGCACATCTATTGAACATGGATGTGATGACATCATGAATCTAATATTCCAACTCTCCAGTCCTATGTTTAGTTTGATCACAGAACAAACGATCCTTGTGTGGTATAAAAGGAACAACGTAATAGGTACTTAGGTTTATCTGACTCATAGCCTGTGAAAATTGCCTTTTATTACCCATCATAACATGGTCTGAATTTCAATATCTGACATTTTAAACTACTAATGAAATACTCTAATATCATGAAAATGCATTAGGAAAATCTATAGAAACACTGATAACAATAAAAGGGGGTTATGAACTAGCTTTCATATGTCAAATACACCAAAGTTATTTTCAAAGTCTTTACTCCTTTATTTGCCAGACATTTTAAGCTAATAATATAGGATATTTGGTGTGATATACAGAGAGAGATATGCATTTGGGTTCTGATTAGTTTTGCCAAGGGGTTCTTGTACTCATATAAGTGCAAATGCCACCCCAACCTATGCTCTGCTTCTCACCTATTCAATTCCAAAGCACACTGCTCATATTCACCCTTTCACTGTGGCATCTTCTACCCTCTGCTTAGGGATGTCTTCCTAATCACACCATTCCTTCCCTGAGGCCAATTCTTCCCCCAAATCTGAGCTTTCATCCTGATTGTGTCACTCCTACACTGTAGCCCCATTCTCCCCCAAACTCTGTGCTCTAATCTTGACTGGCACTACTTGACTTTAACATCTTCTTTCCCTTGACTTTCGGCACTGTTGCCTTAAATGTACCACAACTTTGTTTGCTACCTTTCCCTACCTGCCTCCACCCTCTTTTTTAGCTGTGCATGTTCTCATATTGACTGTATTATGCCTTTACTGTGATCCTTATCTTTTTATCTGTGTTCTGTAGGCTGTGCACTGTCATCCGAACTGCATTATTTACTCACTGCAGCTACTGTATAAAAATGATTATAGGAATTTACTTGTTTAGATCAATTTCAATCATTGTATTTTCACAGTGGTAGTATTTTGTTTAATGTGTGTGATGCCATACTGTTATGGATAAGTATAATGCATATAGTTTGGAATCCCAATATACTGTTGCATTTGTATAAAGGGCCTATGACATAAAGAAGACTTTTATTTTTATTATCTTAAGTTAGCCAATAAAAGGTAATAAACTACAAAACGTGCATTGATAGTAAGTGAATATATTACAATATTCTACTATAGCTAAAAAAAAAAACTTAAAGTGAAACAAAACTTTAAAAAAAATTGACCAGGTGAGTTTATTTTATTGCAGAAGGGACATTGTCTGGACCTTCTGCAATAAAGTAAATGTAACTGCCTGATCACAACTTTGTAATGACACTCACCTTTCCTCACTGTGTTGCCAGTGACACCGTCTTCTCCTGGTCCTCTTCCAGGTTATGTATTTTCAGCTGTTATGATTGGCCAGTCCAGAATGATGAAGCTCCTGTGCATGCACATGCGAGTTGATTCAAGTCCCTGTGGGATAATGGAATACCCGGCATATCTGGCATCTCACACAGCTGTGCATGTAAAGCTGAGTGTTCTTTAAGAAGAAAGATCATGAACAGGCAGTATGCTTTATTGCAGAAGGGATATAGTCTGCCCTTCTACAATGAAAATCCTGTCTGTGTGGGATCTTTAATTGCAGAACTATAGTTCTGCTTTGAAACTGGTTCTCCAGGGTATAGTTGGTAAACATATATACCACCATTTCTTACCTACAGGCGATACTCTGGAAAATAATAAAATTCCTTTAGAGAAGGTTATTTTGGAATGAGTTATGTCTTCATTGTTGGTGAGAGTCTGAAAGGTTGTCTGAAGACCTTTAAGGGATTTGGTATTTAAGTACCATTACCAGTGGTGATTTGGCCATGATATAGGACATTTGATGAAGCATTCGCAGCTTACAACATAGTACAAGCATCCTCTGTGGGTGCTAAAAAGTGCAGAATCAAGGAGCACAAGGATACCAGTGAAATGGTACACTAGTAGAATTGAACTTCTTTAAAAAAAACTTTTTAGGATCTAAGATGAAAGAGTTTTGCTGATAATAGATAAGAAACAATTTTAAAGACATTATTATGTCACATTAAAAAAAGCTGTCGTGAAAATAAAAAGAATAGCCACAGCTGTTTACTTGTTCTTGAAGTTGCATGTTCTGTGATTGTCATTATTATTCCTTCAGTATTTGGTAAATCCCTGACCTATTACAAGCATACATTTATATAATTTGTCAGGACCTATAATATGTACATGTTTGCTTCAGATCATTACCTAAACAATAAGATAAGGCTCACGCTGATAGCCTTGGAGCAGGTCAGTAATGGCAGTTTCCATAATTCCTCCCAGAAAGCAAAAGTCTTGTTTGTCCAGGACATCCACCACTGGCCCTACATTTTGGTTAAATTATTGGCCCATCCTTAAAAGGATATAGATTTGTGGAAACCTGAATATCTATGTCTACCTGTAAGTTTAATTCAGTTCACTCTAAATCTGGGAGTGATCCTGAATTCAAAGATTCTCTGTATGAGGATAGTACATAAGAGTGTACAAGCAATCCTACAAAGTACCAGTTTTAATGCTCCCTGTATTTTAGATACGATCAATCAAAAACCAAAAGGTGCCAATCTATAAGAGATTGAAAAAAGGACAAAAACAGCAGCAAAAACAAAGCATGCCTCAGCTGCAATAAAGAACCTGTCTGCTCACAATTTTTATTTTTTACTTCAACTTTAAAATCTAAGACTTGTTTCAGAGCTTGTTAAATTTTTATTACTATGCGTGTCCACATTGGAGAATAAAAAAAAACTTTCCTGGTCCTGATGACTATGGTCACCAAGGCAGAGGGTGGGGGGAAATCTAGAATGTTAGACGTGTCCCAGCAAAAATAATGCTAATAGGGTTATAAGAGATTAATAAGCAAAATGGTTTTCTCTTTCTTCCAGTTGAGTCTCCACTACAAGTGAAGGGAAATTTATCCATTGGTATACAAACAGCAACAAGTCAACTAGGATATATTTTTAACTCTGGGTCATTAGTTGTCAAAAGAAGCTGAGAAGAAATGTTTCTTCTTATCTGCAAAAGACTAATGATAGCATTCTGCCATATAATATATCACCTCCAAGGCTAAGGACAGTCAGTTTCCTGTAGTTCAAGGACTACCGTTGATTAATAAAGGGTATGGTATTTTGGAAAAAAGATACTTTGGCTGTATACTGTAGCATGTCAGAATTTTTTCTTTAGCAGCCTTAATTGCCTGGTAGGAACAAATAAAAAATGTATGAACATTATATGTAGAATTTTAAGGTTCAGTTCTGTTTTTCTTTCTTTTTTACCAGCATATATTAATGTTAGACATTAATTTCCATTGTTTTATTATAATTGTGTACTATACACACACATATACCTCCGTGCTCTAGTTTTGGTAATATAATTTGCATATGCTTTTTTAATCACTCCATACACAGTGTCTAACTAAAATAAATTTAGAACTTGCAGAGAGGAGTCTATAAAACAACTCTTATTTAAAGGAAGTGAGATAAGTATAGTATGTAAGTATCACCTACCTCCCTAACTACACAGCTGCAAACCCCTGATTTAAAGGGTCAGTGCACTCAATATGTTTACTTTAGTTTTAGGTGGATGCTCATGTTCTAAATCACCCGCCAGTCTCACTATCACTCAAACACTTCTACAATAAGATATCAATTTGGATTTTCTAGATGTTCATCATAAGAATGATGATTTCTTTTCCTGCTACATTCTATATATATTATCAAGTTATCCATAGTATAGAAATAGTATGGACAGACTTGTGATGGCAGGTGATTGTAGCTAGGAATTGATCACATTGTCCATATAAGTTAGTGATTTCACAGTTTGAAGTATCCATGATTACTGAACCAAGTCTTTATGTTGTGTATATCACTGATTTTTATTGTTTGGGTTAAAGAAGTTATGTAAGTATATGTATATTCAGGTTGACAATCGAAAATCCGGATTCCTTCAGTTTCCCGGCATGAATTTCGGATCGCATTTTCAATACAGGGACTGCAGTACACTGTTTGGCCACTAATGTTTTCATGGGGCTGTTCTGCAAAAACAGTTGTTAGGTCTTGCTTGCTAAACTAAATACACATCCCTGCTGCCTGCTCTCTGGAACTGTGCCAGATGTCCGCAGGTGCTGTGAGAGAAAGGCTGGCCTGTGTGTGGTTTAAAAAATCCGACACTCCTCAGGTCTGGAGGTTGCCAGATTTTTGATTGTCAACTGTATAAGGTATAGTTTATATAAGTTAAAAAAGATAGATAGGTGCATAGTAATCATGTAAATATAAAATATTGCCAGTTAACACTATATGTTCCAGCAGGTGAAGGTTTAGGCTTTGTAGCACATTCCATTTTTCCTACTTCCATTATTCCATAGCTAAAGAAAATAACTTTGTTATGCACAACAATTGTGTGGTCACGGAATAAAATAACATAATGTGTCCCAGAGCCATTTTGGAATTTCTTTTATTTCCAAAGTGTATATTGCAGATATTGACATATTGACATATTCTTGTCATTTAGATTCTTATGTGTGAGAGGTAGACAAGGGACCTAAGATAAGGGACTTATAATAAATAGAAATAGAGGCTGGTGGAGACTGATGAAACATTTGAATGCATAGATTTGGTTTTTTAGCTGGATTGACAAGGCAAAGATTTAGTTATGAACCAGATGTATGATACTAGTGTATAGTCCCAGGAAACTGAAAGGGTTCCCAACAATATGAGTGGCCTCCATACTTTAGATCAATTTGTATAGGATGTCAGAATGTTAAAGTAATGAGAGATATTAGATCTCAATGTGTTCTATTTTTTTCTGTACCATGTACACCATGTTTTTCCTAGGACCTTTCAGCCAGGTGCATTGGCCTGCCTATTTTCCAGTCCCCTTTTTTCTTGCCAAAGTGCATTCACCTCTTTACTCTTTAAATTATAATTTTGCAATGAAGGTGACAGTGTCAGCAGTGCATATTAGTCCTGTCTTCCTAGCCCTGGCATGCAGTGCAATAATAGCCAATTTTAGCTATGTGAGGAACACTTCACCTCTGACCAGCAATGTATAGGGCAATACACTCACCACAAATGTGAGGGGTCACTTAACCACATTTTTCCAGGCACGAATAATAAACTATATTAGACATATAAATTATGGTTTTGTTATATTGTTATAGTATTGTTATATTAAAAACCTGGAAACATGTAACAAGTCATGTACTATAAACCAGCTATATATAGAATGGCCCGTTTCACCAATTAGGCTTCTTCAGAACTAATAGGACTGGTAGCATAGTACACTACAATAACAACAAAAAAATAGAAAACGTTATTACAAAGTTCAGAGAGATGAATACATATCCCATAAAGTCAAACATTGCATAGCAAAATCTATAAATCCACTTACATCACATTTTCTGGATATAAAAATTAAAACAAGCCAAGCTAATAGGTTCTTCAACCCAGGGATGTAAAATGAGAGCTGGGCTGGCGAGCCATCTTCTACATAAACTCTAATTTACAAGGTACAATTTCAGATTGACTGTGGATGATGGCTCTGCCGGCCCTGGGTTCAAGAACCTATTAGCTTGGTGTGTGACTCGGCTACATTTCTGAGTATTTTGGGTATTTTTGTGTGGCAGTGGGTTCTTTGGATGAAAAAGGTTGGACATGCCTGGTTTAAATACTCTTAATACTATATATCTGCCACAATTGAGATTATTCTGTATGTATAATAATACTCAATCTATTGGCTATTATTAGATTTAAATAAATAAGTAATTACATTTAAATAGAGACCCATGGGGCAAAAGGCAAGACTTGGTAAGGTTCAACTAGTACTCCTAAAGGCATTACATTTTTCATAACCAGGATAAAATGACCTCAAAGTGGTGCTTTTTTAAATCCTTATCATAAAAAACGTAAATAAAAACGTACGTACATAAAATATAAAGTCAACTTGTAATTTTATTGTTATTTTTCTATACATACTGAAGCAGTTATTCTTCATATACTGTATCAGTCCCTAACACTGTCACTTTTTATGACACCATTGAGCAGATAAGCAGCTTGAATATGTATTTGTGCTAAACAGTGAATGAGTGATGAGTGCATTGCCTTTGTGCAGTGAACAAATAGTTGTTTACATGCCTAGCCTACAATGAATAATAATATACACTCTCATGAAGGATTATACACACATAAAGTATTTGGCTAGATCTAATAATGCATACTCACATCTCTGACTTGAAGTATATTCGAATGTGAGATGTAATACATGCTAGAGGGTCTGAAGTCTGAGGTAAATTGCATGGTGTCAAACCAGCATGGTAAGACTTGCAGGTTGGAGGCTTTAGTGAATTTACTAAAAAAAAGTCCTGAAAACTGAAATTGTTGACAGCAGGAAAACTTAGAACATAATATAAGAAATCAAAGAAGGTATGTAAAATTTCAAAATATATCTGAATCAGTATATAATGTGTTAATATGAGGTGCATATATACATCTGCTGTATCAAAAAGTGTCCAGCCAGCACTAAAATAACCTGAATGGATATGGAAAAGGTAGATATCTCCTTTATTCTACCGTGTTTCCCCGATTTTAAGACATCCCCATTAAATAAGCCACCCCCGATTTTTGAAAAAATAATTAAAATAAGACACTCACCCGCGAATAAGACATCCTCCGATATTTGATCCTGTGTGTGTCTCCTTGATGCTG
>NC_092859.1:123341026-123360873 GCF_032062135.1 Pyxicephalus adspersus
TTTGGAGAGACACAGCCAGGGGGACTGTGTGAGTGAGCTCTCTGCCTGGGGACACAGAAAGTTGGTCTGTGTGGATGAACTCAAACCTGAGTAAAAGGTTGCTGAAAGCTGTGTTTGGAGCTGACAGGGAGAAGCCATCCAGCTGATAGACAGGAACGTCGGATGTACAGTAAGTGACGGACAGGCGAGGTTTTCTTTTGCTTTTTTTGTTATTTTATCTGCAACCTTCCAATAAACCTGACTACAAGTCAGCTTAACACTTTTACCTCAGTGTGTGATCTGAATTGGATGAATCGGACAAGTGTCTTTTGACCCCAGCAAAGGCGATCCTGAGCGTAACCCCTCACAATATACCGTATATATATGCAAGAGATACATGAGACAAAGTCTAACTCTGATACATTGGTCAGTCCTAGTAATATTTCTGTGGCATTGAACTTGACATTGTAGTTATTCCATGACCCAAAACCTTATGGTTACTGCTATTCCTCTAACACTATTGGTTTTCAGTGCTTTACTACAGCGCAGGTTACTTTAAATACCACCACAATGATGTGCACCTTCTGCCTCTCTTACAGCGGAACTTAAAGCGGACCTAAACTAAAATTTTTACTTTACATGACAGGGTAGGCAACCCTTTTATATAAAGTAGAAATAATATTTTGTTTTGTTTTTAACCCCAGCATTCCAACCCTTGTTTTTTTTTAAAAAAAAGGTTATACCCCTCCCTTTCTGTCTTGATCGCCACAGCGATTTAAGACTGAATGTGAGCACAGATCCTTCCGGGATACGTGATATGTTACGCATCCGCATGTGCAGAAGGGATTTTCTCCCACACTGAGGGGAAAGAGATGCCGTTATCATGCATGTGCAGTGAGATCGGCACTCTTTTTTAGCTCTTTACAGCAGGCTACGTCACCCAATCTCGGACCTGTGCGGTACAAGATTGGCTAACGTGTCCAGTGGAATAAAGAAGGGGGCTGGAGATGGCAACGCCCTTCATTTTCTCTGCAACAGGACGAAGGAGAATTCCAGGATGGCGCGGGACCCGATCGAGGACTTCTCCAGTACAATCAAGGGATATGCAGATTTAAAGTGCCGCTTTAAACTTTGCTGTATATACCAATAATCTGTCTTTGCATTTGTTTGTAATTGTTTCTAACCCATTGGGTTGGTAAAGTTTGATCACAAAATCTGACCATTATGAATGTATACGCTATATATGCTTATGATATGTTATAGATTATAAAATGCTAATAAGTCTATTTTCAAATCAATTTTTATGTTGCCTTAACATATCAGTTGTGTAGATGCACACTGCTATTCTACATTCTAATTGTCCAGGTAGTCAGATGCTGCATGTGATGAATAGTGATGGAGGTTACAGAGTGACATCTGGAATGGAATAATCACAAGTCCCCAGGAGACAGAGAACCTGTCAATTCACATGTCTGTGTTATCCATAACTCCCAGCTTCCGATTTTTTGTTTCTAGGGCAGGTTAGCAAATGAAAGCAAGAAGTTAATTGCTTGGTATAAGCAACAAAGGCAGTTTTCACAACAGGGCTATTTTATTATAGTCCAATTTATCACAATGTTCTAAAGAAGAATTGACAGTGTTGCTTAGCTGCCAGATTTTTCCTTTTCATTTTAAACTTACACTGGTACGTTATATTGGGCATTTTTTAAGGTCATATATGTACTTTATGTATGTAATGTCTGTCCGCAGCTTTCCCTGTCTGCTAACCAGTTGCTCATATTGATCTTTGATTTTCATTAAGTATCCTCTTTGTAGTTTGCAAAGGACGACCTTATGTAGGTGAGTATTGTATGAAGCATTAGGCATGGGCTATAGATATATGATGGGCTATATTCCATCTGAGCTAAAAGAAGGTCATTGCTTTACATATGAAGACCCCTAGGTTGAAAAGTAAAAAAATGATTGCTGTTCACTGGCAAGTCTTTTCTCAGTACCAATAAAAACAAAACTCCCATAATTCCCAAAGTTGTCTCTGGACAACAGTACAGTGCATGCAGAGGAAAAAATAATAACCTTTACAATGATTTTCCCAGCATGCTAAAATATTTATGTATGTGAAAATTTCAATTTTCTAATATTCATCATCACTTGTTCATTATACAAAAGCTGATTACACCAAACAACACTTAGATAGAAAAACTCCATTATTGTTAGAAAATGAATATCACACATAATTGTCGTACTATCAATTTGGCAGTTGATGTTAATTACCTTTACTTTTTTTTGCGATAAAGTATACTTTTACTAAAACTGTCAAAAAACTCTAATATTGTTTGACTGTAACCATACCAACCATGAGAATGCTGGGGTTTCTTTCTGGAAATAATTTCCTAATTATTATGTGGTTGGTTCAGTGCTCTTCTCAGGTTGTTTTCTCTTTTTACAATTTTGGGACTGATCATGCAACTATAGCAGCCAGGCAGTTGTATAACAATATAGCAGTATAAAATGATAGGTGTCCGTAAGTCAGCTTTACCAGACAATGCAAAAAAAAAATTAATTATTTAAATCTGACCTGGGGATGATTGTTTAATAATGAGACCATTAATCTGTGTTGTGTTAAGGCAGCCAATATATTGTGCATGGGCTGTCAACATGACTCTTTACCAAATCAGTGCACCACAATATCGGGCACGTGTGTTGTTAGGCACTGCCAGGGTTCCTGCATTTCCTGCTACTGTATAGTCCACTGGAACATTGCAATGCACCACACTTTCACAACGCATTCATTGCTGCAACACAATAGTTTAAATAGGTCCTAAGCACTGACTTTGCTAGTAAAATTTAATTTTAAATTTAAATTTGATTAATTATTCCTTAAAAAAAAAAAACTGCTGGATCTAGGGCAAGAAATGGCATCATTTCTTAATCAACACCAGACCCCCAACATTTATAAACTGCAGGTATTCATTGCTGTGATGATGGTAGTGGACTCCCCTAACTTACTAGGCATGGGGCTACTGCTTCATTGTTAGTATAGTAAAGTGACCCTGATATTAAGCTGATACTGCTGTTGGTTGTCTTAAAAATGACAATGGTACATTTATAAGCTGAAATATACGAGGAATATGTATAAAATCTGTGCATTTTGATCTGTACCACCAAAGTCTTCCTGTACAAACCAAAATAGGCAATTGTATTTAGGAGTTAACTAGAGATGGGCAAATGTATTTATTAAAATTTTAAGATATTAAGTAGACTTGGGCATACGTATGACTATATTGGTTTAATAGTGTTGTCATTCTCAATTCATAAACTAGGTGGTGCTGTGTTCATTTTTTTTCACAATAAACACAGCTGTAATTAATTTTCATTGAAAACAAACACAGCAACCTAGTGGCCAGATTGGGAATGACACTTGCTATTAAACCAATGCATCTGTGCATTCCCCTTTGTGTATTTAACACCTTTAAAGTTACAATAATGTACGTTCACAATTAATGATAAAATAAGCAATTTTGTGGAGGAATTCATTTGCTAATTTTTTATGAACCTTCCCACTACCTGTGGGAGTGGGAGGATCATCCTGTAAAAAATCACATAATGGGCCCTACTATTGTGATCAGAAAAAAATTCAAAGGAAAAGCAACGACACATTTAAGCAGGAAATTACATTCCTGACAAAATTCATTACACTTTTATTGTTGTCATAGTTACAGGGAAGCCAATTTTTATTTTCATTTTTACCACATTAGAAAATCAGATTTGGTCGTATAGTGATATGGATGATGCATTTTTAGAAGGGAGAAATTAGGAAACGAGCAGTTGTACAGGCTATGTCAGATTTTTTTACCTGTTTGTTATACCATGCAAAAAGTCTATAGTGTATGTAAAGCATTAGAAAATGACCATAATCATAAATCTAGAATAGCACAGCAACGGAATATTAGAATAAGCTGTTTGTGGATTTTAATCCCTATGTAGGGAAAAATAATCTCATGATTATTTTTAAATTCACAGTAATCCATCACTACAGGTAAAGCAATAGAACTCAGTGGCGTAGACTACAATACATAACAGCTGAGCACCAGCAACTAAGCAGGCATGAGTCTGCAGAGCCACAATTATGCACAGTCATATCTCCATGGTGTTTCTTACAGTGCTGGTAGAATGCCAGGAAAACTGCTTGATACATATTAGTAGTTGTAATATACGTATAAACTGTTCTATTTTTCCAAAGGTTTTGTAGTTCTGTAAAGCCAGAATTAGAATCAAAGGTTTACCTGCCAAACAGCACCTGGACATCGTACACCCCTCTGTATGACACTCCTGGTCTAGGACCAGCTATAGTTTGTGATTGGGAGTACACTGCTCTTGTCATCCCTTCGCTCTTCCCCTCCTGCAAATATTTCGTGTTATTTTACACTAAGCCTCTAAATTAAATTTCTAAATTAGGCCTCTAAAACCAGACTAAATTATTCTATTTGTTTTAGGAAAAAAATATTAAAACATAGTTATGAAAAATGTACCTGTCAGTTTAACCAATCATTTTTTCATATTTGTAGTTTGCTAAATAGGGGCATGGTAGGGGTGTGCTATTTGCTGACATAGTTTGAGTAGAAATATGTCCCTATTTTCAAAGAGTTCCCATCTAAAAATTGTGAGGTTGTCTATGTCAAGACAGGAGAATCCAGGGACTCCTGTCTGACATTCCTTCTGTCTGTCCTGCAGTTCAGCAAGTACAGGAGGGCGTAGCTAGACAGGTATATATGGTTGTAAAAAAAATATATAAATTATTATTTATTTTTTTTTTAGGGAATGCATTACAGGTATGAATAGTTTTTTTTATATAATTTGAGTGAAGTGTAGTCACACTGTACTTCAAATAACATAAGTCCCCTTAAAAAATAAGTAAATTGATCTTCCACAACTGAATTTTGCAACACTCATCAGTTAGCAAACTACAATGTTTCTCTGGTCTGATCAATTTGATGCACATTTGTCTGGACTGCAGAGGATCACGCTCTTTGAATGAATTTGAGTTTCCTGGAATTGCATGCTTTTCTGCTAATCAGACAAATTTGCTTGTCCATTTATCTTGTAGTTAAAGCCAAAATTTCCCTTCTGTTCTAAAAGATTTGGCACATCATTTTTACCTATAGGAACAGAATTGTGTTTAAAAATAAGTTCCTGAAATAGGTTAAGCAGATTATTTTCACTATCATCTGGAAGTGTGACACACTTAACTTTCCCACTGAACAGATTTTTGCTTTATTGTATGTATAAGCTTCTGATTGCTGAGTAAACAAAGCAGGATTTTGCCTGACTGATGAACTGATCTCAACTGGTAAGATCCTTTTTTTCTTCATGTGTATAACTCTCCCTATAAACAGAGTATGGTCTAATCATGCATGATGTCCACTAACCGCGCTAAAGTAATGTGAAATAAGGAGAATTGTGTGTTTTTTTTGTAGAATATAAGGACAATAAAGAGTTAGGAGGTTTTATTTTGGCATTTTTAAAATAGCAAATGCAATAATTTAGGAGTCTTATTTATAAAGCACTGAATCTGACATTCACAATAATGTTTTCTGCTGGAGAATCCTCCTTATCCATGTATTTCAATGGCAGAGATAGATTCTCCACTAGATAAATATTTTGGTGAATGTCAGATTCTCTACTTTTTAAATATACACTTGGAGCTTAGTTCATTCTAATAAATTTGGCCATTAAATAATACATTTTGTATAAACAATACTTTATTTATTTATTTATTTATTTTCCCCTCACGTTTATTCGAAGGTTGATATTCATGCACAGAAATATAAGGCCGTTAAAGGCCCTTTCTTCACCACCCCCCTTTTTTTCCCCTCACGATTGTTAGTAGATTGATATTCACGTGCTGATAATATAAGGCCATTAGAGGCCCTTTCTTCACAAAAAGGAAATGTCATTTTTTTTCTCTTAGAATACTTTGTTTTATGAGTGTATTGTGTTTTATTTTTTTACCTTGTATTTATGTATGTGTTTATTTTTATACCTTGTATTTTATATGTATAATGTGTTTGTGTATAGTATGGTTTTGTAAATTAGTTGTATATATAAGCAAAATGTAATAAAATAATAAATAATAATAATAAAATAATAAATTAAAAAAAAACAATACTTTTTTTTAGAAACTGATACTTTTGGCTATAGGAGGGACAATTGTGAAAAGGGCAGCACGATGGCTCAGGGGTTAGCACTCCGGCCTTTGCAGCGCTTGGTCCCAGGTTCGATCCCCATCCAGGACATTATCTGCATGGAGTTTGCAGATGGTCTGCATGGGTTTCCTCCCACATCCCAAAAACATGCAGTGAGGTTAATTAGCTTCTCCCTAACAATTGACCTTAGACTACAATAATGACATATGACTATCATAGGGACATTAGATTGTGAGCTCCTTTGAGGGACAGTGACATGACTATGTACAGTGCTGTGTAATATGATGCCACTATATAAATACTGTGTAATAATAATAGGAGGCAAATAAGCATTTGGTTTAAAAAATGGATAGTTATTCCAAAACAGCAGTAGTTGTGTGCCATTTTGCAAAGGATTTTTTTTTAAATTATTATTATTTTTAAATCTTATTTCTGTAATGCCACTGTGCCTCCCTTTTGATAATATTTCTATCACTATTTGCTATTTCAAGGCAATGTGAAAGTGACTACACTGGGTAAATGTAACCCTCAAGAACATGGTACTTACCTCCACCACAGCTTCTTCCTTTACCACGACCACCAAAATTCCCAGTTTCAGATGGTGACTGAGTTCTGAGGAGGTGACATTAGCTGAGCTCAGACCCTAGCTGAAATTTGACAGTGCTTGAGCCTAGGTCTTTGTTTTCTATTGGATACATAAAAGGGTGGCACAGAAAGGGTTGTAGAATTGATTATACTATAGGACCTTATCTGTATGGGCAATATGACAATGTCTGTTTAGGACTAGAAAAAAACTAGTTCTTGTAGGTATTGAGGGGCATGTGATTTGTTCTATTTCCCTTAATATGACAGTGTTTGTACCTAGTTTATGGTTTAGTAATGTCACCTGGAGCAAGGAGACAGTCCCCAGCTCTGAGTAATTTTTACCTTGAATGGTTTAAAGCTTTCCAAGGGTTTTCTTTCCTTAGTGCCTGTGGTCCATACCAGCAGCACTGGACCAAGTGGAAGGTAAATCTGTGCTGCTAAAAAGGAATGGAGAGCAGCTTTGGACTGAGCCCATTGCTTTGCCCAAGATTGGTGAACAGCATGGGTTGTCGTTGTTGGTCCATGCCCACCCTTCTCAGTTTTCCTAAAGTAAAACACATTTGGAACACATATTATGAAACTACAGAACCAAAACCCCAAATCTGCATACATTTCCCAGGTCAATATCCTACTAACTAATAAAAAGAATAAGGATGACAGCTCTGCAGCTTTCACCTTTAAAATCAAGTCATCAATAATATCCCACATATTTATGTTCTGGCATCTTCTCTTTTATTTTATACAACGATTAGCATGACACATTGTATTATTGAGCTGGTCTGGTTTCCAGGGCAATACATTTTAATAGTACTTTTTTAAATGCTACTTTAATTGTTAATTTACCATATTTGCTTATGCATATGAGGTACTAGCAGCTGCATGACATGTACTTAATATTCCTCAGGTAGCTTTGAATAGAATATGTGCATACAACATTTTTTAATTTCATCTTAAGAGGAGGTTGCGTTAATTCCACTGAGTAGACAGGGAATTATACGGATTGATGAGCCCTGGTGCTCTCAGCTGTGCTGACCTGCAGTACGAGGACATATCTTATTAGACGTGTGATGCCTGAGAATGCAACATAGCTGTTCATCTCTATTCAGCCAACTTTACAATTACCAGCAGTGGAAAACATGAATTTTAAACTAAGAGACATGCACTGAGTTACTTAGAAGCACATTCAATGTCAGCATCACCCAAATCATTTTCTTTTGTGCTTGTACAATGGTAAATACAAATGCTTTTCAATAAATAGGCAAAGAACATCATTCTGTAATAATACATCTGGCTTGTGTAATGATAAAGCACAGACTGACAATATCAGACATCATGGCCTCCATAAGTTTAAAGATCATAAAATGTATAAATACAATTAAACTTTATGCTATGTAACATAAATCTGTATACATTCATACAATAGTATTTTTTGTGTAGAAATTGTTTTGGGTCTTAGGCAATGCCTACAATAAAGGAAGAACAAATGTGTATGACTAGCTAAGCACTGAAAAGGTTAGTTCACTTGTATGCATAGCCAGAACTTTTTTTTAGGTTTTAGATATAGAATGGAAGAGTTACAATCATATCGGGTAATTTGTCTGTGCCTTACTCTCTTCAATTACCTTCCTGGATTCTCACCAGAAGATGATGGTAAATCCCAACATAGTGAACAAATTTCCTGTCTTGGGCAGTTGCCATCAGAAAATTTTTCACCAGTGGATATTGTCCTTAAGCTCTGTTCGTTGACAGTTTAGAAATGTTAGGTTTCCCCCATTGTCTCTCTAACAGTGATCACAAGAGTGAATAGAGGGGTCAATATCTCTAATGGGGACACAGACATCAATTATAGCTTAAAAGGGCGTCTAACCATTTTACAAAACTAAAAAAGGAAAGGTTTAACTAGAGAAACACCTGTGTGTTTTTTATTTCTACATTCATATTTTAGTATAAAGAATATAGGGGGACTCCCTTAACTTACAATGGTTGTGGTGGAACTTAATGCAATAAACGTGGGCAAAAAGTGTTGAGAGTGCTTCAGGTTCTTAAGAGATAGAGGAACCCAGTGCATTCAGTTCGCTTGTATTTACAGTGACAGGGTGTCCCATGGCTTGGCAGCGAAGGTCTTAAATGGGATAGATATAGCACCCGGGTTTTATTTAATAAATGGCTTTATGAAATCTCTGTTTGTCTGGTAGACAGTCGGCTACCTAAGGGTTCTAAGGGTCTAAGGGTACATGTCCGGGTTTTCCCTGGGAATTTAGTGTTGCAGCAGCAGACTACTGGGAAGGGAAAAGAGCTCAGTAAGAAAACTCTCAAAGTAAGCATTCAGCATTTGTTTGGTTTATGCAAAAGGATTTTGTTTTTGACTTTATGATCAGCCAGAGAAGGAACCCCTCAAGAGATAGTAATTGGCATAGCTGGGCTAGGATTTGCTTTGCTGTTTTTTCTTCTTCAATTTTTTGACACAAGCAGGCAGGAGCCTGAAAAAAAGACCATGTGCTGCCTTATTTCGAACTGCTGCCAAACTGCTCCTCCGAGCAATCCCCCCAGCAAGCTTACAATACCCAAAATAGGATTCCAGATTTGGGTAGACCAGGCCTTTAAAACTGCCTTTCTCAACCTTTGCACCCCTGAGGAACCCCTAAAATAATTTTCAGTTCTTGGGGAACTTTTATTTAAACCGTTTTTTGGGACAGTGGGGGAAAAAAAGCTTCTTATATTAGTGGCCAGTGGAAAAGATTCCCCCATACAGTGGTGGTTAGAATACTACCTTTATAAACAACTAAAAACATCATTAGAGTCATGCACCTGGCTATAGAAAGTGGCATTGGCCCCTGGAACTTTGCAGGCCAATCAGCCACAGTTTATAGAACAACTAGCAACATTTGGAGGAACCCTGATAGAGAATGGCTCCTTTAAACATTTATTTCAAATTTTTGGAAGCATAATAGAAAATTATTTGATGCATACTTAAGTTGACAAATGATCAATATTTGTCTGATCTTTTTGATTGGGCTACTTTATCACCTTGTACCACTTGAAGCAGGAGAGATTTCAGCACAAATCAGACTAAAAATTGATTAAAATGTCACCAGTACCCTCGCTTTGTACTGTGTGATGAGCCATGTGGCTGTCGATCACCTTCTGCTCCTTCATGCTCTCTATTGATAAAAAAAAAAAAAATGCCTTTGCAGATCAATGTTCAGTCATTCTTATTGTCAAAATCATTCCCCAACAGCCCTATTTTACATAGATTTTCATTGAATCGGATATTTTATAAGGAATCAAACATCTTACCGCTCAAATATGTCACATGGTATTAGCCTAGCTGTAGACTTACTATTTTTGCTAATGACCACTTTTTCTAAATCGACAGAGATGAGCTTCTTTATATAATGTCCTGACTGTGTACATAGACGTGCCATTCCATTGATTGTTAAAGGAATGAATTATGTCTCTATTAAATGACATGGGAATCCAGCAGACATAACACAGCCAAGTACATGGAAACAATTCTTTGCCTTATGCTTTTCAAAAACCACAAACTTGTAGTTGACATATTCTGAACACCTATTTATATACTATTACTTTTATGAAGTTTGGTTCATTTGCTAATTGTGCATTCCATTGTGTTGGTGATCTTGTTGTAAGGAGTTTAAAAGGGAAAAAAGAAAAACTGTTGTACACATTGAATATATGCAGCGAGCAGCAGTGGGCGCAGCTGGAAAGAAGCATTTGAGAAATATAAAAACAAATGAATTGGGGAAAAGTTTTACTTTTGTGGATGGACAGTATCTTTTAGGTGGTTTGTGAGCTGATGACCCACATACCATCAGTGTCTTTGATTCTTAGTTTACAAGAGTTAGTGCTATAATCTATTAATTGACTTGAGTCAATTGTGGTGTATGAGATCCACAAAATGCATCATTCTTATTATTATCATTCTTATAGATTCTCCTACTTGGACTGTGCATATAATATATCCAAAATATGAATGGACTCTCAAGTAACCACATTTTATAAAATGTTTTCTAAACCTGCACTTATTCTTTTTTGGATATGGTCTTTGTAGTGCAAAGTGGCACCTTTGTTAACACTTCTAAATATGGATATTGAATAATTTTATGTTTTTATTCCATTTATAGTCCCATTCGAACTTCTCTCAAGTGAAGCTCTTCTAGTTTCAAGGCTTTGCTCAGTAGTTATGAACTGTATTCCTGTTTTCTATGCCAAGCAATTTTTAAACATATCATTTTAGATCTAAGTGGAAAAATAGTTTTACTTGAAATCTAATGCTAAGCAGCTGCATGGATGCGAATACAATCTTGATGAAGCTAGATCCAGACATTAGGCATTACAAGGCATTAAGGATGAGATGTAATTTAGCAGTATTTTAAAGCTAAAATGTAACTATGTACAGGGCCAAAGGTGTGAAAGCCTTTGGGGATGGAGGCATTGTTTAACATTCACTATATGGCACAACTGCAACAAAGAGTAAATAATATAATTGCATTGTAGTCTGCTGTGAATAATGGTTATGCTGGTTTCTAAAAAGAAGTGGATAAGTGTGATGGTGTATATGCCTTTATTCTTTTTTAGTTTCTGGTGTGTCCCCTATAATATGGTTGCCAGTCATGTGCAAACTACAGACAGACGCTGCTGCAGCCAGAGACACACGCAGGATCGGGTATCGGGTGAGTATATTATTTTAGTTATTTTATCACACCTTTGTCGTATAGGACGCACTAACTTTTCCCCCCCAGTTTTGGGGAAGAAAAAGTGCGTCTTATACTGCAAAAAATACGGTAGTATTTGCAATGCACACATAACTCTCTCTTTTCAATTACAAATTGCTAGAGTACAGTGCATTTTATTAGAAAAATGCCTATTTTTAGAGAAATCACAAAATAAAACGATTAAGTCACTCACTCTATATTCCTTATCTTCCCTTGTATCTGTGGGTGGATGTGGACCTGTTTAGGTACCAAGAAACATGTTTTCCATTATTTCATGAGAATTGACTCTATTAGAATGCAGTGACACCCACCCATGGGGCTGACTTGAATTGAATGGCAAGTAAGGCAGCAAATAGGTGAAAGCCAAGGCCTTTGGACAGTGTAGATATTAAGGACAGATCTTAATGAAGTTAATAGTCATTCAACATGGAATTGAAGATGGATTTGTTCAGTTACACGAGCTGTGAGCTTCTGATACTGTGAAATCCAGAAGTGTGCATAACAACACCTCATTTCAGGTAATTATGAATGGACACAAAACAAAGTTATGCAGGAGTTCAGCTTAAAGCAGATATAGCTGAATTATATTCATGATACTTTTCTTTCACACTAATAGTTTGTTTTTTTGAGGACATGTTTTTTTTCGATCTTTTCTCTGCACCATGTCAAGCACAGTGCGAGGTTTAACCAAATACTATTTGACATACTATAATTAAGAGAACAGTATGTGAAATTACAGGAAGAGTGAAAGAACTTGCAAGGTCATAAAAACAATTCTGATAAGAAGTAAAAAGTGAGTCTTAAATGAGGAAGGGATGCAAGTCAAAGAGGTGAGAGTGCTTGGCAGTGTTAGATAGTGATTGATGGCGGTCAACACTGGATCCATTATAAATGTAAATTAAATAAAATATTGACTTCTCTATTTCTGTAAACTAACTCCAAGAAAGTTGCCTTTGAGGTTTATTACCTGAACCCCATTGGTATATAGAAAACCTACTGACAGATGTAACACTCTAGTTTCTGGTTTTCTTTTACCCCTAACAAATTTTGATATGCAGTCAAACAACGAGATTTAGGCTTGGAAATGCTGATCTAAAGGACCAAAATAAGCAACCTAGAGTGGTGATCAAATCGTTCCACAATAAAGGTTAGAGCAAGAGAACCATCAAGCATGTAAACATATCAAATTCTAGGAGACCAAAAATATCCCCCAAATTATTAGGAGAAAATGATAAATAGCTGCGTACTATTACTAGCATCCACAGTACAGCATTAGGAGTTATATGGATGATAATATCAGGAACTGCTTATAAAAAAAGATGAAACTGAAATAAATTTTCCCAGCACCCTCACTTCTGGCCTATAGATCACCACCTAACCTCAGACAAACTAATCAGCAGGAAATTACATTCTGACAACAAAGATGATGACAAGGGAGTTAAGCCTTGTAACAGCAAATGCTATAATTGGTACATACACAATGATCTAGGTAGTTGTGGCAAATGAATGCATTATTAAAACAAAATATTGCTAAAAATAATTCAGTCCATCTTTGTTTGAACTCCCCTAGATACCTCCACACAAATATTTGAGATACCTTCATACACCTAGTATAGATACCTTCTTTTCAGATGTCTTCAAGCCAAGCACATCCTTTATTCTCGGCATTAGCTGTTGTATCCCTTACTAGGGCATAGGACCATACTCATGCAGTGATGTGTGTTGTTCTATGTAGTAGTACATTGTGAGCTCCGCTTTGTTACCAGGCACCTCCATGGGGATAACAACACTGGTTATAGAAAAGTGGTACCCGAAAACTTTTATTTTTTTTTAAATTTAAAACAGGACTAGATGCAAATGATTTAAAAAGTAGAGATCAGCTTTCCGAGACCCACAATGAACACTGCACACTCAATCTGTGGCAAACATACCTATTTCTTAAACGTTTTGTAATAACAATCAGGAAAGCCAAAACCTATTTATTTCTAAAAACTTTTCTGATTCTAAAATCTATATTTCAATGAAAGATATGTGATATCAGTTTTCTAAATTACTGTCTAAATTCTTCAATGACCACTCTTACCTTGTTGACACAACCCCATTTCCTTCTCTGTACCAAGCTTTACACTAAATGCCACATTTTTTTTCCTTTGTGTGTGTTTCCTATTTGCAGTTTAGAATTTTATTGTAAAGTCTCATTTTACATTTAGTTAAACTCCTTAAACCTTAGAACTGTTTTGACTTGATGCATACAGTGAATCTCTCAAAAGTTTGAAAAATGAGTGATTTGTACCAATGAAAATGTATCACTAACTATACGCAAATATTTCTGCAATATGTGCACTAATATAGCTGCATCCACTTTAGCTAAATACATTAGGATATATAGTATATTTATTTATAATGAAACTAACCAGCAGTTTGCATATAATGGGCAGCAAACAATAAATGAGCATGCTTTAAAGCTACTTCAGATACACTGATATCCATTAGTATATAGGAACCACTGACTGGTATAAAGCTATATATTCTTTTATGATGTAAAAAATACTCTATAGCACTTCTAAGTGGTTTCTGATGGATAACATAATAACATATTTGTTTACTGTAAGTATAAATCCTTTTTGAAGCAGACATAGAACTAGAAAGATGGATACACAACTCTGGAAAAAGTGATGGCTACAGAAATCAGTAATAGTGTTACGCCTGCAGAAAAGCATAGTAAATAGTTAGAACCCCTTTTAGCTTTTTTTAAAAATCCATTTACTGTATGGTACCATTGGGATGGTTATCTTTTACGTCTTGTCTGACAAAACTGGAAATGAGAGTAAATCTCTTCATAGTAGAAAATAAATCTCCCTTTAGGCAATTATCATTGAAACAGATGAAAGATTAGAGCAGTAAAATTGAATTGCCATCTTTATCAGTCCTGTGATGGGTATACAAAGCTTTAAAGATGGCAAAAATTTTTTTTCGATATACTTAAATGTGCATACATATTGCCAGCCAGTGGCTCCAAGACTTTGAAAAAGCAATATCAAAAGGCAAATTTATATTTCTCCCAGAGTTTACAGTAAGGCCATATTCACACTTGTCCGGTGTGGCACAATGTGCATTATCATGACTGGTACACATAAAACCCTCACTGGTTCACTGCCAATAACTCCAAATAGAACCCCAACACAGTTTGCTGATGGACCTTCAGTCCAGCGAACAGCAACACAAAGTACTGTGCGTATCATGGGCTTGATTTAATAAAGCTCTCCAAGACTGGAAAGTATACATTTTCATCGGTGAAGCTGGGTGATCCAGCAAACCTGGAATGGATTTCTTAACAGTCATTTTCTATTTGTTAGCAAATGTTTTCAATCCTGGACCAGATCTATTCCAGGTTTGCTGGATCATGCAGCTTCACTGATGAAAGTGTCATAAGAATCATTCACAGATTCACAAACATGCATTTCTCGAACAGAATGCACTTTAGATAGGTAAATAATGTGGAAGAGGAACTATATGATTTAAAGTATTGATACACAGGAATTTATTATGTAAGTACAGACAGAATAGAAAACGTAGTGCAAAATAAGCTACTTCCAAAAGGATTTGGAACAATTTTATGTGTTTTATGGGCTTGCTGTGCTGTACAGCCAACTGAGAGTCTGTGAACATCTGCAACATATTCATCATGGCACTTATTGTCAATTGAAACATGGGCACATACAAGAAGTGGCCAAGGGTATGTTTTTATATTAGTACAATTCTAACTAAGCAGTACTAGTAGATTTATAAACTACGCTGCAATCTTTTAGTATGTTGCTAAATAATGATATGGTTATATATTCCCAGCATGGCTTTTATTTCAAATAAGATTTTTTAACCAATAGAAAAGTATTAAAATGCAGGTCAGTATGAGTGTATGTGGATTGTTATAGGTTGACATACATTGTGCCTCAATTGAGCACAGAGCTTGATGTTTTAATATTAATTTCAGTTTAAAGAAAATCAAGCGAAAATGCAACATGTGTTATTTCTCACAAATTGTGAACTTCTGGCTTATTATTTGGTAATTCATAACATTTACACTATTTATTCAACTTGTATTTTGACCTTTCAGATACCTTCTGGTGTCTGTACTGACAATCTACATGCTTCTTCAATGCTTGACTTATTTGATGTCTGAAATCATATGTTGTTTATTTTCTCCAAAGGATTCAATAAAGCGGCACCATCTATTGTGTCTAAATAAAGCCAAAAGTTAATATAAAACAGCAACCCTGTAGGTGTTCCTACCTAGAGATATCTGGTGAAGTCCATGTGGTTTCAATCCATAGCTTTAGCACTGGTGCCGATTATCCTAGCTGGTATTAGCAGATAAGTTGATTTTACTTGCTCCCTTGATTTGCTTTTTAAAAATACTGGTATGTTGAATTCTATATTAAAAACTGTTTATAAACATACTTCCTAATGAATTCTTCTGGAGAGCCAGAATGTTGGGAAAATAGGCTTTCTAAGCTTTTTATTTTAAACAATAACATTTTTAAATGATGTGCAGACTTGTGTGCTTTTTTACCTGATGTTTCTGTATTTCATTTTAGTTCCTCAGTGGATTATCTGGTACTTATTAAGTCTGATTAAAAAGGGCCAGCACAAAAATCTTTGTCTTTCCTAAAGTTCAAATCTGCAGCTTGTAATCCCTGTTTTTTCTGAACAGATCTCCTCTTTGTTTTCGTTGCCTAGGTTGTCACTTTGAGCCATACATTCTCTTTGATAGAACTGGGCAGGCATTCCAATTTAGTTTTGGCATTTGAGGAGCGTTGGCAGCCTGTGTCTGAAATCATTTGGGTGTAGATCAGGAACAAGGTGGATGTTTTGTGGTTGTTCAAGGGCTGGATAGGTTTACTGATTAGCAATAGTTGTGGAATTACAGTTACACTGTCATTATGTCAGAGACAAGTAACTTACTAACACTAAATAATCATGTGAGTTTGTGGCACAGGAGTTACGATTGGTCATTTGTTGAAAACTTTTATACAAACTGCAACATAGAAAGGTGTAATTGTTTACAGAAGAAGAAGGCACACTAGAGGTTTCCGTTCATGCTTTACTCAGTGCAAAAATTAATAAAGCTTGAGCTTGGTTGGTTAAAATAGGTGACTCCAGCATATTTGTAAAGTGAGAAAAATTTGTTATAGGGTATCTAACATGAAGGAAGGAATCTCCACTCAAGTGATCATCAGCATGACAGCAAAAATACTACTTTTGTTAGAGAACAGTTTACCAATGGCATCCTATATATTATCTCAGGATTTATCTCATGCTTAATTCAAGCATCCTTCACTGAACGGTGCATTCATTTTTACCATTATCACTTTTTTATAGGTATATGCTTACTACACCCCGACTACTTGCTTTAGATTAAATTAAAGTTGTTATACTTTGAACATTTGTCTGTACATTATACTGGTAGACTATTGCATGGATTTTCATTCTTGTTGCCTGTTTCTTCTCTTTTAGATTCTGCCACAGTGGAAGAAAGTACAGTGATTTGCTGAAAATATATCTGTAATTCCAAAAGAGATTGTTTTGCATCACACATCAGGTATTTCTTAGCACTGTTTGTATCACCGTTTTATTCTTGATAATTGATAAACATGGTATTTCTTCTAAAGAGTCAATTAGTATAGAATATTTTTGTGTAATATTATTTCTACAGATGTTTGCATTAAAGAGACCTCAAGGGGTAAGAAGCCATGTAAAAAGCCATCACAGTGGAGGGTTAAACTTGTAACCAAAATCCAAAAAGTGGTGAGAGGTTTACCTCCACTGGGAAGATTTTCTTGTTTGTCATATGCCAATGGAGACAAAAGTGAAGGAATATCTCAAATTTTGAGTTTTTACTAGAACAGTACTAGAGGGGTAATCATCCAATAAAACAATGAAAACTGACAACTGGGAATTTTTATTCTGTTGTGTCTACAGGAGAGGAAGTGAAAAGGGTCAAACTTTCTCCACTTTATCCAGACTAAAAAAATTGTTTAGCCAAAGAAGTTTAGACAATTTGATATTGAGCAGAATGATGGATGATGATCAAATATCTGGTAGATATGATATATGTGTGGTCAGATATGGAATAAATGAAAAGGGCCAAGCCTAGAAAAGGGCAGGACTGGAAAAAAGCAGCAATGCATCATAGTTTGATTTAGAACTATTTTACTTTTCAACAGGTTTTAAGCCATACTGAAGCCTGCTACATTCTTGTACCACAACCAACTATATCTTTATTATTGGTATTCAGTGTTCCTAGAGTTGAGTTTCAGGAAGGTTCATACGCTTTTCAAAAAGCAGTTTTAAACCAAAGCTTAGATTGTATATCTTGAGTGTAACTTTGTGTGCTCCTTAGATTGACAGGTCTAGGTTATTATGGTCTGTAAACTCAATGTATTCACTATGCTGTTGAGCCTGCTGATTTGTCGACCATGTTGTCCACAGGGGTGTAGTGAGGCGAGTGGGAACACCATGCCCTTACTTTTTTCGGGAGTGGGCATGCGTGCCCACTCCTATTTTGCAAAGGATTCTTTGGTGGCCCCGGTTCCGGCTGGTCCCCCGCCCCCCCCCCCCCGGGGGTCAGGAGAAGGACCCCACTGTCACACGGGCCATATGAAATTGCAGGCTCAGGGAGGTGGGCGTGTTGTGTCACTGAAAACCACGCGCCCAATCTCCCATCTCCCTCTCTCTCAGACCTTCGATGGGTGAGTGGGCAGGATCTTGTATCATGACATCACTCTGGGGGAAGTTTCTTCCCCTTTGAGTGACACATAGGCAGGGGTGTACTAGGGCGGGCACATTCTGTGCCCCTGCTTCTTTTTTACGACTACACCCTTGGTTGTCTATTGTGTGTATACTGTACAACATATCTATTTATGTCTACATATATTAGGTACCATCATCTTTTACAGTGCTTTAAAGCATCCAAAGTCTTGTCACTAATTGTCTCTCAGAGCAGCTTACTGTCCAAGATCTCTTTATAGTCATATGTCATTGATATAAAAACTGTGCTGTTACCATTACTGGGTGCTCGCTTTCTAGGAGCTTTTAGTAGCTGTTTTGACAGGCATTGGCAACCAGTTGTTGCATGCAGTCGGTGTTTTTTTTTTTTTTTGCGTTTTTCTTTGACTGGCCACATTGCTATATATATATATGATAAGCAATACATTGAAGCTATGCCATGACCTCTAATAGCCACGGCTTGTACTAATTAAGCTAATGTGTCTTCATTTAGCACAATATTTAATTAGTTGAAAGGCAATTGTTTTATTCTTAAATTCTAACTCAATTTCAGTTTAAATGAGTCTAAATACATTCCACATGAATTAAATTAAAAGGTGCTAAAAGTGAACCTGTGCCCAGATGCTGCACGATATAATATTTTCATAATTTAAACAAGCAGTAAAACACTGTATAAAACAGGCTTTATCTAGAAGCATTGCAGAAAAAATTATTTTCACAACAACGACAACAATTTCTGTTGTTGGAAATTATCTTTCCTGATTGTTTTCAGTGATACTGTTAAATTCTTTGAGGTTCGGAGGGGAGAGGCGGGAGGCACTTCACTGCATCCTCCCTAATAGACATTACATTGGTCATTGTGAGTTGGGAGACCACTGCGCACATTCTAGATTTTCACCCAAGGTAATCATGAATCCTATTTCCAGGTGGCAGTTATTAAGAGGGAGTACATAGTCCAAAGTGAAGAGTTTTTATAAGCTGTTACAAACCAAATATAACCCAAGTATTTGTCCAAGTAATTGAATCTTTGGAAATAAGCAAGTCCAATGCAAGACACGGCTATTTTTTAAAATCTTTAATCTGACATTACATTTTTAATTTTGACAAAAACGGTCTGATTTTGTTACTATTTCAGAAACTTATTAAGCTCCTCAGGGATTTACTAATGTGTGCAGTGGGAACCAAAGTTTAATCTTTCTATTGTATCTGAACAATGTCCCAAAAGTTTCATGGTTGTTCCCTTACTCTGTTGTGCCATTCTTAAAGCCCCTTTGTGTTCAGTATGGATGCATGGGTCTTTTTGCAGGGGTCCAACATGACATCTATTGATTAGGATCCAGAGCTCTTCAGATCAGCAGGGACCATGAGCTTTACTGATTGCCAGAGTAAAGGCCTGACACAGTGCCCCTGATTCATCAATAAAATCCGCGCTCGCTGGAAGCGTGAAAGTACGCGCGGCCAGCGATCGCGGTTTACCGCGGTCCGGACTCGAGTGTGCGCGTACACTCGCCTCCTCACTGCCAGCCGGATTCCTGCCTTCATAATAATGAGCAATAGG
>NC_092859.1:123363893-123391556 GCF_032062135.1 Pyxicephalus adspersus
AAACATTTTTTTTTAGGGCTATGGGTAATGTGTGTGCCATTAGAAAGAATGATTTTTTAGGGGAACAGTGACTTTTAATGCAACCTCACCAGTGTAAACCTGCCGGAGATGCGCAGCTCCGGCCGCGAGGTTTTTCAGTTGCTGAATAGCGCGACGGCAAACAATTTCGGATCGCGAATACGAATGCGCGAGCGATCATCCGATTCTGCTTGATGAATCAGGGGCAGTAAATCTTTATTAGACAACTGCAGAGAAAATGCTGTTTCAACCAAGAGACTAAGAGTCTCTACAGCATACTTGCAAGGGGTAGACATGGCATGTGGCAGCATTTTTTGAAAAACAAATGTTTGTTCTGATGCACTTGGAATGTATTTTAATAAATTGAGCATGATGCATAAAGTATGATGCAGCTAACCACTGGTTGTAATATCCACTGGTGTTGTAGAAACTGCTGAACTTGCATCCCTTTAGATATGAGTCAATCACATAGGCAGAAAATTTGATTTCTGGTGGGATTCTTTATGCTAACAGTATACAGAACACATTTTCTATATTAGGAGGAAATTACTTCTGGATTTTTTTGCAGGTATATTGAAAAGAAAAAGTTGTATTTAATAATGAAAACTTTTTTTAACTGCTTGTAAAGCATTTTATGTTATGTAGATTTTCCATAGGGAACAAACTCCATCAGTCTGCAAAACTTTTACTACACTCTTAGCCTAAGTTCATTTTGTTGTTGATTTAGCCCACCTAATGAAAAGAGTCTCAAAATGAGAGTGGCATTGCTTTAAGCTAACCATCAGACTTGTCAGCCCAGACAAATTGCATCATTTTAGTTTTCTGTTCCTGGACTGTAATGTGCAGCCACTTCTGGACCATGTCTCATTCAGCTTACGTCTTCAATGTCATTAGTAAGTGATATAAATATGTTTCACAAAAAAAAAAAAATCTTCTACATCTACCATTGCTGCCGTCTAACACAAAAGTTGTCTAAATCAAAAGCACCTTCTTTTATCAAAGATGGATGAATCTTCCAATGTAAGTGATAGAAAGATGAATGGAACATGTAAGAAAAAAGGAGATAGATGTAGTTGCATTTCGACATTTTCCTAAATATACTGTATATTATAGTAATTTTAAAACAGTGCTGCTGTATTTTCCTTGCTATATGTTGCTGTATATGTTGTGTTTTCTTTGTTTTCATGTTGTCTTTATTCTGAGGAAGATAAGTAATGTTTTGCTAAAACATTGGTTTTCATGATATAATATTTGTTGGTAGAAATATTTTGTAATTGCTGTTTCTATTGATCTACTAAATATTATTATTGCATAATCTGATTTATTCAAACATGTAATTCCAGGAATAGAAACCTACCTGAATTCAACCAAATATGTTGCAAATTTAGTAGTGGTATTCTTGTTCTTATACTTGCAACTTTAAAGCACTTGCTCTAACCAGTAAATAGAAGGCAGCCAAAGTGATGTCTAAGATGTCTTTTGGGAGTACTGCTAATCCTAGTGCAGTAAATGATTATTGGAAAATGCTGGCTGAAGCCAGTCGTGGTGGATTATTTTAAATAGAGTAAAAGATTAAAACAAATAGGTGATGAATATTTAGGAAAAAGGATGAAAACTACAGTTGACACTTAATAAATAAGTGCCCTTAATTCACAGTTGAGACCTGCTGAATATCTAAGATCAGAGTAATTTAGATGTGCAGTATATTGCATACAGGCATAATCTTGTATCACCAGTATTCAAATACATGTCCACACCAGCGCTTCAGATTTGGGGTATTTCCACTTACTAATAATGTATTTGTCAGACACTTTAATACTTACTTTAATACTGTTCAGTTGGCTCTCAGTCACTACATTATTCTCTCCTGAGTTACTGTTGCTGATCTGTGTCTTGATTTTGATCATAGTCTTGATTTGTGAACCTGTGCTGCATGTCCAGGCTCATTGCTTTTTCACTTTTCGCTTTCATTCTCATTTGGAATTATTAGTCACTTAATCTCCTGTATTATTTTAAGGATTTATCACTAACATTGTTTAAACCTAACCAAGTTGAAGTAGTTTTATGCAGCCCAAGTCAACATGCGGCCAAGCTATGAAGCAGATCATAGCAGATCATAGTATAGCACCCCAGACTTGTTAATACCTTTAGCAGCTGCATGCTATATTATGTACTATGGCTTCATACACAGTGAAGCCATAGTACATACACAGTACACAGTGAACACATAGAACTGTGTATTCATGCAATTTGGCAATCTGTCCACGAATAATACATGCATACAATATTGTTGAGTAAATCAAGCCTAACTCTCTTATCGCAGGCTCAGGTCTGTGATGGGAGAATGGGCGGGATTATGTCATAATGACATCACTCTGGGTGAGGATTATCCCCCTTTAATTGACACCCGGCTCCCCGCGCGTGCACGGTCGGGAGCGGTGATTTTAGTGGTCTACGGGACCGAAAAGCTTGGGACCACTGCTCTAGAAAGCATCAAATACAGTTTTGTTTTGTTTTTTAGTTATAAGTATAGTGTAGTCATGTTATGACACTTTTACTGGACATAACAATATAAGATTGTCAGTTTCAAAGTATGTACATAGGTATTTATTGAAACTACGTTGGAATTAGAATGATAAAATTTTCTTATATGTCTTAGAATAAATTGATTTGTACCTAATCCTTTATATACTGTTGACACAGGATTAAAGCATTTGACAAAATTAATCTTGAAGACACAAGAGAAATATTAGGAGGGTTTTTTTTTAATAAAAAAAATATTCATTTTGATCTTTAAGGCAAATTAAATGTTTTTTTAACTGATATTTTGCATATACTTTTTCAATGGGAGTTTTACTTTTTTTAACACGTGTTAGATTGGTAGATTTTCTATATGAATATTTTTTTACTTAGGAAAATGGCCTAGATTTTATGTAAACCGATACTATATTACATTGCTGTAAAGAATGTGTCCTTACCATACGAAAATAGAGCACAAATTATGCGTAGAGCAATCTGGGGTTTATTTGCCACCTGCATTTAAATGTCTCTGTTTCTTTTAGCTTTGCTGTTTCAGTATAACACTATTTAGTCAAGTGTCCATTAGCAATGTGCCAATCAGTACAGTATAATTTAAACTATTCAGAAAAAGGTTGTTATTTTCATTTGAATGGCTAGATATAATTCTAACATTTTTATCTGCTTGAATAGAATTTAGACTTAAAGTGCACCTGTGGAAAGACTATGAAAAGTCAATTATTTTTTATTTTCCTAGGAAACGAAAAAGAGCTTTAAAAAAGCTAACCCTGAGAGCTTTCAATGTAAATCTAAAAAATACAAAAAGAGCTAATGGACTTTTTAGGTACCTAACATTGTTTAAACCTAACCAAGTTGAAGTAGTTTTATGCAGCCCAAGTCAACATGCGGCCAAGCTATGAAGCAGATCATAGCAGATCATAGTAATAGATATTTACAGGTTTATCACAATCGATAAATCAGCTTGAAGATAAATTCTTATTGACCTCTGTAGTTTCTAACACTGTGAAACAGCTATTTAAAGTTTACAAAAATAAAGTTCACATAAAGAGTACTGAAGTCATTCAAGTAATTTCTTAGCTCTGGAAATAGGGAGAAAGCTATGCTGAGTTGCTGAGACAGCTAAGTTAACATGATAGGTCTAAGGACCATTTCAGATTTAGGATTGACGGGAGCATTCTACTACAGGTTCTACTGTGCTCCCAACCACTCAATTTTACCTGAATAGGAGCAGTTGAGAGCCCTAGATTGAGATCCTTAAAGTGATTCCTAAAGTCAATCGAAAAGTGAATCGAAAAGTCACTTGTTGCTTTTCCCCCTTCTGGAGTTCAAAACACAAATTAAATTCAACTGCTTTTAACCTTAATCAACCACGTGATAAAGCAGCTGTCAAACTCTATTGTTGACACTATAGTAGTGGAAGAAGAGCAGCTAAGAGCGGTTTCCATCTGCAAGTCTAAAAGTGGCCTAAATAGCACATATTGGGAGGCTGGAGGGTAAAACACTATAGCACCCCAGACTTGTTAATACCTTTAGCAGGTGCATGCTATATTATGTACTATGGCTTCATACACAGTGAAGCCATAGTACATACACAGTACACAGTGAACACATAGAACTGTGTATTCATGCAATCTAACTTCCTTTACATTAAACATTATGAACAAGGAATGTGACTAGAAATATTTTCTATAATATTCCTACACAGCTCAGCATTCATTTCCCTCTTCTCACCATGTTTCCATAAGACTTTTTAATACAATAATTTTTAATCTATTCTAAATATGTACTTTCTGCAACATCAGTAGAGGAAATAATGAATTATTAAAAACATATTAAGCTTTGTGCCCCTTGACATCCATTGGTGACCTCCAGTTGTTCCTCCAGTGATTTACCTAAATGAAATTAATGAGAGTGGGTCAGTTCACAGCTTTTTTAATTACTCCCCAACCTGTTTAGTCTTTGCTTTATTTAATATTTTAAATGAATAATCAATCTTCATGGTAGTGTATCATGCGAGTTGGTAGGGCAGTAACATTTCTGCAGAGAACTATTCAATCAGTTTTTTTCAGTGTAATAATGGATTTAATTGTAACAGCAAAGCATACATCAATAAAGAGGCAGCAATGACAAATGTTTTTTAGGTCCCAGATGCTTTGAGACAAACAGCATATCAATAGTGAACTAGAGAACAATAGTCTTTTGGCCCAAAAGGGGACCAGTACTTTATCTTCAGCGTAGTGTAAGAAGAATGCTAATAAGACATGTGCATGTTGTCAGATCTGTTGATAGAAGAGCTCCAAGCGCTATTGGCAAATAAACTAGTCCCCTAAGATAAGTACATTGCATAGTTTTACAAAAAGATCTGTAAGTGCAAGGATTGTAAAAGTTGAGATCTGCCCCTCTTTCAATATGTTGTAACTGTTAGTGGATAGGTGAGGGGGGGGGGCGGGGTGTTGCATTGACGCAGCTTCTCAAAGATCCCCAATTAATTAAAATAGGAAGGGAAAGTTTTTTTTTATTATTTTTTCTTGTTTTGAGATCCACCTTTAAAATGTATTTGTTTAAACCTACTTTAATCCTCTGTTGATTGAAGCAAATATTGAATTTTGCCTATAATAATAAAGTGCCTGTAGGGCTAGATAGAAGGCGTACAGGTCTAGGTGTCTTCCTTACTAAATACCAAGTTCCTGGGTTATCCTAAATAAAATGTGTAACCTGCTTTTATTATTCATGCATTTGCCATGTACCAAATCCAGTTGCAGTGGTTTGCGGAGCATTTCCTGGACGCGACATGTAGCTTCTGGTCACCCTTTAGAGGCCAGTTGTTTCTATTATCTTGAAAGGGATTCATTCCAACCACAGTGAACTGTATCTCAACATAGTTACATTATGGTTGTGTTAGCATTGCAGTTGTTACTAGAGAATTGGCGCCCATAAACCCTCATGGTGCAGTACACTTCACCTCAAGAGCAATCAGCCACACATCATAGCATTCATCAAACTCTGTTAATATAATAACTGCTTCCAGGTGTACATATGCCCACGCAGGACTGGGTAACTACATGATTTTAGACCATGTCTGAAAGAGGCTTTAGGCTATGTTCAGATTGGGGTATTACTGTTCCGCATATGCCTGAACGAAATCCTGGATGTAGTGTCTCACCTGTGGCTGCCCATAAAGAATAAATTGGTTGGCATTGAATGGTTTAGTACTGCCAGCTGCTGCCTGCTGTATATCTGTAAATTGAACAAACTTGTGGTCCCTTTTTCAAGAACACAAAAGCACATTTTCTATACAGTCTGCTTTCTAAATAAATCAAACTGTAAAACTCTTCAAGTCTTTGTTTTGATGCACCTAGAATGTATTTAGCTGATTAAAACTATTTCATTTGCCAACAACAAAATATAAAAGATGCTCTCCATGGGCTAATTTCCTTAATTTTTTACATACACTTACATTGACGCTCTTCTCTGATTCTGATGTCATTAAGCTGGCATTGATGTAAAAAACAAAAAGCTTCCTTGTTGGGGATTCTGCAAGCTTCACCATGCATGAGCTCAGCCAAAATGATACACTTATAATTAGAGAAAAAAAAAAATTTGTATTCATTTTTTATAGTTTTGACATTTTCCACAACATATTACAAAATACAGTGAGTAATTCATGTCCATAACTATCCTTCAAAAGAGCCCACAATCTAGTGTCCTTCAGGGTTGTGCAGAAGCAGTAACTTATACCTTAACTGCCAGTCTGAATAGTTGTGATCCAATATCCATACCTCATACCTTTATTAAAGCTCTCCAAGGCTGCAGAAGATACACTTTCATCAATGAAGCTGGAGATCCAGCAAACCTGGAATGGATCTGGTCCAGGATTAAAAACATGTGCTAACAAATAGCAAATGACTTTTAGGAAATCCATTCTGGGTTTGCTGGATCACCTAGCTTCACTGATAAAAGTGTATCCTCACCAGCTTTGGAGTGCTTTATTAAATCAAGCCCAAACTGTGGGGGATATCAATTAACCTATCAATGTGTTTTGGGGATGTGGATGGTAAGTGCAGTGCCCTATAGAAACCCATGCAAATGCAGGAGGGCACACAGATTCCATGCAGATAGTGTTCTGGCCAAAAGAATCAAACCTGGGATATGTAGTTGCACACAAATGAAAAATGAAGCATTATTGCTAATAAACGTGAAAAAAAAGTTTTTTTTCATTTTACTACTTAATGGGAAAACTCCAGCACACATGGCTATTTCTCTGCTGCTTTTCTTTACTTTTGCATTAATCCTCTGTGCATGTATTTGTATGATAAGACTTCTGAGTTCATCCATTTAGAAATCATTTAAACAGATATATAGTCAGTATTGTTTGTAAAGATGCATCATATTGCATCAATAGCTAGCACTGTTTGTGGCAAACAGTTTAAAACTTGTGAATAGTACTCCAATGAGCCATTATGTATGCATGCTGCCAAGACAAAAGACACAACAGCTGCAAATACAGGGCATTTCTAACAATTGTTAGCTTCACAATCGCTGTTCTTTGAATCTAGATAAGAATTCATTTGGTGTATTCTCTTTCCAAAATCAAGATGAAAATAAACTAACATATGGAGAAATGGTATATAGTATAAAGATTTACTTTACTTTCTATGATAGTATGTTCCTGTCTGGTTTATGTACACCATAGAAAATAGGGAAACTACAATTGTACACAAACAGTATATTTAATGGGAAAAATACAATTGTGTAACAAAACATAAAGAATTATTTGTCAACCAACAATACAGAGCTTCACTTATTTCAACTGTTTTTGTTGGATTTACATTTCTAATTTGCTGTTAAGAATTGTATAACTACATCTCTACTGGTTTTTTTTTTTTGCACAATTGTCACAAGTTAGATAATTGCTTAAATCACCCCACATATGAGTGACTCTTTAAAATGGGAAAAAAATCTACTATGCTCAAAATTGTTCATGGGTGATGCTTTAAACAATTCTTCATTTGTCAATGTTTATTTGAAAGTTGGAAGGATGCAATATCTTCTGTAGGAGAGATAGACATCCACATTTAGGTTTGCCAGTCAGATTTCATTTATCTGCATTTGTAAAACCATACAGAGACAGACAAGCAGCTAAAGTGCAGGCTTCCCTTAAAATGATAAGAAAGACCCATTTTATACATCTTAGTGATTCCTGTTGGTAACTGTTTTTTGAAATTTGCAAAACCCATCTGAGTCAAAGCCATTGAAATGGAATTTGACTGTAACTTAACTTTGTTTTGATTAGTTTATGGAAATTGCAAACAGTGAAGGTCTAAATCAAACCCACCACAGGATCAAATTTAAACTTTACCCCTTATCAGAAGATCAGCTAATGTTTTTTTTTCTGTTTATCATATTTGATATATATTGTTTCCCTTCTTTTCTTTAAAAATTCATAAATCTGCATATGATATACATAGTATTGGTCTTACTCCCCAGAATAGGGGAGAATTTTCCATATTCCACAAATCAGTAACATGCAAATCAGAAACCCATTCGCACTTTACAAATTTGCACCCACTTTTTTTATTTGTAGTGTAGTAACATTTTTACATTTCAAGGCATTTTATATTTTCCGTTGATCTCTCTGAGCCTATCAGTGATATGTATTAAAAAATCGGCACAGTTGTATTTAACCTTAGGTTAGCTAATTTCTATCTTGGAAAAGACAAGTCAGATATATTGTATTCCTCTGATAATGTTAAAGACAATCTTCCACTGAAAAATGCTTGTCTTTTACAGTATGTCACAAAGTAATATAAAATACACTTGAAATGCTCCCATGCTGAATAATTCTGTGCAGTGGCAGAGCAGTGTTAAGAGGTGTGAGTCCATGCAGCTTCCATGGAGATAGTCAGCAGCTTTCTGCAAATGTGCCAAAGTAACTGATTTTCTACCCCAGATTACTTGGCAATTGTAGAAAGAATTGAAAAAGGTAAAAATGCTTTCTGTGGTGCCTCAGGCTGTTCTACAAAGGTTCTGATCTTGCGTCAGGTTTGACACATATTCTTTTTGTACATAAATTGTCTTCAGAGCAGCAGAGTCTGTGAAACCAGTAGCCATTCCTGTTACTGAATAATGTTAAAAATGCTGCAGCAAATATATTAAACAACCTATATAAAAACATTTTGATGGTTTGATGTTAATTGGCAGGTGCTGAGTGCTGCAATGAAAAAAATTTGTTGCACATTCCATTGCACATACGGTAAATTATGCCATCCTGGGCTGGTCAGTCAACATGACTTTAACACAAAAGAATGCCCATACCTGTCCCACTATACTCCTTGTTCATGCTCATATCTCTCATTTGGACTACTGTAACATTCTTCTCCATGGTATTCTATTTTCTCGACTCCCTCTTCTTCAATCTATTATGAATGCAGCAGCCAGACTTATCCTTTCTTCCTACCGCTCTTCTTCTGCTGCCTGTCTTTGTAGTTCTCTTCATTGGCTTCCATTTCACCTGATAATCAAATTCAAGCTCCTGTGCTTTGCCTTCAAATCTCTCCACAGTTCTTGTCCCACTTACCTTTATCCCCGACTCTCTGGAATTCCCCGACTCTCTGGAATGATGTACCTTGTCCTTTTCAAATTTCCCTACCAGTTTGCTTCTGTCTCTTAAACCCTCACTACTTACCCACTATTCTACATCCCCCTTCCTAGTGTGTGCTGCTTCCCCCACCTCTTAGATTGTGGCAGGGTCTTCTCCTCCTTCTTTGCCCCTGTTTCTATCTGTCACTTTCAACCCCTATGTAATGTACAGCCCTGCATAATATGTTGGTGCTAAATAAATACTGTTTAATAGAGAGAATGCATCTGAACATTTTTAAATGTTCTCCATGTGTGATATTTCCTGCAGTGCCTAAATTATTCTGTGTGTAGAAATTTGATCTTTAGCTATTGAGGTTATTCAAGCCAAACTTCAAGAGTGATCTAAAAACTACATTTGCAGTGTGGCTACCTTCACACTGTAGAGGTTAAAGCTGTTTATGGGAACAGTAAAAAGGGCTTACTTACCTTATTCCTTGTACCTGCAGACCCTGTTCCCCCGAAGCCTCTTCTCTAAGTGGCTCAATCAGCCGACACAGGCTCCGACATCAACCTCAAGAGTGTAGGACTAATAGTCTAATTGATGATAATAAAGGTCTACAACCTGGAGCATCAGAGAGTAGGGGGAGCACATTCTTTCTGAGCAATTAGGGAAAAAAGTGTCTTTTTTACTATTCTCTTAAACCTAAAGAAACATTTACACCTTGCAGTCTGGGGAAGGCCTTTTTTACAAAGGTATTTTTACATAGTTTTAATAGGATGGAAAAGGTGTACAAATTATTTTACATTCCTTTTAAAGATATAATAGGCTTTATAGCTGCCTAAAGAGCTCAAAAGACAAGCTAAATATGAGAGGTAATATTGCATTAAGGAAATGGTTCTGAGCTGAGTGCATTTGGCTGACAATGCATCCACACACTGAAATGAGCACTCACTCTGCATGGTGTATTGGAGACAAGATGAGTAAATTTGGTCTCAAGCCAACACTGGACTTTGCAGAGGTATGCTCTTCTTTCCATAGAGCTTTTTCACTTTTTTTTTTACTGTTGGCATATTTATACACTTAAAGCTGGTATGGCCTCGGAGTAGAAATTGATACCTTTTAGTTTCTAAATTGGGTTAAATGGTTAATGTAACTGGAGTTCTTGCCATTTGCCAATATTCATTACCTTGGCAATCAACAGCCTATACACTCAAATGTAAAGTGATCATGCAACAAGACCCTAGTTTTACATGAAACAACTTAGTAATCAATTGTAACTTTTACATTTATTATGCTGTTGCTAAATTTCTAGCTGATTGGCACCCTTGCTGCACATTTTTACATTTATAGCACAGAACTGAATTGAGTTTTAGAGCTTTCAATGCTTTTCTGGGTTTGGACACACATTGAAAATGGCAACCCCTGTTGTTTATTAAAGCTGAATTCCATCCTTTGCTAACCTATTGGTTGGTAAAGAGCAACTGTAAGCCCAATGTTAAAGTAAACAACAGAAAGTGTTCCGATTGATTGATCCCCACAGCCAATCCCAACATTGCCTTCCTAAGGTTCACCAGGAGCAGTGTTTGTCCTCTTGAATTTACGCATGCGAAAAGCTAATCGCTGAGGTTTGAAACATTATCCCTAATCTAAGCTTGCTAGACTTGCTTACTTGTAAAAGTAGGGCACTTGGAAATGTCCTATTTACTTAACATTGTTTTTACTTATTTATTTTGTAATTATTATTTATTCAGTAAATCTAGTACAAGCTTAGAGCCCTAAATGATAAAATACTGCAGTGTGAATGCCTAATGACATAACTAAATAAAAAAAATCACGATTCACTAGTTTTTCTGATTTGCATTTGTTGTATTTGTTTCTTTTCTTATGTTCTGTGTAACAGAATGTTTATTTACAAGGAAATGACATAGAAATGCCTTTTTGTGTTGTGTCTGCCAAAAACTAAAAAAAGTACTATAATACAAGAGCATAGGTGCATGGAGGATACATAAGGATACAGAAATCAGATTATTGGTAAATTAGCATTGGTACAGAGAAATTCTGAGATCGGAGATTAGGCGCATGGCTGTATATGGGGATCTTGACTCAGAGAATGGGTTTCTGACAACACATAGAGATTCAGGGATCAGATCATAAGTGCAAGGGTATGCATGGCAATCCTTTAGATCAGGTGCATGGGCAGCACGGTGGTTCAAAGGTAGCACTCTGACCTTTGCAGCACTAGGTCCCTGGTTTGAATCTCGGCCAGGACATTATCTGCATGGAGTTTGCAGGTTCTCACCAAGTTTGCATGGGTTTCCTCCCACATTTCAAAAACATGCAGTTAGGATTACTGGCTTCCCCCACAAAAATTGACTACAGACATATGACTATGGTAGGGACATTAGATTGTGAACCCCTTTGAGGGATAGCTAGTGACATGACTATGGATTTGTACAGTGCTGTGTAAAATGTTGGTGCTATATAAATACTGTGTATCAATATTAATGGGCATATATAGTGATTCATAGATCAGATCATAGGAAGCTAGTGAGCGATATCCAGGAAGCTACAATAAAAATATATTTGTAAGGGTTTATATCATGGAAAGTATAAGCAGACAGCAACAGTAATGGGTAAAAAACAACTCTCTTGTTTTGAAACTCCTCAAACTTCCATTACTGCCCAAGTGAACATTTCATTTTTTACTTAGAAATCTATAAAAAAGAGATTCCAGCCTGTTCCAATGAAAACCTTTTATTGGCTTTTTTATTTGGCTTTTCATATTCCAACCAGCAGCTTCTCCACTTGGTGTTTGTGAGCATAGTCAAGTCATTGGTGCACCTCATGCATGTGTTGTGGTATTGTTTTGAAACGTTTATTTCTTTCCAGAATCAAGTTTTTTTTGCCAGGATATTGTATTGATGATGGGAGAATTGAATCACTGTAAAGTTTTCTCCAGCACACCCTAAAGATTCCCAATGTGGGTTGATTTTTGCAATGTTTTTTTCTTTTCTAGTGACAAAAATTACTGCTAACATAACCAAGCAAAAATTCTGCCTGACAGCCCGTAGTAGAAATCTGCACATAAATTAAAGATGTGGCTGGTGAGAAATGAACCAGTGAAACAACCTGGGAAAAAGCTCAGATAGATGAAAGGTATATAACTGCCTATGGGGACCTGATTGAAGCATGCATGTCAAGCCCAATCTAAAGCAAGCATAGATGTCTAGTATTTGTCATCCACTGAGGCACCGGACCATGTCTGGAACAGAAACCCCACGGTAATACCAGAGTAATCATTACCACTATGCTTTCTTTTCACAGTTTTTGTGATCATGAAAAATTAAAATGCCTGTACTCTGGACCCCTGCTAGAATACAGTTATATAACATGCTTTTTCAACTATGTTAGGACCTCAAACATATGAATCTGTTTAAAGGGGAGCACAAAGATCATTTGGTATTCTCAAATCTGATCTAACCATTAATACACAACCAGAGTTTACAATTCCGAAGACAAATCAGTGAAAGACACATATGAATTTGTTTCTGTTGGTTAATTAACTTTGCACATCAGTCGAAGCCTGAAACGGTCATTTACACGTTTTATACCTGCATTACACGTTGCAGAAATGCACACCTGTTAGCATGTGTTTTGTTATTCATTACTGTACATTGCATTAAAGCAGCCCATTTATTTTGAATACACTGTACACACATTGTACACACATTATTTTGTGTGTTTTGTTGGGGCAACTTAATTTCCAAAAGGTTGTCGATGCCCAAGATCCAAAATGCATAAGTAGTATTTTTTCTAGTGTGTAGCACTCAACAAGGCAAAGTAGTCCATGTGTTGTGGCTTACTGCAATGTGTGTGCATTTGAAGTACATTGATATGGGATGTTAATTAAATAGATGTATAGTACTGTAACATACTAATACATGGTTGTTACTACAATGTACTAGATTACAAAAGTGTGTTTTATCCCTCATTGTACCTACTTCAACAACACTGGCAAAAGCACTAAAACATATATATATAGCAGTGCTGGACCAAGATAGTGGAATGTTTACTGGTGTTTTTTTATGCCTGTAAATTGTCCAGGCTTGAAGAAAAAAGAAACTATGTGGGGTCCCCCCATTATAAAAAAAAAATTAATAATGTAACAATTTGCACATTGCATACAGTTTAATTACATAAGTCTAGCTGTAGTCAAGATCTACAGTGTGTTTGTTTCAGTTTAAAGAATGCATTGCACCTGTGCCCAGACAATGAACATTAAAATATGTATGTAATCTTACCAAATAGTGAAATAGCTTTAAAAGAAGGCCTAACTGTACTCTTTAGCTACATGCACTGTGGAGAAATTAATCATCAAAGAAATAAATGCAGCAGTGCATTACTGCAATGCACCACATTGCAAGTGAGAATGCCAAACATTTTCTATGCAGTGCTTGATGTCCTCACATTTTGCAATGTATAGCAACACTTACTCTCTTATAAACTGACTGAATTTAGCTTCCTTTTTGCATTCTTTATGAATCATGCTGGTATCATACCTAATGAAGGCTTTTAAAAAAATCCATTTTGTTAAGAATATATAAAAACTTTAATAATAGACATAGGGTAACTTAGACACCCTATTGACCCACTTGACTTGTTCTCTCTCCTTGGCTATAATTTTGCAGATTTTTCATTTACTTACCATCCATACATGCATAAAAAAGCTTTATTTCTTGAAATAACCCTATTACTCCTAACAATAGTGTTAGTGTTGAAATAAATAGAAAAATTGGTATAATATATTTGTTCTTTTAGTCAAAACCATAGAAAACAAGCCAAGAATGGACTTTCCTAATAAATATTTGCACACGTTTTGTCTTTTTAATATGTAGAAAATAAACTAATAAAATAAGTCCTAGAAGACTATGCTGCCAAAAGAGGGCTTTGTGTGCCCCAAGGAATTATTTTGCAATATCAAAGGTATTACACTAGTAAGCTCACAGCTAAATTGTACATCCTTTTCTGTAGTCTATTTCAGGTATATAACTTTTATATGATGGCTCATCCATATTATAATTTTTTTAAGTACAGGGATGGGTAGCATGTCATTTGCTTTGTCTGCTAAGTAAGTATTATGGCAAAGAAGACGGCATGATCCACACTGCACCAGAAATGTAAGCATTAGCTTTTCATGGGCAGACCCATTAAGTAGTCAAACGAGCATTCTATACTACTCAACTTTTGTTCTATTTATTATTTCCAAAAGGCTGCAACTTTTTCCTCATCTGAACTATTCTTTTGGAAAGATTTTTTTTTGTTTTATGTATAAAAGATACCTTTTAATCCTATGAATCCATTGTGATTCTACCTTCCTGTTCTGCACTGAGATCCAAAAAAGTGTTTTTAGTCCTGCCTAATTCATTTCAGCAGACTACAGAACACTGCCCTTCCTCTTTTGGACACCTTCTCCCTTTACTTATACTATGGAATTGCAAAGGAGGTGTTCTGAGCAAGTAACAAAAGAGTAATAGTGTTGTTCTTCTGTGGATGCAGTGTGGTGAGTGAAGGAGGCTTTTTTTTGTGAAACATAAAGTATATTACTGGCAGGTTGACTAGGTAAATAGGGGTCTAAAAAGCATAAAAATATAAAACTAATACAACCATCAAGTCTAAGAACTAGTGAGCCATATTATGTCAATTTGTTTGTTTTTTGGGTTTAGATATAATGTAAAATAATGAATTTACTGCAGGTTGTTCACATTCATGTGTATGAAAATACCTTAAACTGGAACTAAACTTAAAAAACAACAACTCACCTTTACTTTGGCAGATCCCTTCAGAGCTTTCCTTGATTGGGTCCTGCACTGTCCTAGAATCCTCCTTTGTCCTGGTGTTGAGGAAGCCAGGCACCATCTGTTTTCTTTTCTCTTCTGGCTACGTCACCTGATCTCGCACAGGTGCAGGATCAGGTGAAGTAGCCTGCTGTAAATGGGGAACAAGAGTGCCGATTTCACTGAACATGCGTGACATTTTTTCCCATTGAAGGAAAAACCTCCTTGTGCACATGTCTGAGTTTGTGCACAAAAGCATCCAGAAGCATCCCAGGAGGGGTTTCACTTTTTTTTTTTAAAAAGATAATTTTTCTTTTACATACAAGGGTAAAGTAAAAAGCTTTGGGGATAGGTCTGCTTTAAATGTGTAAAATTCCTTTTACTACTAAATGGTTCCATTCAACCTTAATCTGTTTAGTGGACTGGTACAACAGAATGTATGTTATGTTTTATCCCGGCACAATTTATAGGGTGTCAATAGAATTCTTTTTCACTAAATGTGCCAAGGTAACACATACATCACAGTTTTATTTCTAAATATATACCATTTACAGTTTCTCCTTTACATTCAGCAACCCTTACATTTTTCTGGGAACCCCTATATGTGAATTGTTCACTAGAAAACAAAAATTATGTTAGGATTATCATACTTTTTAAAAAGGTGCCATAATGGCAAAAGATTTATTGTAATTTACGGAGAATCCAGATTCGTTACTGCTCTGTTTAGTGTTCAGGTAAACTGATGTTTGACTGTCCTTGCTTTCTCATCCTCCATAGTTTACACTCCTGCTATTTTCAACAACCAATGGAGCCAAATGAATAATGTATTACAAAGCTTTACACCAAACTTGTCACACATTGGGAATTGTCACGTCTCTGGACGATAGTTTAGCTCTGTACATATACATATAAATGTTCTAGAATAGACCATGGCACCAGTTAGATTGCCTTTATAACAGTAAGAAGAAATAAATATTCAGAGGATGCCACTGAGGAATAGGTAGTTTATAACTTCAAGTCCAAATGTTTACATTTTAACGTAACTGCATCCTTTATTCCAGTCCTGCTGCTTTGCATGTCATATCTGTACAGAAAGCAATTTTGTATTGTTGGTGTGGAGACAAATGTGATGGCATATAGTACAAATTTGGCTGAGCAGCTAAAGCCATGTAACCACCAGCTGGATGTCTACAATAACAAGAATGTCTGAATCCCCATTAAGAATTACTAGTCTAACACAGGAAGAGATGTTTATATGCATACATATAATGAATGTAGACAAGGCGCTTGGCCTAGAAAGCTTTCACCCCTGTGTGCTAAAAGAATTAGGCCCAGATATTTTCAATGTTAAATACATTTTCAAAAGATTGGCTTGCAGCAGATTTTAGACCTTTTTTTTGAAGACACTTTGTCACTTGAGGAGAAGCAGCGGCAGACTTTCGCATATGAAGTGACTGCTTGTACCTGCTGCAGCTTCCCAAACCTTTTCATTGTCGAATCTTTGGTCTTTCTGACAGATAGATCTACGTAGCTTTCCTGCTTCTATACATTCTTGTTGGCCAGTGGGGCAAGTTTCTTGGACAGCTTCTGCACATTCCCATTGGCTAGTGTAGCTGCCTGCCACAGTGATTAGCCAAAAAGGAAAATAGGTGGATGAGGCTTAAGCCATGTACACATTTATGTCACAAAATCATCTTTGGTGATCTTTTCTAGCAAAACGAGAACAAACAGGTGCTATACACACGGATTCAGGGGAGAGGAAAAAGACAAGTGGGGCACACGCCGCTGCATCCTTCACCAGTCAATTGTTTAGCAGTCCACCATGGCTAATCATGAAATGATGGTGGGAGATTGCTGTACACACACTGTATTTTCATCCAGACGATCACGATTGTTTGCCTTGATCGACAATCATCTATCTTGTACATACCTTTACATCTTCATCTCTACATCACTCTGTAAAGCAATGTGATATGTATAGTGGTGAACAACAAGGTGGCACCAAATAGATCACTGTGTACAATCCTGATTTTGGACTTGTTAGTTTAGGTTTCGGCTAAAGCTATCTTTTCATTGTTGTTGACTTCTGATGATACAGTTATGATATAGCAAATATGTCTCCTTTGATCTTTTCTGTTCTTACCAAATACAAAACGAAATCTCATAACAGTGGAGCATTGTACAATATACCTGTGACAACCTTTCTATTTTCACTAATGACATAATTAATGACTATGCTAACATTGTTTATGTGTGATTAGTACAAAATCCAGTTGGAGAAAAAAAGTACTATTATGGAATTTCCTGTAATGCTGTGATGAAATGTTTTGCCAATTATAATTAGAGTATGAGCAGATGGCAAAGCCTAATAAAATGACTTTCAAAATAAATGAAGTTGCCAGGCTTTAATCTATGATTATGTGCCTGATTTCTCTGTTTATTTTAGTGTTGCTCTTGATATCTGTGCTGGAGGGCCTGGTCTTCTGCAAGTGTTTCTTTGTAGTTAGATGGGCAAAGTATAAAATGTACACTTTACAGGTATAACTCAGCAAATAACATTAAAATATAACAGGTCTTTTGCTCCATTGAGTTTTAAAGGTAAATGTGGTAGCTCAAAGAATTGCTGGAAGGTAGCAATCGTAAGGGCAAGTAAAAAAAAAAAAATAATGAGAAGTGAGGATGTGGAGGATCGGGTTAGTAAAGTGAAGGTTGCATGTTGGATTGTATCTGGAGATAGATGCAGTTAAGTAAAGGAGAGTCAGTTTATAGAGAAAATTGTAAGTAAATTGGAGTCAAAAGTCTAAAAATCTATTAGAGATAATATGAGTGTAAAGAAACGAGGGTGGAAAATTTGGTTTGTTTGGCTTTTACTAGGGCCTGCCTAATCTGATCTAGGTTCTCTTCGTAGTTAAGGAAATGCTCACACATATCACTCTTATGCCAGTCAGCACTACTGCACCATCCAGAGGCGGTGTTTCTAAAGCCTAATCTGATCTTTGGCACAAAGACAGTGAATGGTGGAAAATGTAACACCAGCTAAAGGAGGGGGGATGCAAGTGATGTTGATTAGGGTATTTGGTTTGAGTGGGAAGCTGGTGTACAAAGGATTTTAATGTGGCAGAGGGCTTGTGGTATATATGATATCTGGGCACTGGACCAAGATTAGGTGAAAAACTCAGCAAGAAAAAAAGGGAAAGTAAACAAGAACATGATTTAAATATTTAAATATGGCCTGAAAATATTTAGATGTGGGAAAAAAAGTTGTTCTTGTTGTCTAGAAAGTGCAGAAGTCAGAGGCAGTCAGTAATATAATATTTTTAGAAGAAGGTGAGCTATGACGGCTCCACTTTGATGAAATGCCATGTGTACCTAAAGCCAGGGTCTTCTGCAAAATGCTTCTTTGTAGATGGTGATAGTAATAAAATAACACAATGAATTAAGATATTTATTGCAATGTTATCTTTTGGAAATATCAACAAGAAAGTAAAAATTTGGAAAATGACCTACTGATTTATCCACAAGAAGATTTTTCAATACAATTTATAGTTGCATATTGCTACTTGACTATCTAATGTTTGCTTTAATGTTCTTTCCCTTAGTCTTCAAAATTGTGGGCGACGCCATTCAACCTCTGATGTTCTAAGGCAACCGCACAACATGATCCTGGCTTTGATATGGGCCATTGATCCCATCATTTGTTGTTCTAATATTCTGAACTAAAAACTCAGACAAAGCAAAACTGCAACATTCTGTATATTCTGCAATCAGCAGTAATTATAAAGTGCTGTTATAATAAGAGTTGTATGCATTAGAAAGCAGTAATGAGCTCACTACTCATCTGTTAAATTGGACTTTGAGTTAAAGCAAACTGTGCTGAGATTAGAAACTGCAGACTTGAACAGAATATTATTCTGTTTTAACAAGTGCCATTAAATGATAGCTAGACTGCATTCTACTTGAAGCCAACATAAATTAGAAGAGGCTTTAAAAAAACATTGAACCACCCACATAATCAGGCTGGTGTGTGAAAGGGTGTGTGTTCTTTTAAAGAAAACTTTTTGAAAAGTAATTGATTTTACAAAAAAAAAAAAAAATCTGTCTTGTACCATTTGAAAATAGACAGAAGACCTATCTCTTTTTGACAGCATGCTTGTTAAATGATCTACCAATGCCTATTTACGCTTTACATTATGGCAATGTGTTGTGGTAATGCATGTTATTGCATGGTGCATTGCTGTGCAATGTACAGTGGTGCCAAACACCTAAATTACCGAGCCTAAAGTATATACTGTGTGTTGTGATTCTTGCATTGCTAAAAAAATGATTGTTGCCATTATTGTGTGCTGACAGCCCAATTAATATTGAAACAGCTGCCTTAACAAATGTTAACTTTTGTCATAATTCACATACATACGTGTGCATTACTCAACACAACAGACCACCTAAATATGACTCTGCCACATACATTTTTTTGCATGGTTTCACTTGATGATTTGGGTTACCTACCTCAGAACCCATTCCGACAAAATGACTATCGACTGATTTGATTTCAGTTGTTTGAAAGACAGTATGCAGTTAGAGGGTTGTTTGCCACAGAAATGAAGGTCTATCTTATATCTTTATATTGTCTAATCAACAAATATTTATAATAAAAATGTTGTAGGAAAGGGCATGGAAAAGTTTTAAATAAAAAAGCATTGGAATTTGGGTAAAAAAAAAATACCTTAAAGCTTTTTTGTGCATTTTTGTGTATTGCATCAGATCCTAAGTTTTCTATCTTTCTAATTGAAGAGAGTGACAGTTATTCTTTAAAACATAAGTAAACTGAAAAAAAAACCTTAACTTTCACAGATCCGTTGATCCCTCCGGAGGTTTCCTGGATCGGGTCACTCATCATCCTGGAATCCCCCTTTGTCCCAACCACCATCTTCTTTCCCCTTCTTCCACCTTCTGTGCGAGATTGGGTGACATAGCTTGCGGTAGATGGGGAAAAAAAGAGTGCGCATTAAGACTCGCATTTTTCTTTTCCACTGAAGAAAAAGCTCCTTCCTCCTTTAGAAACAGCCTGAAGCCTCCTAAATTTTGTGTTGTGTCCCAGGAGCTCTGTGGTCCCAATCTGTGTTTATCAACTTATTTGACTGTTCAATGACATTAAGCAAAATACCACAATAATAGCTAAACATATTTTAAAATAGAAAATGTACCCTTCCCCTATAAACTGTGTTCATACCATATATTTTGAATGGCACCCTAAAGCACTATTCTAGCTGACCCATGATGTTCTGCTCTGTTACCACAAGTACTGTGCATTATTATAAACAAAAAAAAAAGTTTTGTGCGCTACCACGAGCTATATGAATGGCCAAATTAATGGTAGTGCACAGTACAATACATATCTCTACAGCTGAACATAGAGGAGAACCCTGTCTCCAAACTAAAATCAATAAAAAACTAACAAAAAATGTGTTTGCGTGTGCCTTAGATAAATAATTTTTTTTGAATTCAGCATCATTAAGAATTTAGGGGGAATTTAGTAATCATTTATTGTCCATTTAGTTTCTGTACACTATATTACCATAAAAAGAAAGTAGAGGTATTCTTAAAAAGTAAATAATGACAGCAGAAGTACAAGGGAGTGGGTAATGTTTTTTCACGAAGTTAATAGATGCGAGCTAAATGCATTTATCCAGCTCTCTCTATTTGTACTCTTTGAACAGCAAAAAGCTGATGTGGAAAAAATGCAAAGGCCAAAGAATGTGGTACTATTTTATTTACAGTCATTGAATGCAGGCCTGGAGAACTGTCCCACCGGAGGATCTTTGGCTTCACACACATGAATGATTTTGCTGCAACATCAATGTCACATATTTGTTGGGGGATATTTGGGATTTTGTACAGTAACTGCGGCTTGGGTGTCCTTAACCTTGTCTGGTACTGATTTCTTCACGTTTTATTGCATTTGTTTACTCATCTTTTTGTTCATTTGTTTGTAAATATGTGTTGTGTGTAGTACTTACTGTGATGTACAGATATAAAAATAGATATTTTAGATAGATATTTTATAATGATAAATGTAAACTCTTTTGGGCATTGTCCTGTCCTCCTACTGTGTCATTATTTGCATCTGTCTGTCTATTTATTGTATAGCACGGTGTAATATGTTGGCAATTTATAAATACAGTATAAGAATAATGATGATGATGAGTAGATGACTGTGTTGATGTACCCCGTTTTGTAAATACAATGAAGTTTTCAGGTTTGTGCACCTTCCTCGGCCAATGCAGAGGAAAGGTGACACTGTCACTGGTAAATTTTTAATACATTTCATAGAATACATTAGTAGTAGATGCTGCATCGGGGGAAGTTATTAGTTAAAGTAGGAATAAGCTGGGGTGATTCAGTTGCCCCCAAGAACCATAGAAGAACAGTGGATAATGTAATTTACCAGCAAACACCTATAACTGTGATATGAAATGTGATTTAGAGTGTATTGAACCATTGGGTACATTCAAAGTATGTTGCAGTATTGCATATTTATCCTTACATATCTGTGCTTTGCATTGTGTGTCCTGGTGTCTTTGCGAGGTGCATTGTGGTGCCGTTAAAAATATTAGCACAACACACACTTAGTTTAATGCAAGTTATGCATAATGTGTAAATTGGCCCCCTATTCCTTTTCAAATTTACAGTCCCAGGTAGAAATTCATATAACATAATGCTGTTACTAAAAGTCTTTAGCACACGGACATGACACAGCAGTAACATTGTCATAACGCCTGTAAATGCAGAGGATAAATGCTATACTACTAGAAGCTAAGCAGTTTGTGATCATTATTGATATATTAGTGACAGATTGCTTAGCTTTTGCAGTATTCTCCCCAGAATTTTTTTAGGGCTGGGTGGGAACAAGCTCTAAGCAGGTGGCCGCCCTTGTACTGTGACTCAACTTTTTAGCAACCACCCAAAACCATCAGGGTGGTTACTAAAAAGTGGGCAGGTGATGCACCTAAAGAAAAGGGCGATCCTTTAATAACTTCTGACTCACAGATCTAGAATGAGGATACAGCTCAGGTGTTCAGATAATTGTCACAAACACGTTTGCTTCAGGTGCTCGAATAAGTCCAAAATATATATATATATATATTGAATCCAAATATATATCCAAAAATATCAGTTTTAGATCTAGGCAGTAAGCATTCTGTAGTTCAGAAATGGAAGCCTTCATAAACTTCCAAAGGTTGGTGTGCTTTGTGGTAGGATCAGCTTTCTGCTGTAGATCAATATGCAGCTATGGAGTTGGTTTCAGTATGTTTATTATACCCAGTAATTTATAGTTTTTGTTTATATTTCATTATTTTATTAAACTATTATATTTTCTTTGAAATGTAATCATTCTGCAGAATTGTACCTGTTCATGTCATGTAACAAGGCTACCGACCTATATAGAAATGCAGGCTTAAGGAAGGCTTTAGCATGTTGTGCTCACATGCTGTACAAAAGGGACAGTCATACTGAGCATATCCTAGCGAATATGTCTTCTGAAGCAATCAGTTCTTGGCCCTGCTAATCTCAGTAACACAAGTTAGCACATTTTTATTGCCTTGGGGCAACAAACTCTCACGGTGCGTTCATTAAACTATGACGATGATTGAACGGGAATAACTATAATGCAATGCATTGGGGCATGAACCGTGACTGTAAGCACTTAAGCTTTGGTTTTTATTCTTCGCATCTATAATTGCTTGATCTCAAACAATCTAGAGTGAAAACAAAATTATGTAAACATCTACTGCGCACTTTTTAATAGTTGGTACAAGCGCCAAAATTGAAATAGGTGTTTTTTTTTTTCATGCATGTATGAATTTTATCCACCTAAACCTGATCTTTAGGCAATCAGATAAATACACAGTTGAAATACACATCATATCCATCATATCCTTCAGCTTAAAACAAAAAAATGTTAAAAACTATGCTGTTACTGGAATCTTCCCTCTTTTCCCTGGGAGGTATCTAATAGGCATGAGCAGCACATGTCCATGGAATTGATTCTGTCATTACTTTCTGTGCTATGTGACTGTGGGTATTCTTTACAAAGTGAATTTGTGCCTTGTTCAGTAAACTAAGTGAATTATACCTTGCAGGGCGATAGTTGTGGAGAAATCCCTGTAAGTGCTCGGGATATTTACTGTTAGAATAAGGCTACGTACATAAAATTAAATAATTGTGATGCAAGATGAATGATTTGGATTATCTTGGGTGAAAATGTACCCCAAATGTAATTTAGTGATCAGCTGTGGCAGATCACTTTACAAAGGACCAGTGATGACTGGCATTTAATTGGTGGATGATACAGTGGAGTTCCTCCTGCTCATCCTCTTCCCTCCTTTCTCCATAGAACTGAACACTGTGTACAGCACTCATTTAATTTATTGTCACTGGAAATGGTCGCAAAAAATTATTTCCAGTGCCTGAAATATACCATTTTACATAGTTTAAGGAAAAAAAAACTTTGATAGGCACCCAACCCAGCCATAGTGTAGAACAAGACATAAACCATTACTTTAAGAAAAAAAAAAACTTGGGTCCCATACCGTCTGGTTATCCATCTTGTCCCCGCGTACAGAAAGTTCCGGGAGCCACTATCTTCTTTTGTCTTCTTCCTGCTTCTGCCTATGTCACAGGATCTCGCACTGTGCAGGTGTGAGATTGGGTGAGGTAGCCTACTATAAATGGGGAACAAAAGTGTGCCAATCTCACTGTGCATGCATGAGATCGGCATTTTTCCCCCACAATGTAGAAAAAGCTCATTCTGTGCATGCCTAATATTGGGCATGTGCAGAAGGAGCAGCCAGAAGCCTCCTGGGAAGCAAGAAGTGGGTTTCCCAAGAGGCTCTTACAATGTGATTCTCTATGTACTTGTTATCTCCACATGACATAAGTAATTCAAGAAGAACTGGTGAAAACTGTGCATAAACTTACTGAATAAGGTTGTTAGCATCAGGGACATACATCACTATCCACATACTTTTAATTAAGATTAAGTTTAATAAAATTTGTTGCTACTTGTGTCTTTGAACTATTTAATTAGTTTGAAATCTAATCAAATTTTAACCTCCTTATTTCTAAGAGCCACATTTGTTTCATGTTAAGCACATCATTTATAATTAAAAACCTGGATTTTCTAAAGCATTCATTTGAACAGCTCATACACTAGTGGGAACTAGAATGTATATTGCATTTTCAACAGAAATGAGTATTACAATATTATTTGTATGGCTTGAAGTTTTACTACAACTGGTGTTTAGATTTTCTACACTGTATATAAGTTGGGTTCAAATCTGTGCAGCCGCGAATGCAGGGCTGCAAAGATGTACATTATATTGTGTGCTGCTCTGCAGGTAGGTCAGGCAGCCCATTTATTTGAACAGACAGTCCACTGCATGGTAGCGCACATTTAGAATGAACAGAACCACATCACATCAATGCTTGTAACAAGTGTTTCTGTAATATACAGGACTGGATGTGACCATGGCCTAAATGATTATTCCTCTCTTTCATGTCTTCTACATGATTTTCAAAAAATTACAAAATTGTGGGTAGCTGAAGGAAGCATTAGATGACCTAACACACATATATATATATATATATATATATATATATATATATATATATATATATTTGTCTTTATGCGTGTCTATAGCAATGATTTATGTCCATTTTGGAAATAATATTGTGTCTCTTAATAAAAAAAAAATAAAAAATAAAAAGTATTATAGTCAGGATGCAAATGTCATAAAGTAACTCCCTCCCCATTTACAACTTAGTCATTGAAATGTCATTTAAAGCCCAAGATTGGAGGGTTTAGATGTTTGCCAAGGCTTAATTTTCGATTGGGTAAATGGGAGAAGGAAAGCAGGCTTGTTGTGCAAACCTAAATAAAATAATACTATTTTAATTTCAATAGGTATGGGAAAAATAACACACATAATGGGCTTAATATAAAATAACACCAAGTCCATGTTACAGTGGTTACAAATGATATCAGTTGTCATAAACATCAATGGTGTCTCGTTTCCCAACGTATTTTGCACATAGGCTTCATCAGAGAATGTAGAGACATTACATTGGTATAATGACGTAACCAAAAAAATAAAAGGAGGTAAGATGGAATCTCTTGAGGTTGGAATTGAAGGATAACTGGCTAATATCTCCCATAACCTTGAATTTGGGTTGTAATATAGTGCTTAGGAGCTGGTCAGAAGTTTATTTTTAAAGTAAGCCTTATAGGGACTTACCCTGTAAGGACTTCCCTTAAAGCTCAAACCCATCCCTCAAAAAAGGGGATGGGTGGGTGGTTAACTTGTTCCCAGCAACCTCTTTCTTTCTGGTATTTTCCAGCCCCCCAACTAATAATAAATTACCCTCATTTTAGCCCCACTTATGCACCACCATTCACACAGTCCTGTTTTTTGACCTTCCCCTGACCCCATACCTGTTTGATAACCCCATCATGCCAGACTCATCTTCACACCCTGGCATGCTTTGCCTGTGTTTTTTTTTTTTGTGCTCTGGGACAAATGTTTTGCTAAATGTCAAATTCCTACTTACTGATCCCATTGTTGGCTACTACTGTCATTGTATTTATTGTCTCCAAATACAAAATATGACTAAAATTGCTTAACATTTTTATCTTTTGTTGCTGTCGTAAAATGTCGATATATCATGTGTTTTTCTTCCTGAACCAGTAACATTGAACCATTAGGGTCTTTTTTAATAAAGCTTTTATAACTTGTTGCTTAATATTGATATGCTTGCTAAGAGTTAATTACATTTTTAAAATGTATCCTCATAGTTTGCTCTTCTTGGAATAAAATCTCTACTTTTTGTTTAATGTCTTAAAGTGTAAGTTTACAGGCAGTGTAAATTAAATGGTCAAGTACCTTTTTTACCATGGCATTAAACTGAAAAGCTGTAATGAAATAAAACTTGTCTTAGTTGACACAAGCTATAAAATCATCCTATTTATATTTGTCCTTGATAATATCCCAGACAGGACCTTGGCATGTTGCAGATTTCTGTACAGCACCCTGACAAGACAAGGTTCTTAGTATTGAATTATGGAATGCCACGACCCATTATTGATTTTTCTTTTCTGTGGCAAATCATACAAGTATAAGTTTATCTCCAAAGGACTAATTAACGTATTCTGCTTTCACGAACAGCAGCAGAAATGTGAATATTTCTTTCTACAGATCTTGTAGTTTACACTTGTTTACATGACTAGGCCTGGAGAGATGTAAATGCATATGACATGTGTTCTTTAGAATGAGATCAAATGCTGAAGTTCTTCATATATTTCAGCACTTCTGTGTTTGGTCTGGGTTATAGTAGCAGTGAATACTTTTCATTTCTTAAGGGAAAGATCTAATGTGTATCTAGAGTGACAGGCGTGTAACTGATAATGAATAGCAAAATAGCAAAACTGTGAACAAACGTCAACCAGCAGGCACAGCTAAGGTCAGCTTCCACCTATTAACATGCTAACCCTCAACCAATTCCTGTGCTCTAATCAATAACTCTTTTCTTCAAGTTATGGGATGTTTTTTTCACTAATCAGAAAACAGTTTAATATATGGAAAATAAGGAATGAACACGGTATTCAAAAGTCAAGCTTATACGCTGAATCACAAGTTGGCTTCTTTTTTGTTTTCAGAATCTTCAGAATATGGCTAATTTCTTTAAATCGCTGGATCTATTACAAAGCCAAATGATAATATCAGATCTTCCAGTAAAGTCTATCTAATGTAAAATGTATGAATATTTGGGTAAATCTAACTAAAGGGAGCAACGGGTTTGTTATCACCAAACATATAAGAAAACATACAGAAACAGTCTTTTTTATTTTTTGACTTTACCTTGATATGGAGGTTAGGATTTAAAGGTAACTAATAAGAGATAATTGCTTAATGGCTGCAGAAACTTGTTTAGAAAGTCCATATTTTCAATTCAGAACAGCCTAATCTCTTAGAAGCAAGGATGCAACGTGGGGCAGGAATAATGGTTCTTTTGGGATTTCGGCCATTGTTGGCTTGATTCCGTAAAAAAATTCTTCAGCAATATATTTATGTTGCAAAACTGTCTTTCCCCCCCACTCAAAGGTTCTGTGTTTGGTTGCCCATGATGTTTGGTAACCATACAAGCTTTTAGAGTGCATAGAAGTCACTGCCAAATGTGTTCATGAAATATTGGAATGATGCATGTTTTACAAAGTGTTATCTTGCAGGAAGTAAACATTGGAAAAAGGGAGACTGTAGCCACAAATAGGTATGCATGGTTAGCAACAATATATGGGTATTCAGGTAATGCTGAATTCAAAGTCCAAATGAGTGCAAGATTGGTGAAGCTGAGCAATTTATTTTTTGCAAAAGATTAAAAAAAAAAAAAACAAAAAAAAAACCAGCCTATTTATAATTTTTTTTTGTAAATTATCATCTTTAAAGTTAAATGAATAGCACACAAACATAACATGGTCACCAAAATTAATTCCGAGGGGGATTTGATTTAGTACTGATTTGGTGTCACCAAGTCTAGGATCATACTATTTACCTCCTAAATGACAGTTACCAAAAACAAATAGAATTTGTAAAAACTCAAAAAAAGTATAGGGTAAAACGTGTTTCATGTTTTACTGTT